>NC_029789.2:97385038-97413685 GCF_000816755.2 Arachis ipaensis | reverse complement strand
GGTAAAATGCAACCAATTCAAATAGGCTCAAAAATCTCACTGGTTTTGTATGTTCGAGCTCTAAACCATGTTCCAGTATAACATCTCTTCAAACAAGTGTAACATTAAATTTTATTCAAATTAGTGAAATGCTCTAAAAGGTTTCTTGAAAAAGAAAATATTACGTCAACCAAGTGGTAAAATATGCACAAATTAAACAAATATGCAATCAAACATGCAAATGCAATAATGAAAAAACAAATAAAATAAAAATTTTGGTGTTGAGTCAGGAAATAACTAACCCATGGAGATCGGTATCGACCTCCCCACACTTAAAGATTGCACCGTCCTCGGTGCATGCTGAGATGTGCAGGTGGACGGGTTGCTCCAACTGATGCTTTTCTTCAAGATTTTGCAGATGGACTTGTCTGTCTCCCCATGCAAATGTCTTCCGGTTCCCTTCCGGCTGGCCATCCTGAAAGAAAAAGGGAAGAAAAAGTAACCCAGTAATAAAGATAAGAAAATAAATAGAGTATGGGTGGGTTAATGCCAAATGATAATGGTCTCATTTACATGGAAGCTTCAACATGTACGTGAGAAAATAATAGAAGCCATGGCATGCCAGTGGTATAAAATTTGTAACATAGGGGAGGAGTGTGGGTAATGGAAGTATCAATACAAGCTCATGTCAATGCAAATGGAGTGCAAGTATCATAAAGGATTGGCATTGGCAGATAATTAATATCATCCCACAGTGTAAAACAAGTTACCAAAATAAATTCAAGAAAAGATGCAACAGTTGAATAAAAATTTTTTAACACCAATAGAAAAATGAAAAATTCAGAAAAAATAAAAATATGCACAAATTTAAAATGCAATGAATGAAAATATGTAAATAAATTAAATAAAATAGAATGGAGGTGAAAGAAAATAAGAAAGGAAGAAGAAAGAAATAAGAAAAGATAAGAAAAATAAGGATTAGAGAAGAAAAGATAAGAAAATTGGCTGATCTGGATATTCTGTGTGCCGCCTGTGACGCGGACGCGTGAGTGACGCGGTCGCGTGGTTCGCGATAAGGTCAGGTGACGTGGATGCGCGGGTCACGCGATCGCGTGGCCTGTTTTGTGCGATTGGCGCGAGTGCAGCCTCGCGGTCGCGCAACTCTCTGTTCGAAACTCTTTTTGCCAAAAATCTGGGTGACGCGGTCGCGTGGTTGACGCGATCGCGTGACTGGCCATCTTTTGAAAACGACGCGAACGCGTGGGGCACGCGTTCGCGTGGGAGGGTTTGGCCTTCCAGCACGAGTTTAGCCCCATTCCAGCACAACTTTCGGCCATGCACCCTTTTTACGTCGATTTCAGGTCACGCGGCCGCATGGGTGACGCGGACGCGTGGGGAAGCTATTTTTCAAATGACGCTGCCGTATCGGCAACGCGGTCGCGTGGATCAATTTGTGCCATTAGCGCGCCTCCAGCCACACTTTCACGTGACTTTCTGTTTACTTTCTTTCCTTCACAACGCACTTGTGACGCGGACACGTCAGCGACGCTGCCGCGTCGCGTGCGAAAATCTCTTCTTTTTTTTGTTTTTTGTTTTGTTTTGTTTTTTTTTTTTTAAATCTGAAAAAAATGCAGAATGCAGTGTTAATATGAATGTTATGCAAAAACTCCAGGTTCAATATATTAAAATAAAATAAAACTCGAAAACAAATAAAATTAAATAAAAATGAAAAAAAAAAGAACGATCATACCGTGGTGGGTTGTCTCCCACCTAGCACTTTTAGTTATAGTCCTTAAGTTGGACATTTGGTGAGCTCTCTATTATGGTGGCTTGTGCTTGAACTCATCCAGGAATCTCCAC
Source organism: Arachis ipaensis (assembly GCF_000816755.2). Classification (NCBI taxonomy): domain Eukaryota; kingdom Viridiplantae; phylum Streptophyta; class Magnoliopsida; order Fabales; family Fabaceae; genus Arachis; species Arachis ipaensis. The sequence goes on along the minus strand of NC_029789.2, from coordinate 97,411,846 downwards.
CAATGTTTGTAATTCCAATGGCCTCCGGGATCCCAAACTTTGCTTTTACACCCGTCTTTGTGTTGATCATCATGATTCCATCCGGGTAGCAAGCAATCTGAATCCTCACTAAAGTGGCCAAACAACTTCCTAGACCCATTCAGTTGAGCTTTACACCAACCTTTCCATTTAAACTTAAGGCTTCCAACCATAATGAACCTTGCAGGACAGTTCTTACCACTGACCATCTTCCTCTTACTCTTAATGCCACAAAGAGCTCTAAGTTGACCATCCGTCTCCAGTAGCCCATATTCAAGTGGAATTAGAAAGCTAAGGGATATGAATTTTACCCACTTGAATGTTGTGAAGGATGATGGCAACTTAGGGGGAGGGGTCTCCAATAACTTTGGCAAGGTGATTTCAAGCTCCATTCCCTTGTGCTCTTTGACAACTTCCACCTCTTTGCAGACTTCTTTAATTTCAACCTCTTTCTCTCAAATATCCATCTCTTGATTGACCTCTTCCAAGTCTTTAACCATGACATGCCTTGGAGGTTGTACACCCTCCTCAACATCAAATGCAACCGTCTTGGAAGGAGGTTCTATGTCTTGACTTTCCCATGGAGGTTCAGCATCTCCCAAGTCTTCAACCACTTCTTCTTCTTTAATAATTCCGGCTTCCTCCACTTGTTTCAGTACAAATTCATGCTCCTTGCTGTCCACCGGAGTTTCTAATGTCTCCCTCATGCTACATTCTTCATTAGATTGTCCACATGAAGCCATGGGGGTTCCTTGAGTGTCCGAACATCGGGAAGCTAATTGATTTATTGCTTGATTCAATTGGTGAAGGGTTGCATGAAATCGATCCACTGATTCCTTGAGATGATCCCTTGATTCTTGTTCCGCTTAGATTGCATGATTAGGATCATATGGCTCTTGGGTAGATGGATATGGACATGATGTATATGGAGGTGGTGGCTCCTTCACCTTTAGGACCTCCTCTAGCTCCTTATGAAGTATGGATTCGCGAAGATGATCCCTTCTCTCTGGTTCCATGTCAATAGCATCATTGGGATCATGTTGCTCCTTGATCGATGGATGTGGGTGCTCTTCCATGGATGGTGGTGATGGGATGGAGAGATCATTTTGTGGTTGAAAAGAAAGTGCACTAGAGCTTGAAGGTTGATTGTTGAAGGTATTTGGTGGTCTGATTTGGGCGACGAGAGCTTGTATAGTAGAGTTTAGATCAGTAAGTGCTTTCTCCATGGAGGTTTGGGGTAGATAGGAGGGTTCATTTGGCTCATAAGGTGGTTGGTATGGTGGATACGGGTTAGGGTCATATGGAGGTGAATGGTGAAAAGGGGCTTGTGAGTATGGTGGTCCAAAGTCATGTTGAGGAGAGGGTTTATAGGCATATGGTGGTGGTTGTTGATAGTCCATTGGAGGTGGTTGTTGCCATGAGGATTGATCAAATCCTTGTGGCTCCTCCCATCTTTGATTATTCCAACCTTAATGCCTGTTCTCATTGTAATTTCCTCTTCCTGCAATATAATTGTAACCAGACTCATAGCCAAAGGGGTGAGAGTTCATAGTAGTAAATAAAAATTAAAATCAAAAATAAAAATAAATTTAAATTAAAAGGTTATTTAAATTTTGAATTTGAAAATTAAATTTTTAAATTTGAAAATTTTTAAATTTGAATTTTGAAAATTTTTAAATTTGAATTTTGAAATTTGATTTTTGAAATAAGATAAGATAAAATAAAAATTTTAAAATAAAAACCAATAACCTCTTAACTTAAGAAAAAACAAAAATAAAAACAAAAATAAAAACAAATAAACAAGCAAAAATAAAATATTTACAATAACCAATAATAAGGCACACGTTTGCAATTCCCCGGCAACGGCGCCCTTTTGATGAGAGAACTTCTGCCTGGTCTAGAAATTTGCGGATAAATCCTCATTGCAAGTATAGTTTCTAAACCTTCAAAAATTCCTTCGTACAAACGTTTTGGTTGTCACAAGTAACAAACCCCTTTAAAATTGATAACCGAGTATTTAAACCTCGGGTCGTCTTCTCAAGGAATTGCAGGGAGGTATGTTCTTATTATTGGTTATGAGTTTGTGAATTGGGATTTTGGAAGTAAGGAGAGAATATGTTATATGACAAGTAAAATAAAATAATAATAATAAAATCTCTTGGCAAGGTATAAGAATTGGAATTCATATCCTAGTTATCCTTATCAGGTGTGAAGGAAATTGGGTTTTAATCCCACTTGGTGAGCCTTTATTGAAGAAAGGAAGGTTAAGTGGACTGATTAGCTTGATTCTCAAGTCCTAGTCAACTCCTGTGGAGAGACTAGTGTAAGAGCAATCCTAGCTCAAGCAGAATCTGCCAATTTCAATCACTTGCTGAGTTTGATAACTCAAGTACTGCCAATCACTTGACCAAAGCCAAAAGGGAGAAAAATATCTAAATTAAATTAAAAGCATCAATATAAATAAAGCAAAGCAATCTTAAATCTAAAAATACCTCGAATCGCATTAACAAAAGAAATTAAATCTGGCATAGATGTTCATTAATAAAATTGAGAAAATAAATAAAAATAAAGAACATTGAACTTGGGATCGAGAGTCACTCCTAAAACTAAGAGAAATCCTAATCCTAATCCTAAGAGAGAGGAGAGAACCTCTCTCTCTAAAAACTACATCTACTCCTAAAATTGTGAATATGAGAGTATCTTTATGAATGGATGCATTCCTCCACTTTATAGCCTCTAATCTGTGTTTTTTGGGCCGAGAATTGGGTCAGAAACAACCCAGAATTCGCTGGTTGCGAATTCAACATGCTGAATTTTCGTCATTGCGATGCGTCCGCATGGAGCACGCGGTCGCGTCGCCTAACGTCAGGACAACTATGGCATATTATATATCAAATCGAAGCCCCGGACGTTAGCTTTCCAACGCAACTAGAACCGCATCGTTTGGACCTCTGTAGCTCAAGTTATGACTGTTTGAATGCGAAGAGGTCAGGCTGACAGCTTTGCAGTTTATTCAACTTCTTGTACTCCTTCCACTTTTGCATGCTTCTTTTCCATCCTCTAAGCCATTCCTGCCCTATAATCTCTGAAAGCACTTAACACACATATCAAGGCATCTAATGGTAATAAGAGAGGATTAATAATAAGCAAATATAAGATCAAAGAAGCATGTTTTCAATCATAGCACAAAATCAGGAAGGAGTTGTAAAACCATGCAAATAGTATGAATAAGTGGGTAAAGAGTTGATAAAATCCACTCAATTGAGCACCAGATAAACCATAAAATAGTGGTTTATCACTTCCCCAAGTGAATACGAAGATGATGCAGAGGTAGACTTTTTGCAACCTCCAACTTATGATTTGAGTGATGAGGAAGATATCAAAGACTTTGATCAAGACATGGTTACAGCTGAAGAAAATTGCAAAGAAGTGAAAGAATTCACGAAGAATACAAGGGAGTAGAGCTTGCAAAATCACTGGAAACACCTATCCCAAGGCCATTACCGCCCAATACAAACTTCAAGTGGGTAAAATCCTTAGCTTTTATCTTTACTTTTCCACTTGAATATGGTTTGCTTGAAACAGATGGCCAGCTTAAAGCTCTTTGCGTCTTTAAGAGTAAAAGGGAAATGGTTCGTGCTCAAGGCTGGTATGCAAGATTCAATAAGGTTCCACGTTTCAACCTCTCTTCTCCCATTCCCCAACCACCATCACTCCTGGCCTCCTAGCCCCGACCGCCGCGCCGCACCACACCGCCCACGCCCCCTTCTTCTTCTTTCCTCTCTTCTCCTCCCTCCTCTTCCCCTCTTCCCCTTTCCTCCTCCCTCCACGACCCCACTGCCCACCCCAACCCGCACCACCCTCATCGAAACCCCCTCTTCTTCTCTGCTCTCTCTTCCTCTCTCCCCTCCTCCTCCACGACCTCGACCCCACTGCCACCACCCTATCACCGAGCAACCACCACCGCGCCACCCCGCCTGACCTCCAGCCAACCACCACACCCCCCAACCACCTCAACCCTCACCCCCCTTCCCTCACCTCTTCTCCTTAACCCTTAACTACCCACAACCACCACATCGCCCCTGCCCCTACCTCGGACCGCCGCCGCTCCGCCACCCATCGCCGCTGCGTCACCACCATACCGCCACCATCTCTCTGAGCCTACTTTCTGTTTTTACACACTAGGTTCCGCCGAACACCGATTTCATTTTCCAATTAGTTAGTTAGTTGCATATTTTACAGTTTTTGTTCAAAATAAGATAGTTAGAGATGCATGATTGTAGTGGATTTTAGGTGGTTAGGTAACTAAGATATGGTTAGTGGATTTAGGCTTAATAATTGCACCGTTCTTGCTACCTGTTTTTATCTGATTCGCAATTCTGAATTTGCTGTGATGATTCTGTTCATATGTTGTTCTTCATATTTGATGTTGCTGTTAAACTGTTCTTTAATGTTCTTGCTATTTGTTAATCTTTTCAGAACTATTTAATTTCATATGAACTGATTTTTTCCTCCTGTTTACTACCTGGGAACATCCAATTTTAGCCGGAATGCTGCCCAAATTTTCTGCAAATTTATGGTTCAATCTATCCCCATTCATATATTGGTTTGAAATTCAGTGTTTTGCATTACTTAGCTACAACCAAACCAATTCATGAATGCACGGGCTAGCATTCTTATTCCTCTTGGTTCCTTGAGTAATAAATTGCTTATTGATGATTTCATTCTCATTTTACACTTACTTTATCTATAGGAATTATCATCAATAAATTGCAATGCTTGCTTGAATATGAGTTGTTTGTTCTTCAAGTTTGTGGATTTCTTGGTAACTAGGAAAAACATTCTCATGGCACTCACTTTAACTTCCTTTTTAACTCCTAACTAGTTTAGCTTTCTAACTTCTCTTTTTGGTTTTTACCTAACTACTTTAACTTTCTAACTCAAGGCATGATTACTGTTTTTCCAAATTAACATGAATTCCACTTCTATTACATTTTGGATTGTGATTTTTACTCTCAGATTTTTAACTCGAATTCAATCCAAAATGTACATATACTTACCTCATTTCATGCTCCTATTGTTCTTTTTGCCTTTATGCTTACATTGACAAAACCGTACTTGCCTACTTATTTTCCTGCTTTAGTTCTTCAATTATATCCTGCTACTTCTGCTTTTCAGGATGTCTGATCCCAAAAGTAAGGGAAAAGGCAACGCAACTACAGGCAAACAGAAAAGAGGAGAATCTTCTACCTCTATCCTCGATATCATTCACGACGATTCCTGGCGGGAAAAGAACTTTACCCCGTAGGAAAAGGCCGATCAGCTCCTCACTGCCACAGATCAAGTCAAATTTGCAAACAAATACTGTGAGCTAAAGTATCTAGTGTTTGCCACTTCCAGGAACCTCTACCTAGAGAGAACTCTTAAAATTCCATAAGAACTCACCCAGTACACTTCCGAACAGATAAAACAAAGAGGCTGGTTCTTCATGGAAAGGAACTTGACAGAGGTCAATACATCCTGGGTCAGAGAATTTTACTGTAACTATTTCAAGACTTCCCTAGATGCAGTGCACCTCAGAGGGAAACAAATTTTAGTCATTGAGGAAGCTATTGAGGATATCCTTCGGCTTCAGCCTAAGTCAGATCAGCCTGACGGTTACCAAAAGCCTTGATCCTATTGCCCCATGGGTAATAGGAAAGAATACAGTAATGCCTAAGGGAATCAAGCTGATATATTTGAATGATGAGGCTGGGCTTTGGCAGCAGATCCTGAGTAACTACGTGATGCCGAGCACTCATGAGATAGAGGTGCCCGCTACTATGATCACCCTCATCTGGTGTGCGATGGAGCGTAAGAACCTGTATCTTCCACGTTTCATCAAGTATTATATGGCCAGGGTCCATGTCAGAGGCACTCTTCCTTTCCCTTATCTGATCACCCAGCTAGGCCGCCGAGCTTATGTGCCTTGGGAGCTTACTGATGAGAAGCCAACTGCTACAGACTGCAAGAAGATCATTCCTCAAAGCAAAAAGTTTCTGGCATTAGGGTACAGACCTTCTTTTCTCACTGCCTCGAGTGAGGCAGCCACATCTTCAGCTGCCCTTTCCGCATCCACTGCCCCAGCTCCATCCACTGCACCTCCACATGCTCCTGAGCCCATTTATCATCTGGTGTACCACCTCTTCGCACGACTGGATCGTATGGAGCGTCACCACAAGCGACGCTATGAGCACCTAAAGTTGATGATCCGATCTGGCAGTGACATCCCCTCCGAGCCTGACACCACTTTTGAGCCATCTAATGTGGAGGCGGATGATCATGAGGAGGAGGTACATGCCCAGGCTGAGCAGGGAGGACCTGAGCAGGCTGCACCACACCATGAGGAGCCCCACCAGATCCAGGCCGCAGATCCGGAGATTCCTCTACAGACAGAGCCTCCGCTTCAGCAGGCAGCTCCTCCGACACTTATCCAGACTGCAGATCCTCAGCTCACCACAGAGACACTTAATTGTTAATTGTCTTGCAAGTTTGTGAAATATCTTTACCCAACTCAATTGTGAAAGTGCTTTAACATGATCTAGGTTTGGCTATGCATATATGATTCCTTGAAAAATATGAAACAAATTAACCACATGTAAGCTCTATATATATAGGTGGATGATAATTAAAATTGCATGATACATGTAGGTAGTTTGCATTTAGAATAGATTGCATTGCATGAGATTCTACCATTCAAACTTTACCCTTTCTCTTGGATTTAGCATGAGGACATGCTATTGTTTAAGTAAGGGGAGGTTGATAAACCCATATTTTATGATGTATTTTGTGCTCAATTTAAGTGATTTATTCAATCCTTCACCCACTTATTCATGTAAATTGCATGGTTTTATTTTCCCTTCCTTATTTTATGATATATGTGAAAAACATGTTTCCTATGCTTTAAAAATATTAATTTTAATTATCCTTTATTACCATTCGATGCCGTGATTTGTGTGTTAAGTATTTTCAGATCTCATAGGGCAGGAATGGCTTAAAGGACAAAAAGGAAACATACAAAAATGGAAGGAAAACACAAAAATGTAGTTTTGAAGAAAAGGCAGCGACGCGAACGCATGGACGATGCGAACGCGTGCCTAGCGCAAAAATGCAACGACGCGAACGCGTAGATGACGCAGACGCGCGCCTTGAGCAGAACGCAATTGACCCGTATGCGTGACCGACGCGTACGCGTGACAAGGAAACTCCTAGATGACGCGAACGCGTGACAGACGCCACGAACAGGAATCTGCAGAAAACGCCCCCAGCGATTTCTGGACCCTTTTTCGGCCCAAATCCAAACCAGAAACACAGAATATAAGCTAGAGAATGGAGGAATCAAAGGATATACATAGAGTAACGGAGTAATAGACATACATATTCACAATTTTAGGATTAGATGTAGTTTTAGAGAGAGAGGTTCTCTCCTCTCTCTTAGGATTTAGGATTAGGATTTCTCTTATTTTAGGATTGCTTCTACAATCACAGGTTCAAAGTTCCTTTAATTTATTTTCTACTTTTATTTATTCCAATGCTTTTACTTGTTAATGTTCCTAAATTGGCTTATGAACTTTTCCATGTTAAGATTTGAATGTTCTATTTAATAAAATTTGAGGTATTTCAGAATTAAGATTTCATTTATTTATGTTACTGTTGCTTCCCATTTGAAGGCATTTTTATTCAAGTAGATTTTTTTCCTTTTTGCTTTGGTTAAGTAATTAGAGACACTTGAGTTATCAAACTCCTTGTGATTGATGATTGTTATCTTTGCTAGTTGATTTGTATTCCAATAACTCTAGTCTTTCCATAGGAATTGACTAGGACCAGAGGAATCAAATTTATTCATCCACTTGACTTACCTTCATAGTTAGAGGATAACAAGGTGGGAGCCAAATCCAATTCTCATTACAGTTGATAAGGATAACTAGGATAGGACTCCAAGTTCTTACACCTTGCCAAGAGATTTTCTAATTATTAATTTATTTCTCTTGCCATTTAAATTACTTGTTCCTTATTTCAAAAATCCAAAAATACACTTTTACTCATAACCAATAATAAATCATACCTCCCTAAAATTCCTTGAGAAGACGACCCGAGGTTTAAATACTTCGGTTATAAATTTTATTGGGTTTTGTTACTTGTGACAACCAAACTTTTGTACGAAAAGATTCTCTATTGGTTTAGAAGCTATACTTACAACGCGATTAATTTTATAAAATTTCTTTACTAAGCAGAAATCCGTTCGTCAAGCATCTTCGATGAGTTATCCCAGAAGAAGTTTGCGCTTGTGCAGACGCACAGCCCCTGATGCGCACGCACAATGGTGGAAATTGCAAGGGTGCGTATGCAGAGCCCCTGGTGCGTACACACAATAAGTGATGCTCACTTTTCACGCTCGTCACGAAGCCGTAAACCAAGAACCAAAATGGAAAGTCCAAAGGCCCAAGTACAGGAAGTGAAGACTTTGGGGGGAAGCACTATAAAAAGAAGGAGTTTTGAACTCCTAAGGGGGCTTACACACTGGTGCACGAAATCGTGATCGTTCATTCCTTGGTAACGGCGCCAAAAACTTAATACACACGTTCATAATCTTAGTTCTTTGTCACAACTTCGCACAACTAACAAGCAAGTGCACTGGGTCGTCCAAGTAATAAACCTTACGTGAGTAAATACCACAGACAAGGTTTAGACTTTTCGGATCTCAAGAATGGCTGCCAATAATTCTAGCCTATACCACAAAGACTCTGATCGTAGATCAGGAGGCTAAAAGATATGCATTCAAGCTTGCTTTCATGTAGAACGGACGTGTTTGTCAGGCACGCGTTCATAAGTGAGAATGGTGATGAGCGTCACATAATCATGACATTCATCATGTTCTTGTGTACGAATGAATATCTTAGAGAAGAAATAGGCTTGAGTTGAATAGAAAAACAATAGTACTTTGCATTAATTCATGAGGAATAGCAGAGCTCCACACCTTAATCGATGGTGTGTAGAAACTCTACTGTTGAAAATACATAAGTGATAATGGTCCAGGAATGGCCAAATGGCCAGCCCCCTAAACGTGTACAATATGATCTAAAGATTTTCCAAAGATGTAAATACTATAGTAAAAAGTCCTATTTATAGTAAACTAGTTACTAGGGTTTACAGAGATAAGTAAATGATGCAGAAATCCACTTCCCGGCCCACTTGGTGTGTGCTTGGACTGAGTATTGAAGCTTTCATGTGTAGAGACTTCTTTTGGAGTTAAACGCCAGGTTGTAGCCTGTTTCTGGCGTTTAACTCTGCTTTGCAACTTGTTTCTGGCGTTTAACGCTAGAATAGGGCAGAAAGCTGGCGTTAAACGCCAGTTTCCGTCGTCTAATCTTGAGCAAAGTGTGGACTATTATATATTGCTGGAAAGCCCTGAATGTCTAATTTCCAACGCAATTAAGAGCGTGCCAATTGGGTTTTTGTAGCTCCAGAAAATCCACTTCGATTGCAGGGAGGTCAGAATCCAACAGCATCTGCAGTCCTTCTTCAGCCTCTGAATCAGATTTTTGCTCAGGTCCCTCAATTTCAGCCAAAAAATACCTGAAATCACAGAAAAACACACAAACTCCTATTAAAGTCCAGAAATGTGATTTTTATTTAAAAACTAATAAAATTATATTAAAAACTAACTAAATCATACTAAAAACTATGTAAAAACAATGCCAAAAAGCGTATAAATTATCCGCTCATCACAACACCAAACTTAAATTATTGCTTGTCCCCAAGATACTGAAAATCAAATAGGATAAAAGAAGAGAATATACTATAAATCCCAAAATATCAATGAAACTTAGCTCCAATCAGATGAGCGGGACTAGAAGCTTTTTGCCTCTGAATAGTTTTGGCATCTCACTTTATCCTTTGAAGTTCAGAATGATTGGTATCCTCAACTCAGAATTCAGATAGTATTATTGATTCTCCTAGTTCAGTATGTTGATTCTTGAACGCAGCTACTTTATGAGTCTTGGCCGTGGCCCTAAGCACTCTGTTTTCCAGTATTACCACCGAATACATACATGCCACAGACATATAATTGGGTGAACCTTTTCAAAATGTGACTCAGCTTTGCTAAAGTCCCCAATTAGAAGTGTCCAGGGTTCTTAAGCACACTCTGTTTTTTCTTTGGACCTCGACTTTAACCACTCAGTCTCAAGCTTTTCACTTGACACCTTCACGCCATAAGCACATGGTTAGGGACAGCTTGGTTTAGCCGCTTAGGCCAGGATTTTATTCCTTTGGGCCCTCCTATCCACTAATGCTCAAAGCCTTGGATCCCTTTTACCCTTGCCTTTTGGTTTTAAGGGCTATTGGCTTTTTCGGCTTGCTTTTTTTCTTTTTCTTTCTTTTTTTTCGCCTTTTTTTTCGCAAGCTTTTCTCTATTCACTGCTTTTTCTTGCTTCAAGAATCATTTTTATGATTTTTCAGATCATCAAATAACATTTCTCCTTTTTCATCATTCTTTCAAGAGCTAACAATTTTAACATTCATAAACAATAAATTCAAAAGACATATGCACTGTTCAAGCATTCATTCAGAAAACAAAAAGTATTATCACCACATCAAAATAATTAAACTAGTTTCAAGGATGAATTTGAAACCATGTACTTCTTGTTCTTTTGTGATTAAAAGCATTTTTCATTTAAGAGAGGTGATGGATTCATAGGACATTCATAGCTTTAAGACATAGATACTTAAACACTAATGATCATATAGTAAAGACACAAACATAGATAAAACATAGGGCTCAAAAACCGAAAAATAGGAAAATAAGAACAAGGAGATTAAGGAACGGGTCCACCTTAGTGAGGGTGGCGTCTTCTTCCTCTTGAAGAACCAATGGTGTTCTTGAGCTCCTCTATGTCTCTTCCTTGCCTTTGTTGTTCCTCCCTTATAGCTCTTTGATCTTCTCTAATCTCATGGAGAATGAGGGAGTGCTCTTGGTGCTCCATCTTTAGTTGTCCCATGTTGGAACTTAATTCTCCTAGGGAAGTATTGATTTGCTCCCAATAGTTTTATGGAGGGGAGTGCATCCCTTGAGGTATCTTAGTGATGGGCTTAACCTCATCAATGAGGATGTCTCCCTCTATGTCAATTCCAGCTGAATTGCAGAGGTGACAAACAAGGTGAGGAAAGGCTAATCTTGCCAAAGTGGATGACTTGTCAGCCACCTTGTAGAATTCTTGAGGTATAATCTCATGCACTTCCACTTCCTCCCCAATTATGATACTATGGATTATGATGGCCCGGACTATAGTAACTTCAGACCGGTTGCTAGTAGGAATAATTGAGCATTGAATGAACTCCAACCATCCTCTAGCTACAGGCTTAAGGTCCGATCTTCTCAATTGAACCGGCTTGCCTCTTGAGTCAACTTTCCATGGAGCTCCTTCCACACATATGTCCATGAGGACTTGGTCCAACCTTTGATCAAAGTTGACCCTTCTAGTGTAGGGGCATGCATTTTCTTGCATCATTGGCAAGTTGAACGCATTACATTTTCCGGACTGAAATCTAAGTATTTCCCCCGAACCATTGTAAGCCAATTCTTTGGATTCGGGTTCCTACTTTGATCATGGATCCTAGTGATCCATGTGTTTGCATAGAACTCTTGAACCATTAAGATCCCGACTTGTTGAATAGGATTAGAGAGAACTTCCCATCCTCTTCTTCTAATCTCTTGTCAGATCTCCGGATATTCGCTCTTTTTTGAGCTTAAAAGGGACCTCAGGGATCACCTTTTTCAGTTAAAGGACCAACTCTCCTCTGTCCACATCAATCACAGCTTTTGTTGTGTCTAGGAAGGGTCTTCCAAGGATGATGGATTCATCCTCATCCTTCCCAGTGTCTAGGATTATAAAATCAGTAGGGATGTAAAGGCCTTTAACCTTTACTAACAAGTCCTCTACTAATCCATAAGCCTGTTTCATTGATTTGTCTGCCATCTCTAGTGAGATTCTTGCAGCTTGTACCTCATAGATTCCCAATTTCTCTATTACAGAAAGTGGCATGAGGTTTATCCCTGACCCAAGGTCACACAGAGCCTTCTCAAAGGTCATGGTGCCTATGGTACAAGGTATGAAGAACTTTCCGGGATCTAGTTTCTTTTGAGGCAATGTCTGCCTTATCAATGCACTTAGTTCATTGGTGAACAAGGGGGGTTCATCCTCCCAAGTCTCATTACCAAATAAACTGGCATTCAACTTCATGATGGCTCCTAGATATTTAGCAACCTGCTCTTCAATGATGTCTTCATCCTCTTCAGAGGAAGAATAGTCATCAGAGCTCATGAATGATAAAAGGAGGTTCAATAGAATCTCTATGGTCTCTAGATGAGCCTCAGATTCCTTTGGTTCCTCAAAGGGAAACTCCTTATTGGTCAGTGAACGTCCTAGGAGGTCTTCCTCACTAGGATTCACGTCATTCACCTCTTCTCTGGGTTCGGCCACACCAAGTAAGGTTATGGCCTTGCACTCTCTTTTTGGATTCTCTTCTGTATTGCTTGGGAGAGTACTAGGAGGAGTTTCAGTGACTCTTTTACTCAGCTGGCCCACTTGTGCCTCCAAATTTCTAATGGAGGACCTTGTTTCATTCATGAAACTTAGAGTGGCCTTAGATAGATCAGAGACTATATTTGCTAAGCTAGATGGATTCTGCTCAGAATTCTCTGTCTGTTGCTGAGAGAATGATGAACAAGGTTTGCTATTGCTAAACCTATTTCTTCCACCATTATTAAAGCCTTGTTGAGGCTTTTGTTGATCATTCCATGAGAAATTTGGATGATTTTTCTATGAGGGATTATAGGTGTTTCCATAGGGTTCTCCCATGTAATTCACCTCTGCTATTGTAGGGTTCTCAGGATCATAAGCTTCTTCTTCAGAAGATGCTTTTTTAGTACTGTTGGATGCAGCTTGCAATCCATTCAGACTCTGAGAAATCATATTGACTTGTTGAGTCAATATTTTATTCTGAGCCAATATGGCATTCAGAGTATCAATTTCAAGAACTCTTTTCCTCTGAGGCGTCCCATTACTCACAGGATTCCTTTCAGAAGTGTACATGAACTGGTTATTTGCAACCATGTCAACGAGTTCCTGAGCTTCTACAGGCATTTTCTTTAGGTGAATGGATTCACCTGTAGAATGGTCCAATGATATCTTTAATAATTCAAACAGACCATTATAGAATATATCCAGGATACTCCATTCTGAAAGCATGTCAGAAGGACACTTTTTGGTCAGTTGCTTGTATCTCTCCCAAGCTTCATAGAGGGATTCACCTTCTTTCTGTTTGAAGGTTTGAACATCCACTCTAAGCTTGCTAAGCTTTTGAGGAGGAAAGAACTTGGCTAAGAAAGCTGTGACCAGCTTATCCCAAGAGTTCAGGCTATCTTTAGGTTGAGAGTCCAACCATATTCTAGCTCTGTCTCTTACAGCAAACGGGAAAAGCATAAGCTTGTAGACCTCGGGATCAACCCCATTGGTCTTAACAGTATCACAGATCTGCAAGAATTCAGTTAAGAACTGAAAAGGATCTTCTGATGGAAGTCCATAAAACATGCAATTCTGTTGCATCAGAGAAACTAATTGAGGCTTTAGCTCAAAATTGTTTGCTCCAATGGCAGGGATTGAGATGCTTCTTCCATGTAAGTTGGAATTTGGTGCAGTGAAGTCACCAAGCATCTTCCTTGCATTGTTGTTGGGTTCGGCCATGTCTCCTTCTTTTTCAAAAATTTCTGTTAGATTTTCTCCAGAGAGTTGTACTTTAGCTTCCCTTAGCTTCCTCTTCAGAGTCCTTTCAAGTTCAGGATCAGCTTCAACAAGAATGTTCTTATCCTTGTTCCTGCTCATATGAAAAAGAAGAGAACAGAAAAGAAAATATGGAATCCTCTATGTCACAGTATAGAGATTCCTTATATGAGTATAAGAAGAGAAGAATGGAAGAAGGAAAAGATAAGAATTCGAACATAGAGGAGAAGAGTGGGTTCGAATTTTTGAGTGAAAGAGGGGTGTTAGTAGATAAATAAATAAATAGAAGGAGATGAGAGGGAGAAGAACTCGAAAGTTAAATAAAATAAAATAAAAATATTTTTGTTTTTATTTTAAATATTAGTTATAATTCGAAAATACAAAAAGGAATAAAATTAAAATTAAAATTTAAAATAATTAGTTAATGAAAAGAAATTTTGAAGAAGAGATTAGTGATTTTCGAAAATTAGAGAGAGAAAATTAGTTAGGTAGTTTTGAAAAAGATAAGAATCAAACAAAAAGATAGGATTAATTGAAAAAGATTTGAAAATCAATTTTGAAAAGATAAGAGGCTAGAAAAGATTTTGAAATTGATTTTGAAAAAGATGTGATTGAAATTTATTTTGAAAAAGAAATTTAAAAAGATTTGATTTTGAAAATTAAAGTTGATTACTTGACTAACAAAAAACAAAAAGATATGATTTTAAAATTTAAAGATTGAACCTTTCTTACTCGGGAAGTAACAAACTTAAAATTTTTGAATCAATCACATTAATTGTTAGCATTAATTTCGAAAATATGAAATAGAAATAAGAAAAAGATTTTGAAAATAAATTTTGAAATTTTCGAAATTATGAAAGAAAAAAAAATGAAAAAGATTTGATTTTTGAAAAAGATTTGAAAAAGATAGAATTTTTAAATTGAAAATTTGATTTGACTCATAAGAAACAATTAAATTTAAAAACTTTTTGAATAAATCAAACCAAATTTTCGAAAATTTATGAGAGAATATGGGAAAGATATTTTTTTGATTTTTGAATTTTTAGTAAAGAGAGAGAAAAACAATAAAAAGACTCAAAACATGGAATTTATGAATCAAAATATACAATGCATGCAAGAACACTTTGAATGTCAAGATGAACACCAAGAACACCTTGAAGGTCAAGATGAACATCAAGAACATGTTTTTGAAAATTTTTAAGAAAAGACACACATGTAAGACACCAAATTTAGACATTTTTAATGTTGAGATACTAACAAATTGAAAATGCATATGAGCAACAAGAAAAGATGCAAAACATGAAAATGCAAAGACCAAAAAAGGGAAATCATCAAGAACAGCTTGAAGATTATGAAGAACATATGATGAATTTTTGAAAATTAAAAAAAATTACAAACATGTAATGGACACCAAACTTAAAACTTGACACTAGACTCGAGCAAGAAACATCAAATTTTTTTAGTTTTTATGATTTTATTATTTTTTGTAATTTTTTAAAAATTAAATGGAAAAAGAAAAATAGGGATTTCAAAATTTTTAATGAGAACTCCAGGAATCATGCAATGTTAGTCTAAAGCTCCAGTCCAGGAATTAGACATGGCTTACTAGCCAGCCAAGCTTTCAGTGAAAGCTCCGGTCCAAAACACTAGACATGGCCAATGGCCAGCAAAGCTTTAGCATACAAATCAGGCATACAACAGCTGATTAGATGGGAGTCCACGGACTCTTGTGATGATAAGTTGAAACCTCGGTCCAAAAGAATTAGACATGGCTTCACAGCCAGCCAGACTTAACAAATCATCATGAAACTCTAGAATTCATTCTTAAAAATTCTGAAGC
Source organism: Arachis ipaensis (assembly GCF_000816755.2). NCBI lineage: Eukaryota > Viridiplantae > Streptophyta > Magnoliopsida > Fabales > Fabaceae > Arachis > Arachis ipaensis. The sequence continues at coordinate 97,396,168 of NC_029789.2, read as the reverse complement.
CATAGAATAATTTATTTTTTTTTTTGAAAATTTTTCGAAAATAAAAAGAATAAAAATAAAAACTTAAAATTAAAATAAAATTACCTAATCTGAGCAACAAGATGAACCGTCAGTTGTCCAAACTCGAACAATCCCCGGCAACAGCGCCAAAAACTTGGTGCACAAAATCGTGATCGTTCATTCCTTGGTAACGGCGCCAAAAACTTAATACGCACGTTCATAATCTTAGTTCTTTGTCACAACTTCGCACAACTAACCAGCAAGTGCACTGGGTCGTCCAAGTAATAAACCTTACGTGAGTAAGGGTCGATCCCACGGAGATTGTCGGCTTGAAGCAAGCTATGGTCACCTTGTAAATCTCAGTCAGGCGGATTCAAATGGTTATGGTGGATTGATAGTTAAAATATAATTAAAATATAAAATAGGATAGAGATACTTATGCAATTCATTCGTGAGAATTTCAGATAAGCGTATGGAGATGCTTTTGTTCCTTCTGAACCTCTGCTTTCCTACTGTCTTCATCCAATCATTCATACTCCTTTCCATGGCAAGCTGTATGTTGGGCATCACCGTTGTCAATGGCTACATCCCGTCCTCTCAGTGAAAATGGTCCAAATACACTGTCACCGCATGACTAATCATCTGTCGGTTCTCGATCGTGCTGGAATAGGATCCAGTGGTCTTTTTGCGTCTGTCACTACACCCAGCACTCGCGAGTTTGAAGCTCGTCACAGCCATCCCTTCCCAAATCCTACTCGAAATACCACAGACAAGGTTTAGACTTTCCTAATCTCAAGAATGGCCACCAATAATTCTAGCCTATAACACAAAGACTCTGATCGTAGATCAGAAGGCTAAGAGATATGCATTCAAGCTTGCTTTCATGTAGAACGGACGTGTTTGTCAGGCACACGTTCATAAGTGAGAATGGTGATGAGCATCACATAATCATCACATTCATCATGTTCTTGTGTGCGAATGAATATCTTAGAGAAGAAATAGGCTTAAGTTGAATAGAAAAACAATAGTACTTTGCATTAATTCATGAGGAACAGCAGAGCTCCACACCTTAATCGATGGTGTGTAGAAACTCTACTGTTGAACATACATAAGTGATAATGGTCTAGGCATGGCCGAATGGCCAGCCCCCTAAACATGTACAATATGATCTAAAGATTTTCCAAAGATGTAAATACAATAGTAAAAAGTCCTATTTATACTAAACTAGTTACTAGGGTTTACAGAGATAAGTAAATGATATAGAAATCCACTTCCGGGCCCACTTGGTGTGTGCTTGGGCTGAGCATTGAAGCTTTCATGTGTAGAGACTCTTTTTGGAGTTAAACGCTAGGTTGTAGCCTATTTCAGGCGTTTAACTCTGCTTTGCAACTTGTTTCTGGCGTTTAACGCCAGAATAGGACAGAAAGCTGGCGTTAAAATCCAGTTTGCGTCGTCTAATCTTGGGTAAAGTGTGAACTATTATATATTGCTGGAAAGCCCTAGATGTCTACTTTCCAACGCATTTGAGAGCGTGCCAATTGGGTTTCTATATCTCCATAAAATCCACTTCGAGTGCAGGTAGGTCAGAATCCAACAGCATCTGCAGCCCTTCTTCAACCTCTGAATCAAAACTTTTGCTCAGGTCCCTCAATTTCAGCCAAAAAATACCTAAAATCATTGAATAACACACAAACTCCTAGTAAAGTCCAGAAATGTGATTTTTATTTAAAAACTAATAAAATTATATTAAAAACTAACTAAATCATACTAAAAACTATGTAAAAACAATGCTAAAAAGCGTATAAATTATCTGCTCATCACTCACTTTTACATTCTGCACACTAGAATTAGATCACTACACTTTACATCTTTGTACTTTCTTGTATTTAGTTTTACTTTACTTTCATGGAATTTGATTTTTGTTTCAATTGTTCTTAGAGCTATGATTAACTAAACCCCCACTCATTGGGGAAGGGAGCTCTATTGTACTTGATGGATCAATAGTGAATTGAATTTCTTCTTCTCTTCATCGCTCTTTGATTTATTTAAAAGCATTTCGTTCTTCATTTTAACTTTCAATTATCTTGGTTAAGAGATTAAATGTAATTGGATTTTATGAGATCCTTGGAAAAGGGATCATAGAATCATGCTTGAAATTCTTTCTCACATTTGAGTAGATCTGGGTTTCGGGATTGGATATGGTGACATTAAATCTACCCATTATTTGGATCTATGAGAATGTGTGGTATAATCAGGGACCGAGCTTCATCTCTTTGCATAAGCAATTAGACCAAGGAATTGGCTATTGATTAAGTGAGAGAGATTGAGTCACCAAGGAATTGGGATTTGATCATTCATGATTACCAAGAGGTCAATGAGTTGCATGATTGAGGAAGAGATGATAAGTTGTTGATCCGGAGAATGCAATATCTCCCAACTCCAATGAACCTTCCCTATTCTTATCTCCCTATTCTTTTATAGTTTTGTTTAATTTCTATTTATCAACCCATTCCCCTCTACATTCTAGTAATTTATATTTCTTGCATTGTTGCTTACATTTACTTTATGCAATTTAAGTTTTTAGTTCTTTACATTTCAGCTCTTTAATTCAATCATTTACTTTTGAAGTCATTTACGATTCTTTCATTTAATTTTCTGCACTCAATACCCACAATGAGTAGTTTGACTAGAATATCCTACTGACTAAAGTTGCTCAATCAATCAATCTCTCTGGGATTCGACCTCACTCTTTGTGAGTTTTTACTTGACGACAATTCGGTATACTTACCGAAGGAAGATTGTAGTGAAACAAAATTTCATGATCAAGTTTATGGTGCCGTTGTCGGGGATTGATTTTGTATTCACAATGACTAAGTTAAAGGATACCTAGATTGAACATTTTTCTTTTATTTCGCTAACTAGTTTAATTTCAGTTGATTTACTGTATCTTACAGTAATTTTCATTTAATTTTCATTGTAGATATACATATTTGAATCCTAATCCACTAACTATTTGATAATTTGCACCACTCAATTCTTATCACACTCTGTCAACGGAGTGATTTTCTTCACTTTGCTTTCTTGTATTGCCACCTTGTGTATGCCAGGAGGAAGGAGAGGAGCATCAACCTCCTTTGATTTCAAACTTGAGAGGACTTCCCTTAGATTAAGGAGAGAAGCAAGATGCAAGGGAGTTGTTGGTGAAGAAGAAGTGGAAGAGGATCTGGACCAAAACATGGAGGATGAAATGCAACATAATCATGGAGAAGGTGCTGGCAACCATGCTCCACCAGTGAGAAGGGTGTTAGGTTCTTTCATAAATTCCAACCCTGGGAATTGTGAAAGTAGCATCTTGACACATAATGTACATGCCAATAATTTTGAACTCAAGTCTCAGTTGATCACTCTTATTCAAAACAATTTTTAATTTAGAGGAGGAGTTCAAGAAGACCCTAATCAACACTTGACAACTTTTTTGAGGATACGTGACACAGTATAAAGAAATGGGGTCCCTCCTGACACATATAGATTGCTTTTATTCCCTTTCTCCCTAAGCGATAAAGCATCTAAATGGTTAGAATCCTTCCCCAAGGAAAGCTTAACCACTTGGGATGAAGTAGTTAATAAGCTTTTGACAAAATTTTATCCTCTTCAACGGATCATCAAGCTGAGAACAGGGTTGCAGACCTTTAGGCAAATGGATGGAAAAACACTCCATGAAACTTAGGAGAGGTACAAAGAGCTGACAAGATGATGCCCATCTGACATGTTCAATGAATGGATTCAGCTTCACATTTTCTATGAAGGCCTCTGTCAAGAAGCAAAGAAAGCACTAGATCACTCCTCAGGAGGCTCTCTCAACACAATAAAAACCCTGAAGAAGCCACAGAGCTCATTGAGATTATGGCAAACAATCAATATTACCATGCTTCAGAGAGGAGCTCCAATCCAAAATGGGGAGTGATGGAACTTGAAGGTGTAGATGCCATACTAGCACAGAACAAGCTGACCACATAATAATTAGCAGCCATTGCTAAGCATATGGGAGAAGCACAAGTGGCGGCCATCAACACCCAAGCATTAGCCTACAACATGCAAGATAAAGCCCAGCTTAGAGGACACTATGAGATGGATCAGTCAACTTTTGAGCAAGCAAACTTTGTGAGCAATTCTTCCAGGTAGCCTTACGATCCTCATGCCAAAATCTACAACCTTGGATGGAGGAACCACCCAAACTTTGGGTGGGGAGGCTAACCAAACCAGAACCAATATTACAGAACTCAAAACTCCAATCATTCCAACAACTTCAATCACCAACCGTCCAATCAAAAGCAATACCAAAACACACATAATGCTCCCTTTCAAACTCACTCACACTCATAAAACAACCACTTCCAAACTCCAACAAGTCATAACCAACCACCCCCAGTTCCACAATCATCCCTTGATAGTGATAGACTTGCAAAGGTGGAGACCATGCTTGTAAAAATGGCAGAAGACTCAGCAAATACAAAGATCCAATTAGCAAAGGAGATGAAGGGCTTCAAGGATGAAATTAGATCCAACCTAGGAAATCAAGGAGCTGTAATCCAAAAACTTGAAGCACAAGTTGGATACCGTTCTCAGCAAATACCCAAGCCCACAAACAACTTCCCAAGCGATACAGAAAATAACCCAAGAGGAGAGGCAAAAGCCATGAAATAGAAAAACTGCAAGGCAATCACCTTGAGGAGTGAGAGGCATCTAGAAGAGGAAGCAACCAAGCAGGAAGATCACAACAAAAGGGTCAAAAGGGAAGAGTTTGAAGAGCCAAGGCAAGGACAAAAAAATTCTACACAAAGTGATGATTCAATGAAGAATGAGGCTTTGAAACCCTATGTGCCAAAGGCTCCATACCCACAAAGGCTCAAAGGAGGAGCCAAGGAGACTAGATACTCCAGATTCTTAGAAATATTCAAGACACTCCACATCAACATTTCTTTCATAGAAGCACTTGAACAAATGCTACTATATGCCAAATTCATGAAGGAGTTGTAAAAAAAAGTCTTTGAAAGAAGGACAAACTGTTGTAATGACTGAGGAGTGTAGTGCTATCATTCAGAGGACTATCCTAATGAAAAAAAGGATCCTGGAAGTTTTCATATTCCTTGCACCATAGAAAAAATAACAATTGAGAAATCATTGTATGACCTTGGTGCAAGTATAAACCTGATGCCTCTGTCTCTCATGAAGAAACTCCAAATTCATGAATTGAAATCTACACAGATAGCTCTCCAAATGGCTAACAAATCTATCAAGAAAGCACTTGGGGTGGTGGAGAATGTACTGGTGAAAGTAGTAAAGTTTTTTTTTCTAGCAGAATTTGTGATCCTTGACATGGAGGAGGATTGCAACACCACTATCATCTTGGGAAGACCCTTCCTAGCTACAGGAAGAGCACTGATAGATGTTGAAAGAGGAGAATTGATGCTAAGAGTGCACGATGAGCATTTAGTAGTAAATGCCTTCAAGAATTTACAAAAGCCTCCCTAATAAAGGGAATGCATGAAGATTGATGATGGAGATCCAAACTGGAAGGAGACATCCAACGAATTAGCTCTAGTATCCCTAAGCCCATTCTTGGAGGAGAAGAAAGAAGCTGAAGAGATGCAAAAAGCTTAGGGAGTTAGAGAAGCCAAAGAAGGCCCACAAGCAAAACCTCCAATTGTGACAATCAACAAAAAAACTCCTGACATTGAGCCTACCAAGAAAGAAGCACCATCTAAAAAGAGGAAGAATCCTAAGAAGAAGGTACCAAAAAGTTAGAGGAATAAGGAAATCCCGACTGAAGGCTTTTCACCTGGGGATAAGGTAATGTTGAGCTACCAATCAAGGGAGGAACCTCCATAACTATCTAAATATTACATAGTGAACAAGATCCTATCACTAGAGCATGCTGAGAAAATCAAAGAAAGCACTGGAAGAAAGCTCACTGAGAGAAGGGAAAAAGCTGAGACACTATGAGCATCAACCTCCCTAAGAGGGGACAACCGTCAAGCTAGTGACGATAAAGAAGCACTTCATGGGAGGCAACCCATGTTTAATATCCTTTTATTTTATATTTTAGTAGTTAGCAAAAAATTAGTTTTCATTAAAGTAAAAAATCCTAAAAATAATTTGATGCATGATCATGAGAAACTTGCATGAAGTATATGGTGAACATCAAGTTTGATGTGCCTAGGGAAACCCTAAGATAGGCACATAAAATATTTAATATGTATATCTTTGGAGTCAAATTTTTCATTCTTACTCCATACCACCAAAAACTAAGTTTGGTGTTCCACATATGTTTTATGCACAGTCATTTGGAATCAATGTTTAAGAACTTGAATCACAAGAGAACAATTAGTCTAGTTTAGCTGTTTATAAATTTGAATTCTAGTCAAAATCTTTTGTTTTCCCGCCATGAGCTCTAAACATAATTTTGAATTGTGTTTTGTAGGGGGAATCTTGAAGAATGATTGATGGAAGTGATCAATGAGGCTAGCGGTTCGGTTACTTTTGACAAGGGAGCTAGGAACTTCTAATACTTATAGCAGCTAGTCTCATGCACCTTGGACTCCGCTAATTGGGAAGCGCAACTCTGCATGCATTGGCTAGTCAATTTTGTCTCATCTCCCTTCATGAAGGCCGAACTCAACCACCCCAACTACATACATTCCCAATCCTTGTCATCATACCCCACAACATTGATCTCAGCCATTCATTATGAACACCCCCCACCTATAAATACATGAGCCACCCGAAGTCACACTCTATCTCCTTTGCATACATATTTTACTTCTTGCTTCCTTATTCCAATACCCAAATCTCACATTATTGCCTTCATATTCTAAACCCTTGCTTTCATACTTCATTCGGCCACTTAATCCATATTAAGTCCACTTGCTTGCTCTCTCCTCATTTAACACTCTTTAACATATTCAACACCCTCATTGACTTCAACTCGTCCCCATGGCTTCTTCCTCTAGGACCAAGAACAATATAGGGAAACAAATAGTAGAGCAACCCGAGTTGGAGGAAGGGAGATTCAAATCTCACTTCCAACAATGATAATTCTATGGGTGGATGATCAAGAAGGAAACAATCCCAGAAGCACCTTTCAAACTTGAAAGTATCTTTCCTTCAATGAGGGAAGAGATTGAAAAGAGAAGGTGGGAACACCTATGTAATCCACCAACATGGGTTAGCTTAAGGTTGGTTCAGAAATTCTATACCAACGCTACGAGAGAACTTGAGGGCGAGCCACCCTTCAAAAGCTATGTACGAGGGGTGGAAGTGGACTTTAGTCCCAAGTCCATAAAGAGGGTTCTTAAGATTAAGAGGAGAACCTTTAATCAGCCAAGCTACGAAGAAAGACTCAACAACGACCCTCGACTTGAGGATGTAGCTAGTGATATTTGCATACTAGGCACTAACTAGAAGAGAGACTCCCATGGAAGGCCGAAACAACTAAGGAGAGGAGACCTCATCCCTGAGGCAAAAGGAAGGTTTGAACTTATGAGGAGGTCAATCCTCCCCACCTCAAACACGTCCGAACTATCTTCAAGGATGCCAAGAAGGATGCCAAAGGATGCCAGAGAATATGTACACCAATGTAATGAATGCCAGAAAGCAGGAGGATTAACAAGAAGGAATGAGATGCCTCAAAACTTTATCTTAGAATTAGAATTGTTCGATCTATGGGGAATTGATTTCATGGGGCCTTTTCCTCCTTCCTATTCTTTTAGATACATCCTGGTAGCAGTGGAGTATGTCTCAAAGTGGGTGGAAGCCATAGCCACAACCACCTGTGATGCACAGATCGTCCTCCAATTCCTTAAAAAGCACATCTTCTTGCTACACATGACACTCAAATAAAGCTTATGAACAAAGTAATAGCCAAGGATAAAGGAATAATGAGAGGTCATAGCAGTATGTCACTTGAAGCTTGAAGGAGACTTTCTAGGCCGAGGAGTCAATAAGAAGTGAGTATTGGCATATCCACACAAAACCCCATGAACTATCAATAATACTCTGCTAGCATGAACATCATCTTCTATTTCATTCTTTCCTCTCAATAAATCTTTTCTTGCTTGGGGACAAGCAAGCTTTAAGTTTGGTGTTGTGATGACAAGTCATCCTAGCCTATTTTAGCTAGTCTTTTTCTTTTGTTTTCATTAGAATTATGCACTTTCTTGAGCTACAAGCAAGCTAATTGAGTAGATTTTCATGTTTCCCTTGATTGAAGTTGGATCTAGGAAGGCATTGAGATCTAGACTTGGTTTTCTAGTCTCTGGGTCCTGAGATCTGAATTTCCCATTTCATTTCTCTGTTTACTGCTTTCTATGTTCATTTACTTTTCTGTTTCATATCCGGTTCAATCCCAAATACCTTTTACTCTTCTGTCTGATGCAAATTTACTTTTCCTTGTTTAATTTCTGCAAATCCAACTCCCAATCCCCTTTACATTTCGAGCTATTTACATTCCTTGCACTTTAAGATTCCGCAATTTACATTTCTTGCACTCTAAGTTTCTGCCATTTAATTTCTTGTTCTTTACGTTTCAGCACTTTAATTCCCTGTTCCCTTTTCTTCCATGCAATTTAATTTCTGCAAATTACAAAACACTCAACCAAATCTTGATTCGCTTGACTAAATCAACCACTAAACTAAAATTGCTCAATCCTTCAATCCCTGTGGGATCGACCTCACTCCCGTGAGTTTTTATTATTTGATGCGACCCGGTACACTTGCCGGTTAGATTTGTGTTTTTGGGAGAAATTTATTTTTCCTCCAAAATACTCATCAATGTCCCAAATCCAACTTGCAATTGATGGCCTATCCAGGCACTACACTGAAGTACAAGAGAAATAGAGAAGCTTTCAGTTGCAAATAATGGATCAACAGAGGGGATTTCAGTCTCAAATGATGGACCAACAGAGAGAGTTGCACGTGCAACTAATGGAGCAGCAAAAAAAGCAATACACCCAACTCATTGAGTGAAAGAGCAAAAACGTCGGCTTAGAATTTTTTTTCTTGGTTAGAAGAAATAACTTCGTTGCAAGTATAGTTCCGAACCGAGAAGTAATGATCAAATCAAATTTCAAATTTCAAAAGGTTGTCATAATTCAAATCAAATTAACTGAGAGTATTTAAACTTCCGGGTTGTCTACCCTAGGAGTTGCAATGAAGTGATCAATTATTGGCTATGGGGGAATATAGGGGTTTGATGGCATGAGGCAAGGGATGTAAATAGCAAAGAATGAAATAAGCATGCAAGGAATTAAAAGAAAGCAATTAAAGCAATAAAAAGGGAATTAAATTTCAAAAAGAGCTCTTGGTGAAAATTGGGGAATTAAGGATTCCTATCCTAGTTATGGACTATGATGAGCGGATAATTTATACGCTTTTTGACATTATTTTCAGTATGTTTTTAGTAGGATCTAGTTACTTTTAGGGATGTTTTCATTAGTTTTTATGTTAAATTCACATTTCTGGACTTTACTATGAGTTTGTGTGTTTTTCTGTGATTTCAGGTATTTTCTGGCTGAAATTGAGGAACGGTGATGCCCTTGCATAAAGCCAGCCATGGAAAGGAGTAAGACTGATTGGATGAAGATAGCAGGAAAGCCGAGGTTCAAAGGAACGAAAGCATCTCCATTCGCTTATCCGAAATTCCTACCAATGAATTACATAAGTATTTCTATCCCTATTTTATTATATTAAATTCGAAAACACCATTATCCATTTATATCTACCTAACTGAGATTTGCAAGGTGACCATAGCTTGCTTCATACCAACAATCTCCGTGGGATTCGACCCTTACTCACGTAAGGTATTACTTGGACGACCCAGTGCACTTGCTGGTTAGTTGTATCGAAGTTGTGAACCATGGTATTGGCACCATGTTCTTGGTGCCATTGCCAGGGAAAGAAAGAGCCATGAATTTTACATAATTAAAGTGTAATCACGATTACGCGTACCAAGTGGCTCACGTTACCAGGGATTATTCGAGCCTGGACATCACGATTTCGTGCACCAAGTTTTTGGCGCCGTTGACAGGGATTGTTCGAGTTTGGACAACTGAAGGTTCATCTTGTTGCTCAGATTAGGTAATTTTCTTTTTATTTTTTCAAAAAAAAAATTTCAAAAATATTTCTAAAATTTTCTCATCTGTTTTCGAAAATAATACAAAAATGTTTTCAAAAATTTTATTCAAAATTTTTAAGAATGAATTCTAGTGTTTCATAAAGCATGTGAAGCCTGGCTGGCTGTAAAGCCATGTCTAATTCCTTTGGGAATGAGTATGTCAGGCGTGTCATGTCTGAGTTACATACTAAAGCTTGGCTGGCTATTAAGTCATGCCTGACCCTTTGATTGGAGCTTTAGAGCATAAGATTCCTGGAATTCATATTAAAAATTTTGGAATCCTTATTTTCTTTTTCAAAAGAATTTTTCGAAAAATATACAATGAAAATCCAAAAAAAATTAGAAAATCATAAAAATCAAAAATATTTTTGTGTTTCTTGTTTGAGTCTTGAGTCATATCATAAGTTTGGTGTCACTTGCATATGCATCTTTCGAAAATTTTATGCATTCATAGTGTTCTTCATGATCTTCAAGTTGTTCTTGGTAAGTCTTCTTGTTTGATCTTGATGATTTTTTGTTTTGTGTCTTTTCATGTTTATCATATGCATTCTTGAATTCTTAGTGCGTAAGCATTAAAGAATTCTAAGTTTGGTGTCTTGCATGTTTTCTTTGCATTAAAAATTTTTCAAAATTATGTTCTTGATGTTCATCATGACATTCATAGTGTTCTTGGTGTTCATCTTGACATTCATAGCATTCTTGCATGCATTCATTGTTTTGATCTAAAAATTTCATGCATTGCATAATTTTCATGTTTTTTTATAAAAATTTCAAAAATAAAAAAAAAATATCTTTCCCTGTTTCTCTCATCAAATTCGAAAATTGAGTTGACTCTTTCAAAAATTTTTAAAAATCAAGTTGTTGCCAATGAGTCAAATCAAATTTTCAATTTGAAAATCTTATCTTTTTCAAAATCTTTTTCAAAAATCAAATCTTTTTCAAATTTCTTAGTTATTTTC
>NC_029789.2:97369453-97384863 GCF_000816755.2 Arachis ipaensis | reverse complement strand
TCTCATGGAAGGATCAAAAGCCTCAACAAGGCTTTAATAATGGTGGAAGAAACAGGTTTAACAATAATAAACCTTTTCCATCATCCACTCAGCAACAGACAGAGAACATTGAACAAAATGCTTCTAATTTAGCAAACTTAGTCTCTGATCTATCTAAGGCCACTATAAGTTTCATGAATGAAACAAGGTCTTCCATTAGAAATCTGGAAGCACAAGTGGGCCAGCTGAGTAAAAGGATCACTGAAATCCCTCCTAGTTCTCTCCCAAGCAATACAGAAGAGAATCCAAAAGGAGAGTGCAAGGCCATTGACATAAGCGCCATGGCCGAACCTGTGAGGAGAGGAGAGGACGTGAATCCCAAGGAGGAAGACCTCCTGGGACGTCCAGTGGTCAATAAGGAGCTTCCCTCTGAGGAACCAAAGGATTCTGGGGCCCATCTAGAGACCATAGAGATCCCATTGAACCTCCTTATGCCCTTCATGAGCTCTGATGAGTATTCCTCTTCTGAAGAGAATGAGGATGTTACTGAAGAGCAAGCTGCCAAGTTTCTTGGTGCAATCATGAAGCTAAATGCCAAATTATTTGGCATGGCCTTTACATCCCTGCTGATTTCATAGTCCTGGATATTGGAAAGGAAGAGGATGAATCCATCATCCTAGGAAGACCTTTCCTAGCCACAGCAAGAGCTATGATTGATGTTGACAGAGGTGAAATAGTCCTTCAATGGAATGAGAACTCCCTTGTGTTTAAAACTCAAGGATCTCCCTCTGCAACCATGGAGAGGAATCAGAAAAAGCTTCTCTCAAAGCAGAGTCAACCCAAGCCCCCACAGTCAAACTCTAAGTTTGGTGTTGGGAGGCCACAACCAAACTCTAAGTTTGGTGTTGAACTCCCATATCCAAACTCTAAGTTTGGTGTTGGGGAGTTTCAACAAAGCTCTGCACATCTGTGAGGCTCCATGAGAGCCCACTGTCAAGCTATTGACATTAAAGAAGCGCTTGTTGGGAGGCAACCCAATTTTTATTTATCTAACTATATTTTTCTTAGTTTTATGTCTTTGTAGGTTCATGATCATGTGGAGTCACAAAATAAATATAAAAATTGAAAATGGAATCAAAAACAGCAGAAGAAAAATCACACCCTGGAGGAGCATCTGTCTGGCGTTCAGCGCCAGAACAGAGCATGGTTCTGGCGCTGAACGCCCAAAATGGGCAGCTTCTGGGTGCTGAATGCCAGAGCAGGCATGGTTCTGGCGTTCAACGCCAGAAATGGCACACAAATGGGCGTTGAACGCCCAAAATGGCTACCAACCTGGCGCTGAACGCCCAGAGTTGGGTACAAAGGCATTTTTACATGCCTAATGGGTGCAGGGGTGTAAATCCTTGAACACCTCAGGATCTGTGGACCCCACAGGATCCACTCAGGATCTGTGGATCCCACAGGATCCCCACCTACCTCCACTCACTTCTTCTCACCACTCTCTTTCACACAACCCCATAAACACTCTTCCCCATAAACCTACCTCATAAACTCCACCTACCTTTAAAATTCAAAACCAATTTCCCACCCAAACCCACCCATATGGCCGAAACCTTTCCCCCCTCCCTTCCCTATATAAAGCCCTCCATTCTTCATCAAATTCACACAACACACCCATCTACACCCTTCTTGGCTGAAACACTCACCCTCTCCCTCTCCTCCATTTCTTCTTCTTCTTCATCTATTCTTTCTTGTATTGCTCGAGGGCGAGCAAAATTCTAAGTTTGGTGTGGTAAAAGCATAAGCTTTTTGTTTTTCCATTACCATTGATGGCACCTAAGACCGGAGAATCCTCTAGAAAGGAGAAAGGGAAGACAAAAGCTTCCACATCCGAGTCATGGGAGATGGAAAGGTTCATCTCCAAAGCCCATCAAGACCACTTCTATGATGTTGTGGCCAAGAAGAAGGTGATCCCTGAGGTCCCTTTCAAACTCAAAAGAAATGAGTATCCGGAGATCCGACATGAAATTCAAAGAAGAGGTTGGGAAGTTCTAACAAATCCCATCCAACAAGTCGGCATCCTAATGGTTTAAGAGTTCTATGCCAATCCATGGATCACCAAGAACCATGATCAAAGTAAGAACCCGGATCCAAAGAACTATGTTAAAATGGTTCGGGGGAAATACTTAGATTTTAGTCCGGAAAATGTAAGGTTGGCGTTTAACTTGCCCATGATGCAAGGAGATGAACGCCCCTACACTAGAAGGATCAACTTTAATCAAAGGTTGGACTAAGTCCTTATGGACATATGCGTGGAAGGAGCTCAATGGAAGATTGACTCCAAAGGCAAGCCGGTTCAACTAAGAAGATTGGACCTCAAGCCTATAGCTAGAGGATGGTTGGAGTTCATTCAATGCTCAATCATTCCCACTAGCAACCGGTCTGAAGTTACTATAGACCGGGCCATCATGATCCACAGCATCATGATTGGAGAAGAGGTGAAAGTTCATGAGATTATACCTCAAGAACTCTACAAGGTGGCTGACAAGTCCTCCAGTTGTGTGTTTTTCTGTGATTTCAGGTATTTTCTGGCTGAAATTGAGGGACTTGAGCAGAAATCAGATTCAGAGGTTGAAGAAGGACTGCTGATGCTGTTGGATTCTGACCTCCTTGCACTCAAAGAAGATTTTCTGGAGCTAAAGAACTCGAAATGGCGCGCTTGCAATTGCGTTGGAAATTAGACATCCAGGGCTTTCCAGCAATATATAATAGTCCATACTTTGGCCAAGAATAGATGACGTAAACTGGCGTTCAACGCCAGCTTTCTACCCAACTCTGGCGTCCAGCGCCAGAAAAGGAGCCAAAACCAGAGTTGAACACCCAAACTGGCACAAAAGCTGGCGTTCAACTCCAAGAAGGACCTCTGCACGTGTAACACTCAAAGCCCAGCCCAAGCACACACCAAGTGGGCCCAGGAAGTGGATTTATACATCAATTACTTACTCATGTAACGCTCATCACCATTCTCCCCTATGAACACGTGCCTGACAAACACTTCCGTTCTACATGAAATAAGCTAGAATGAATATCTCTTAGATCTCTTAATCGGAATCTTCGTGGCGTAAGCTAGAATGATGGCGGCATTCAAGAGAATCCGCAAAGTCTAAACCTTGTCTTTGGTATTCCGAGTAGGATTCAATGATTGAATGACTGTGACGAGCTTCAAACTCGCGATTGTTGGGCGTTAGTGACAGACGCAAAAGGAGGGTGAATCCTATTCCAGCATGATCGGGAACCGACAGATGAATAGCCGTGCCGTGACAGGGTGCGTGAGCATATTATTCACTGAGAAGAGGGGATGTAGCCACTGACAATGGTGATGCCCTTGCATAAAGCCAGCCATGGAAAGGAGTATTACTGATTGGGTGAAGATAGCAGGAAAGCAGAGGTTCAGAGGAACGAAAGCATCTCCATTCGCTTATCTGAAATTCCTACCAATGAATTACATAAGTATTTCTATCCCTATTTTATTATATTAAATTCGAAAACACCATTATCCATTTATATCTGCCTAACTGAGATTTGCAAGGTGACCATAGCTTGCTTCATACCAACAATATCCATGGGATTCGACCCTTACTCACGTAAGGTATTACTTGGACGACCCAGTGCACTTGCTGGTTAGTTGTATTGAAGTTGTGAACCATGGTATTGGCACCATGTTCTTGGCGCCATTGCCAGGGAAAGAAAGAGCCATAAATTTTACATAATTAAAGTGTAATCACGATTACGCATACCAAGTGGCTCACGTTGCCAGGGATTATTCGAGCCTGGACATCACAATTTCATGCACCAGACTACAAACATGGTAATTGTGTAGAATTAATCCCAATTAGTCAATCCTAACATCGAGGATTAGTCAAAAGGGCATAATTAATCTCAATCCACAAGTGCTTGCCAACTGTATTAATGGAAGGCTTAGAGTTAGTGGAAACCAAATCAACTAACAATTCTAACACAATGTGGAATGGACATCCACAACTCAAGTTCACCTAATTACTCAATTTCTCAACCAAGAGCAAAAATCCAACCAAGTATTTTATCAAACACTTGGAAGGCATAAAAAGAAAGCATGATAAAATAACAAGAAATAATAAATTCTACAACTACCAAGCAAGGAAAGTAAGAATAACAACTTAATTAAGCAATAAAGGAACATAAAAGATAAATTGTATTAAATGGAAATCAAAATAACAAGAGTGCTCATAAACATAAAAAGAAACCAAAATGAGAAATTAACAAGATAAACTAAGAAAATTAAGACATTGTAACAAAGAAAGGTAGAAGAAACTAGATGAAAGCAAGAATTAAAAAGAGAAATTACAAAGAAATTAAGCTAAAAACCCTAATTTCTAGAGAGAATGGGGAGCTTCTCTCTCTAGAAAATGACCTACATGATACTAAAATATACCTAATTGCTCCCCCCTTTCACATGGAAATGATGGACCTTTGATATAGCACTCAATCAACTTCAGAAAGTCCAAAAACTAGACTCTGGAGGCCCAGAAATCGCCCCCAACGATTTGCATTAATGAGGTCACGTGCTGGGACTTGTGCGTACGCACAGACGTGTGCCTACGCACACTTGCTGATCTTTCATTTGCATGTGCGCACACATGCTGTTGTGCTTCTTGCGCGTACGTGGTGCCCGTGTACACAAACCCCCACACTGTTCATACAACAGCAGTACCAGCAAGTACACTGGGTCGTCCAAGTAATACCTGAGCGAGTCAGGGTCGATCCCACGAGGATTGTGGCTTGAAGCAAGCAATGATTGTCTTATAGGTCTTAGTCAGGCAGAATCAGAAGGTTGTGTTTGGAGTTGGTTGAAGTACGATGATCATGAAACTATGAAAGCAAAAGGGGTAGAAAATATTGGTAGGAATTATATGCTAGGATAGAGTTGAGAGTTAGAGTTGCTTTGCCTTTTTGAATTATTTTTAGTATCACTATCTTCTTTGCTTGTGAATGATGTCCCTTTATTACAGGCTGTATGTGATTAAAGCAATTGGTCGTGGTTATTGATCTTCTTTGCTACAGAATGAACGCCAGGGCCCTTGGTCATTCAATCCAATGGAGGGTGAAGCTCTAGTAAATCATTCTCCTGGCGATCCTACTCAACACGCAACAGATAAGGTCAAATCTTCCGGATCAGAGAACGTTGCTTCTTTGGATCTAGCCTATGCCACGGAGACCTTAATCTCCCCAGAAATCGGCTAAACTGGAGTCTCGAGAAGTTTCCAACAAGGTCATGGATTAACCATCTGAGAGATGTATAAACATAGCTGTTGGCTCGTGCTTTTCTTCCAAGTATTCACATGAACCTAAGTAGACACGGGTCTTATCAGGAACATTCATCTTAGTGTGGTAAACAGAGCTAATTTGTTAGATCATCCTGTTCACCACGATGAAGATCG
Organism: Arachis ipaensis; assembly: GCF_000816755.2. Classification (NCBI taxonomy): domain Eukaryota; kingdom Viridiplantae; phylum Streptophyta; class Magnoliopsida; order Fabales; family Fabaceae; genus Arachis; species Arachis ipaensis. The sequence continues at coordinate 97,379,407 of NC_029789.2, read as the reverse complement.
GATATACATCTTAGAGATGGATCAAACACGAATCGAAGATGAAATAGTAATACTTTTATTAATTCATAGGGCTCAGGAGGGCTCCTCCCCTCAACCTAGGAGGTTTAGAAACTCATACTGAAAGTAAAATACAATGGTGAAAACGAAAATAGGGCTGAAGATCTTTAACAAAGAGTAATCTTCTACTTTAAATACTAAACTAGTGACTAGTAAGGGTAAAATAGTCTATCTAGTGCGAAAATCCACTTTTGGGGCCCACTTTGTGAGTGTTTGGGCTGAGCTTTGATGAAATCCACGTGCTTAGGCTTCCTTGGGTGTTGAACTCCAGTCCTGGAACCTTTTTGGGCGTTGAACTCCAGCTTGGAACACCTTTCTGGCGCTGGACGCCAGAACTGGTCAAATGGCTGGCGTTGAACGCCAGTTTTGGGCCTTATACTCCGAAACAACATATAAACTATTACACACTGCTGGAAAGCACTGGAAGTCAGCTTTCCATAGCCATTGAGAACTCTCAATTTGAAATTCTGTAGCTCCAAAAAATCTCTTCCGAGTGCAAGAAGGTCAGGTCTGGACAGCATCTACAGTGCTTTCTCTATCTCTGGATCAAACTTCTGCTCCAGCTCCTCAAATTCAGCCAGAAAATACTTGAAATGGTGCAAAAACACACAAACTCAAAGTGGAATCCAAAAATGTGAAATTAACACTAAAACCTGTAAAAACTTAATGAAAACTAAGTAAAACCTATTAAAAACTATATGAAAACTATGCCAAAAAGCGTATAAAATATCCGCTCATCACAACACCAAACTTAAACAGTTGCTTGTTCCCAAGCAACTAAAAATAAAATAGGATGAAAAGAAGAGCAGGATGCAATAAATTTCTGAGTTTCCAATGAAGCTCAGTCAATTAGATGAGCGGGACTTAGTAGCTTTTTGTTTCTGAATTGTCTTGGCATCTCACTATCCATTGAAAATCAGAATGGCTGGCATCTTTAGGAACTTAGAATCTAGATGATATTATTGATTCTCCTAGTTCAACTCTTTTTTATTCTTGAACACAGCTTTCAGAGTCTTGGCCGTGACCCTAAGCACCTTATTTTCCAGTATTACCACCGGATACAATAATGCCACAGACACTTTAACTGGGTGAACCTTTTCAGATTTTGACTCAGCTGTGCTAGAGCCCCCAGATAGAGGTGTCCGTAGTTCTTAAGCACACTCTTTTTACTTTGGACCACGACTTTAACCGCTCAGTCTCGAGCTTTTCACTTGACACCTTCATGCCACAAGCACATGGTTAGGGACATTTTGGTTTAGCCGCTTAGGCTAGGATTTTATTCCTTTGGGCCCTCCTATCGACTGATGCTCAAAGCCTTGGGTGCTTTTACCCTTGCCTTTTGGTTTAAAGGGTTATTGGCTTTTTTCTCTTGCCTTTTGGTTTAAAGAGCTATTGGCTTTTTCTACTTCTTTTTCTTTTTCTGTATTCTTTTTTTTTTCATGCAAGCTTTTTCTTTTTGCTACTTTTTCTTGTTTCAAGAATCAATTTTTTAGATTTTTCAGATTATCAATAATATTTTTCCTTTTTCCTTATTCTTTTAAAAGCCAGCATCATAAAATTCAACTTCAATTATGCACTGTTTATTCTTTTATTCAGAAAACTAAAGCAATGTAACCCAATCAAATTTATGTAACTATTCTTTATTGGAAAGCTAAAAAAAATCTATGCATCTTTATTTCTTCTAAACAAAAATCTACTATTTAATTCATGTTCAATGATGATAAGAAGAATAATTTATAGCTAATTGGAAAAATAAAAACTAATTAATTACTACTAATGCTTATGTAATCCTAAAAATCAAAAGACATAAAAATAAAATTAAAAATAAAAATAAAGACTTAATTACTGCTAGTGATCATGTAATCCTAAATATGAGAAATAGGAATTAAAATAAGAAAAATATGGAAACAGGAATTAGAATAGCCACAGAGTATAACTCAACAACCTTCATCTTGGGGGATGTTGTTTTCTTCAGGCTGTGGGATGCATGGCTCTTCTTGAGAGGCGTATGATTCTTCAGGTTGTGGGGCCCTGGACTCTTCAGGAGAGAGCTTCTGGCGCTTCAGCACCTTGACGAAGGGCCGTATTCAATGTCGATCTAGGTTTTCACAAACTAGAATCTTATCGTTGAAGGTATAGTGGTGCACGAATTGTGAATCACACTTTTCACAACTCGTACCACTAACCAGCAAGTGCACTGGGTCGTCCAAGTAATACCTTACGTGAGTAAGGGTCAATCCCACAGAGATTTTTGGTTTGAAGCAATCTATGGTTATCTTGTAAATCTTAGTTAGGAAATCAATTATAATTATCAGTATGAATTGCGAAGAATAAAAGAGCATGGATTAAATACTTGTTCTGCAGTAATGGAGAATATGTTGGAGTTTTGGAAATGCTTTGTCTTCTGAATCTCTGCTTTCTCCTTGTCTTCTTCTTCACGCACGCAAGGTTCCTCCTATGGCAAGCTATGTTTTGGTGGATCACCGTTGTCAATGGCTACCATCCGTCCTCTCAGTGAAAAAGGTCCAGGTGCCTTGGTGTGTGCTGGGGCTGAGACTTAAGCTTTACACGTGCCTAGGCTGTTTCTGGAGTTAAACGCCAGGTTGTAACCTGTTTTGGGGGTCCAACTCCAACTTGTAACCTGTTTCTGCCGTTTAACGCCAGACTGCAACATGAAACTGACGTTGAACGCCAGTTTACGTCATCTATCCTTGAGCAAAGTATGGACTATTATATATTGCTGGAAAGCCCTGGATGTATACTTTCCAAAGCAATTGAGAGCGCGCCAATTGGACTCCTAAGGCTCCAGAAAATCCATTCCGAGTGCAGGGAGGTCAGAATCCAATAGCATCAGTAGTCATTTTTCAGCCTGAATCAGATTTTTGCTCAGCTCCCTCAATTTCAGCCAGAAATTACCTGAAATACAGAAAAACACACAAACTCATAGTAAAGTCCAGAAATGTGAATTTTATTTAAAAACTAATAAAAATATAATAAAAAGTGACTAAAATATATTAAAAACTACCTAAAAATAATGCCAAAAAGCGTATAAATTATCCGCTCATCACAACACCAAACTTAAATTGTTGCTTGTCCCCAAGCAACTAAAAATAAAGTAGGATAAAAAGAAGAGAATATACAATGAATTCCAAAAACATCTATGAAGATCAGTCTTAATTAGATGAGCGGGGCTATTAGCTTTTTGCTTCTGAACAGTTTTGGCATCTCACTTTATCCTTTGAAGTTCAGAATGATTGGTATTTATAGGAACTCAGAATTCAGATAGTGTTATTGATTCTCCTAGTTCAGTATGTTAATTCTTGAACACAGATACTTTATGAGTCTTTGTCGTGGCCCTATGCACTCTGTTTTCCAGTATTACCACCGGATACATACATGCCACACACACATAACTGGGTGAACCTTTTCAGATTGTGACTCAGCTTTGCTAAAGTCCCCAATTAGAGGTGTCCAGGGTTCTTAAGCACACTTTGTTCTTGCTTTGGACCTCGACTTTAACCGCTTAGTCTTAAGTTTTCACTTGACACCTTCACGCCACAAGAACATGGTTAGGGACAGCTTGGTTTAGCTGCTTAGGCCAGGATTTTATTCCTTTAGGCCCTCCTATCCACTGATGCTCAAAGCCTTGGATCCTTTTTATTACCCTTGCCTTTTGGTTTTAAGGGCTATTGGCTTTTTTCTCTTGACTTTTGGTTTAAAGAGCTTTTGGCTTTTTCTGCTTGCTTTTTCTTTTTCTTGCTCTCTCTTTTTTTTTTTTGCATTTTTTTTTCTGCAAGCTTTGTTCTTCACTGCTTTTTCTTGCTTCAAGAATCATTTTTATGATTTTTCAAATTATCAAATAACATTTCTCCTTTTTCATCATTCTTTCAAGAGCTAACAATTTTAACATTCATAAACAACAAATTCAAAAGACATATGCACTGTTCAAGCATTCATTCAGAAAACAAAAAGTATTGCCACCACATCAAAATAATTAAACTATTTTAAAATTTGAAATTCATGTACTTCTTTTTCTTTTTCAGAAAACATTTTTCATTTAAGAAAGGTGATGGGTTCATAGGACATTCATATCTTTAAGACATAGACACTTAGATACTAGTGATCATGTAATAAGACCCAAACATAAATAAACATAAAGCATAGTAAACGAAAAGCAGAGAAATAAGAACAAGGAGATTAAGAAACGGGTCCACGTTAGTGAGGGTGGCGTCTTCCTCTTCTTGAAGAACTAATCGTGCTCTTGAGCTCCTCTATGTCTCTTCCTTGTCTTTGTTACTCCTTCCTCATAGCTCTTTGATCTGCAGTCAAATGCTCTACCACTGAACTATGGGCCCTTGAGATGAACCTCTCCATCTCTCATGACTCGGGGGTGGAAGCAACTGCCTTCCTTTTCCTCTTTCTAGAGCTTTCTCCGACCTTAGGTGCCATAAATGGTTATGGAAAAACAAAAAAGCAACACTTTTTTTTCCACACCAAACTTAAAAGGTTTGCTCGTCCTCGAGCAAAAGAAGATAGAAGGGAGTAGAAGGAGAAGTGGAGGAGAAGGAGGTGTGTGAATGGGTGGGTATGGAAGGGGAATGGTTTGAATTGGAATGGTGAGATAGGTGGGGATCCTGTGGGGTCCACAGAACAAGTGGGGTCAAGGACTTAACATCCCTGCTCTAATTAGGCATGTAAAACGCCCTTGCTGTGCAATCCTGGCGTTTAATGCCAGACTGCTGCTTGTTTCTGGCGTTAAACGCCCAAATGTAGCTTGTTTCTAGCGTTTAACGCCAGGCAGATGCTTGTTTCTGGCGTTTAAACGCTAGACTGCTCTCCTCCAGGGTGTGCTATTTTCAATCTATTTTTTTGATTTTTCAGTAGTTTTTGTGACTTTACATAATCATCAACCTAATAAATCACGAAATAACAAAAAGAAAATAAAATAGATATGATTAAATAACATTGGGTTGCCTCCCAACAAGCGCTTCTTTAATGTCAATAGCTTGACAGTGAGCTCTCATGGAGCCTCACAGATAATCAGAGCAAGGTTGGAACCTCCCAACACCAAACTTAGAGTTTGGTTGGGGCCTCCCAACACCAAACTTAGAGTTTGAATGTGGGGGTTTTGTTTGACTCTGTATTGAGAGAAGCTTTTCATGCTTCCTCTCCATGGTTACAGAAGGAGAACATTGTGTCTTATAGTTTGCAATGTCTGCAAACCACAGAGCTTCCTGAATGGCAAACAATTGCTCATCCGGAAAGGTTTCAGAGATCTCAGTACGAGGGAGGGATGCTCCTGCTACTGGTTCTATCCGGAACAGGTGATCAGCTACTTGATTCTCTGTCCCATTTCTGTCTCTTATTTTTATATCAAACTCTTGCAGAAGCAACACCCATCTTATGAGCCTGGGTTTTGAATCCTGCTTTGTGAGTAGATATTTAAGAGCAGCATGGTCAGTATACACAATCACTTTTGATCCTACTAAGTATGATCTAAACTTGTCAATGGCATAAACCACTACAAGCAATTTTTTTCTGTGGTTGTGTAATTTTTCTGGGCATCATTTAAAACGCGGCTAGCATAATAAATGACATGCAAAAGCTTGTTATGCCTCTGTCCCAGTACTGCACCAATGGCATGGTCACTGGCATCACACATTAGTTCAAATGGTAATGTCCAGTCTAGTGCAGAAATAACTGGTGCTGTGACCAGCTTAGCTTTCAGAGTTTTAAACGCCTACAGACACTCTGTGTCAAACACAAATGGCGTGTCAGTAGCTAGCAGATTGTTCAGGGGTTTTGTGATTTTTAAAAAATCCTTTATAAACCTCCTGTAGAATCATACATGCCCCAGAAAGCTTCTGATTTCTTTAACATTAGCAGGTGGTGGTAATTTTTCAATTACTTCCACTTTAGCTTGATCCACCTCTATTCCCTTGTTTGAAATTTTATGCCCAAGGACAATTCCTTCAGTCACCATAAAGTGACATTTTTCCCAGTTTAAAACTAGGTTTGTCTCTTGGCATCTTTTCAAAACAAGTGCTAAATGGTTAAGGCAGGAGCTGAATGAGTCTCCATATACTGAGAAGTTGATGAGCGGATAATTTATACGCTTTTTGGCATTGTTTTTAGTATGTTTTTAGTAGAATCTAGTTACTTTTAGGGATGTTTTCATTAGTTTTTATGTTAAATTCACATTTCTGGACTTTACTATGAGTTTGTGTGTTTTTCTGTGATTTCAGGTATTTTCTGGCTGAAATTGAGGGACCTGAGCAAAAATCAAATTCAGAGGTTGAAGAAGGACTGCTGATGCTGTTGGATTCTGACCTCCCTGCACTCAAAATGGATTTTCTGGAGCTACAAAACTCAAAATGGCGCGCTTCTAATTGTGTTGAAAAGTAGACATCCAGGGCTTTCCAGAAATATATAATAGTCCATACTTTGCCCAAGTTTAGATGACGCAAACGGGCGTTCAACACCAGCTCTCTGCCCAATTCTGGCGTCCAATGCCAGAAACAAGCTGCAAAGTGGAGTTCAACGCCCAAACTGGCACAAAAGCTGGCGTTCAACTCCAAGAATGACCTCTCCACAATTCTATTCCAGTATGATCGAGAACCTCCAAGATGATTAGCCATGCAGTGACAGCGCATTGGACCATTTTCACAGAGAGGAATAGGACGCAGCCATCGACAAGGGTGATGCCTCCAGACGATTAGCCGTGCTGTGACAGAGCATTTGGACCATTTTCCCGAGAGGATTAAAAGTAGCCATTGACAACGGTGATGTCCTTATATAAAGCCAGCCATAGAAAGGAGTAAGACTGATTGGATGAAGACAGCAGGAAAGAAGAGGTTCAGAGGAACGAAAGCATCTGTATGCGCTTATCTGAAATTCTCACCAATGATATACATAAGTATTTCTATCCTTATTTTACTATCTATTTTCGAAAACTCCATAACTATTTTATATCCGCCTGACTGAGATTTACAAGGTGACCATAGCTTGCTTCATACCGACAGTCTCCATGGGATCGACCCTTACTCACGTAAGGTTTATTACTTGGACGACCCAGTGCACTTGCTGGTTAGTTGTATCGAAGTTGTGACAAATTATGAATTAAGATTAGAGCACCAATTTTTTGGAGCCATTACCAGGGATTGTTCGAGCCTGGAGATCACAATTTCGTGCACTAAGTTTTTGGCGCCGTTGCCGGGGATTGTTTGAGTTTGGACAACTGACGGTTCATCGTGTTGCTCAGATTAGGTAATTTTCTTTTCGTTTTCTTTTCAAAAAAAATTTTTCAAAAATTTTTCAAAAATTTCTCCCTTGTTTTCGAAAAAAAATTAAAAAAAATGTTTTCAAAAATATATTTTTCTTCGAAATTTTTAAGAATGAATTCTAGTGTTTCATGAAGCATGTGGAAGCCTGGTTGGCTGTAAAGCCATGTCTAATTCTTCTGTTTAGGGCATGTCAGGCGTGTCATGTCTGAGTTACGTACTAAAGCTTGGCTGGCTATTAAGCCATGCCTGACCCTTTGATTGGAGCTTTAGACTAAAGAGCATAAGATTCCTGGAATTCATATTAAAAATTTTGGAATCTTTATTTTTCTTTTTCAAAATGATTTTCGAAAAAAATTAAAAGAAAATACAAAAAAATCATAAAATCATAAAAATCAAAAAAATATTTTATATTTCTTGTTTGAGTCTTGAGTCATGTTATAAGTTTGGTGTCAATTGCATATTCATCTTGCATTTTTCAAAAATTTCATGCATTCATGGTGTTCTTCATGATCTTCAAGTTGTTCTTGGTAAGTCTTCTTGTTTGATCTTTGTATTTGCATGTTTTGTGTCTTTTCTTGTTTTTCATATGCATTCTTGAATTCTTAGTGTCTAAGCATTAAAGAATTCTAAGTTTGGTGTCTTGCATGTTTTCTCTGCATATAAAATTTTCAAAAATATGTTCTTGGTGTTCATCTTGACATTCATAGTATTCTTGGTGTTCATCTTGACATTCATAGCATTCTTGCATGCATCACATGTTTTGATCTAAAATTCTCATGCATTGCATCATTTTCATGTTTCTCTCTCTCATCATTAAAAATTCAAAAATCAAAAAAATATCTTTTCCTTTTCTCTCTCATAAATTCAAAAATTAGATTTGACTTTTTCAAAAATTTTTAAAAATCTAGTTGTTTTTATGAGTCAAATCAAATTTTCAATTTAAAAATTTCATCTTTTTCAAAATCTTTTTCAAAAATCAAATCTTTTTCATTTTTCTTAGTTATTTTCGAAAATTTTAAAAATGTTTTTCAAAAATCTTTTTCTTATCTTTATCACATAATTTTGGAAAATAACATCACCAATTAATGTTTTGATTCAAAAATTTCAAGTTTGTTACTTACTTGCTAAGAAAGATTCAAACTTTAAGTTCTAGAATCATATCTTGTGATTTCTTGTGAATCAAGTCATTAATTGTGATTTTAAAAAAATCAAATCTTTTTCAAAACTAATTTCAATCATATCTTTTCAAAAAAAAAATATCTTCTTATCTTACCTTTTTCAAAAATTTGATTTCAAAATATCTTTTCTAACTTCTTATCTTCTTATCTTTTCAAAATTGATTTTCAAAATTTGTTTCAACTAACTAACTAACTTTTTGATTGTTTCTTACCTTTTTCAAAACTACCTAACTAACTCTCTCTCTCTAATTTTCGAAAATATCTCCCTCTCTTTTTAAAAACTTCTTTTTAATTAACTAATTATTTTAATTTTGGATTTTAATTTTCGAAAATTACTAACCTTTTTCAAAAACTATTTTCGAAATTCACTAACTCTTTTTCAAAAATTATTTTCAAAAATTCTCCCTCTCCCATCTTACTCTATTTATTTATTTATCTACTAACATCTCCTCATCTCAATTCATTGCTCCTATCCTTACCCTTGTGTTTGGACTCTTCATTCTTCTTCACCCCTATTCCTTTTCTTTTTCTACTAACAATAAGGAACCTCTTTACTGTGACATAGAGGATTCCTCTTCTTTTCTTGTTCTCTTCTCTTTCTTATGAGCAGGAACAAAGAAAAAGGCATTCTTGTTGAAGCTGATCCAGAACCTGAAAGGACTCTAAAGAGGAAACTAAGAGAAGCTAAATTACAACAATCCAGAGATAATAATGCAACAAGTAAAGGAGATGGCAGCCGAACCCAACAACAATAATGCAAGGAGAATGCTAGGTGACTTTACTGCACCAAATTCCAATTTACATGGAGGAAGCATCTCCATTCCTACCATCGGAGCAAACAATTTTGAGCTGAAACCTCAGCTAGTTTCTCTGATGCAACAGAACTGCAAGTTTCATGGACTTCCATCTGAAGATCCTTTTCAGTTCTTAACTGAATTCTTGCAGATCTTTGATACTGTTAAGACTAATGGAGTAGATCCTGAAGTCTACAGGCTCATACTTTTCCCTTTTGCTGTAAGAGACAGAGCTAGAGTGTGGTTGGACACTCAACCCAAAGATAGCCTGAACTCTTGGGATAAGCTGGTCACGGCTTTCTTAGCCAAGTTCTTTCCTCCTCAAAAGCAAAGCAAGTTTAGAGTGGATGTTCAAACCTTCAGACAATTCAAGAAAACAGGCTTATGGACAAGTAGAGGACGTGTTAGTAAAGGTTGAAGGCCTTTACATCCCTGCTGATTTCATAGTCCTAGACACTGGAAAGGAAGAGGATGAATCCATCATCCTAGGAAGGCCTTTCCTAGCCATAGCAAGAGCTGTGATTGATGTGGACAGAGGAGAATTGTTCCTTCAATTAAATAAGGACAACCTTGTGTTTACAACTCAAGGATCTCTCTCTGCATCCATGGAGAGGAAGCAGAAAAAGCTTCTCTCAAAGCAGG
>NC_029789.2:97362604-97369212 GCF_000816755.2 Arachis ipaensis | reverse complement strand
CAAAGAAGAGGTTGGGAAGTTCTAACAAACCCCATCCAACAAGTCGGCATCTTAATGGTTCAAGAGTTCTATGCCAATGCAAGGATCACTAAGAACTATGATCAAAGTAAGAACCCGAATCCAAAGAATTATATTACAATGGTTCGGGGGAATTACTTAGATTTTAGTCCGGAAAATGTGAGGTTGGCGTTTAACTTGCCCATGATGCAAGGAGATGAATGCCCCTACACTAGAAGGTTCAACTTTAATCAAAGGTTGGACCAAGTCCTTATGGACATATGTGTGGAAGGAGCTCAATGGAAGATTGACTCCAAAGACAAGCCGGTTCAACTAAGAAGATTGGACCTCAAGCCTGTGGCTAGAGGATGGTTGGAGTTCATCCAACGCTCCATCATCCCCACTAGCAACCGATCTGAAGTTACTGTGGATCGAGCCATCATTATCCATAGCATCATGATGGGAGAAGAAGTAGAAGTTCATGAAGTCATCTCCCTTGAACTCTACAAAATAGCCGAAAAACCCTCTCCTGGGGCAAGGCTAGCTTTTTCTCATCTTATTTGCCATCTATGTTATTCAGCTGGAGCTTTCATAGAAGGAGACATTCACATTGAGGAAGAGAAGCCCATCACTAAGAAAAAGATGGAGCAAGCAAGAGAGCCCATTCATGGAGCTCAAGAGGCGTATGAAGCTCATCACCATGAGATCCTGGAGATGCCTCAAATGCATTTTCCTCCACAAAACTATTGGGAGCAAGTCAACACCTCCCTAGGAGAATTAAGTTCTAACATGGGACAATTAAGGGTGGAACATCAAAAGCACTCCATCATCCTTCATGAAATTAGAGAAGATCAAAAAGCAATGAGGGAGGAGCAACAAAGACAAGGAAGAGACATAGAAGAGCTCAAGGACATCATTGGTTCCTCAAGAAGGAAACACCACCATCACTAAGGTGGATTCATTCCTTGTTCTTATTTCTCTATTTTTCATTTTCTATGTTATGTGCTTATCTATGTTTGTGTCTTCATTACATGATCATTAGTAGTTGGTAACTATGTCTTAAAGTTATGAATGTCCTATGAATCCATCACCTCTCTTAAATGAAAAATATTTTAATTCAAAAGAACAAGAAGTACATGAGTTTTGAATTTATCCTTGAACTTAGCTTAATTATTTTGATATGGTGACAATGCTTCTTGTTTTCTGAATGAATGCTTGAACAGTGCATATGTCTTTTGAAGTTGTTGTTTAAGAATGTTAAATATGTTGGCTCTTGAAAGAATGATGACTAGGAGACATGTTATTTGATAATCTGAAAAATCATAAAAATGATTCTTGAAGCAAGAAAAAGCAGCAAAGAACAAATCTTGCAGAAAAAAAATAGGCAAAAAAAAAATAGAAAGAAAAAGAAAAAGCAAGAAGAAAAAGCCAAAAGCTCTTAAAACCAAGAGGCAAGAGCAAAAAGCCAATAACCCTTAAAACCAAAAGGCAAGGGTAAATAAAAAGGATCCCAAGGCTTTGAGCATCAGTGGATAGGAGGGCCTAAAGGAATAAAATCCTGGCCTAAGCGGCTAAACCAAGCTGTCCCTAACCATGTGCTTGTGGCATGTAGGTGTCAAGTGCAAACTTGAGACTGAGCGGTTAAAGTCAAGGTCCAAAGCAAAAGAAGAGTGTGCTTAAGAACCCTGGACACCTCTAATTGGGGACTTTAGCAAAGCTGAGTCACAATCTGAAAAGGTTCACCCAATTATGTGTCTGTGGCATTTATGTATCCGGTGGTAATACTGGAAAACAAAGTGCTTAGGACCACGGCCAAGACTCATATGATGAGCGGATAATTTATACGCTTTTTGGCATTGTTTTTAGTATGTTTTTAGTAGAATCTAGTTACTTTTAGGGATGTTTTCATTAGCTTTTATGTTAAATTCACTTTTCTGGACTTTACTATGAGTTTGTGTGTTTTTCTGTGATTTCAGGTATTTTCTGGCTAAAATTGAGGGACTTGAGCAAAAATCAGATTCAGAGGTTGAAGAAGGACTGCTGATGCTGTTGGATTCTGACCTCTCTGCACTCAAAATGGATTTTCTAGAGCTACAAAACTCAAAATGGCGCGCTTCCAATTGCGTTGGAAAGTAGACATCCAGGGATTTTCAGAAATATATAATAGTCCATACTTTGCCCAAGTTTAGATGACGCAAACTGGCGTTCAACGCCAGCTCTCTGCCCAAACTGGCACAGTGGAGTTCAGCGCCAGAAACAAGCTGCATAGTGGAGTTCAACGCCCAAACTGGCACAAAAGCTGGCGTTCAACTCCAAGAATGACCTCTCCACGTGTATACTTCAAGCTCAGCCCAAACACACACCAAGTGGGCCCCAGAAGTGGATTTATGCATCAATTACTTACTTCTGTAAACCCTAGTAACTAGTTTAGTATAAATAGGACTTTTTACTATTGTATTAGACATCTTTTAATCATTTTTAGATCTTTAGACCTCCGTGGGAGGCTGGCCACTCGGCCATGCTTACCCCATTATCACTTATGTATTTTCAACGGTAGAGTTTCTACACTCCATAGATTAAGGTGTGGAGCTCTGCTGTTCCTCAAAGATTAATGCAAAGTACTACTGTTTTTCTATTCAATTCAACTTATTCCACTTCTAAGATATTCATTCGCACTTCAACCTGAATGTGATGAACGTGACAATCATCATCATTCCCTATGAATGCGTGCCTGACAACCACTTCCGTTCTACGTTAGATTGAATGAGTATCTCTTGGATCTCTTAACAGAATCTTCGTGGTATAAGCTAGATTGATGGCGGCATTCATGAGAGTCCGAAAAGTCTAAATCTTGTCTGTGGTATTCCGAGTAGGACTCTGGGATTGAATGACTGTGACGAACTTCAAACTCGCGAGTGCTGGGCGTAGTGACAGACGCAAAAGGATAGTAAATCCTATTCCAGTATGATCGAGAACCTCCAAGATGATTAGTCATGCAGTGACATCGCATTGGACCATTTTCACAGAGAGGAATAGGACGCAGCCATCGACAAGGGTGATGCCTCCAGATGATTAGCCGTGGTGTGACAGAGCATTTGGACCATTTTCCCGAGAGGATTAAAAGTAGCCATTGACAACGGTGATGTCCTTACATAAAGCCAGCCATAGAAAGGAGTAAGACTGATTGGATGAAGACAGCAGGAAAGCAGAGGTTCAGAGGAACGAAAGCATCTGTATGCGCTTATCTGAAATTCTCACCAATGATATACATAAGTATTTCTATCCTTATTTTACTATCTATTTTCGAAAACTCCATAACTATTTTATATCCGCCTGACTGAGATTTACAAGGTGACCATAGCTTGCTTCATACCGACAATCTCCGTGGGATCGATCCTTACTCACGTAAGGTTTATTACTTGGACGACCCAGTGCACTTGCTGGTTAGTTGTATCGAAGTTGTGACAAATTATGAATTAAGATTAGAGCACCAAGTTTTTGGAGCCATTACCAGGGATTGTTCGAGCCTGGAGATCACAATTTCGTGCACCAGAAGTCATCCATGAAGACTTCCAGAAATTTTTCCACCATATCAGAGAAAATAGAGAGCATGCATCTCTGAAAGGTTGCAGGTGCATTACACAGCCCAAATGGCATTCTTCTGTAGGAAAATACTCCAGATGGACATGTGAACGCTGTTTTCTCTTGATCCTGGGGATCTACTGCAATTTGGTTGTAGCCTGAATAGCCATCCAAAAAGCAGTAATAATCATGACCTGCTAGTCTTTCTAGCATCTGGTCTATGAATGGTAAAGGAAAATGATCCTTTCTGGTGGCTGTATTGAGCCTTCTATAGTCAATACACAAGCGCCACCCTATAACTGTTCTTGTAGGAACCAATTCATTTTTTCATTATGAACCACTGTCATGCCTCCCTTTTTGGGGATAACTTGGACAGGGCTTACCCAGGGGCTATCAGAAATAGGATAAATAATCCCAGCCTCCAGTAACTTGGTGACTTCTTTCTGCACCACTTCCTTCATGGCTGGATTTAGCCGCCTCTGTAGTTGAACCACTGGCTTAGCATCATCCTCCAATAGGATCTTGTGCATGCATCTTGCTGGGCTGATGCCCTTAAGGTCACCTATGGACCACCCAAGAGCTGTCTTGTGTGTCCTTAGCACTTGAAGTAGTGCTTCCTCTTCCAGGGGATTTAAAGCAGAGCTTATGATCACTGAAAAAGTGTCACCTTCTCCCAGAAATGCATATTTTAGGGATGATGGTAATGGTTTGAGCTCGGTTTTAGGAGGTTTTTCCTCTTTCTGAGGAAGTTTCATAGGCTCTTTCAATTCCTCTGAATCCTCCAGATCAGGCTGAACATCTTTAAAAATATTCTCTAGCTCTGATTCGAGACTCTCAGTCATATTGACCTCTTCCACTAGGGAGTCAATAATATCAATGCTCAGGCATTCGTCTGATGTGTCTGGATGTTGCATAGCTTTGACAACATTCAACTTAAACTCATCCTCATTGACTCTCAGGGTTATCTCCCCTTTTTGGACGTCAATGAGGGATCGTCCAGTTGCTAGGAATGGTCTTCCTAGAATGAGAATTACACTCTTGTGCTCCTCCATTTCCAGCACTACAAAGTCAGTAGGGAAGGCAAATGGCCCAACCTTGACAATCATGTCCTCAATTATGCCTGATGGGTATTTAATGGAGCCATCAGCAAATTGAAGACAGATCCGGGTTGGTTTGACCTCTTCAGTCAAGCCAAGCTTTCTGATAGTGGATGCAGGGATTAGGTTGATGCTTGTCCCAAGATCACATAAAGCTGTCTTGGTGCAATTACCCTCTAATATGCATGGTATCATAAAGCTTCCGGGATCTTTAAGCTTTTCTGGGAAGCTTTTCAGAATGACTGCACTGCATTCTTCAGTGAGGATAACTCTTTCAGTTTCTCTCCAATCCTTCTTATGACTCAAGATATCTTTCATGAACTTGGCATAAGAGGGTATTTGCTCAAATGCCTCTGCAAACGGAATCTTTATTTCAAGAGTCCTGAGATAGTCTGCAAAGCGAGCAAATTGCTTATCCTGCTCCTCTTGGCGGAGTTTTTGAGGATAAGGTATCTTGGCTTTGTATTCTTCAACCTTGGTTGCTGCAGGTTTATTTCCTACAAAAGTGGTTGGGAAAGCCTTTTTAGAGGCGTTGTTATCAGCACTTGTGTGTGTCTGATCCCTCACTGGCGTTTGAATGCCAGGGTTGGAAGCTTGATTGGCGTTGGAAGCCAACTTCCTACCTGTTTCTGGCGTTTGAATGCCAGAACTGAGCTTCCATTGGGCGTTTGATGACAGATCCTTGCCTATTCCTGGCGTTTGAATGCCAGAGTTATTCCTCTCTAGGCTCTTACTATCCTCAGAGGGATTTTGGATAGTATTTTGCTCATCCTCTGTCAGTTGTTCTTTTCTTGGCTTTCTGCTGCTCTGAAGTGAGGTATTTAATATTTTTCCACTTCTTAATTGAACTGCTTGGCACTCTTCTGTTATTTGTTTTGATAACTGCTCTTTTGTTTGCTTCAACTGTACTTCCATATTCATATTAGCCATTCTTGTGTCTTGTAGTATCTCCTTAAATTCGGCTAGCTGTTTTGTTAGAAAATCCAATTGCTGATTGAATTCAGTAACTTGTTTTGCAGGACTGAGTTCAGTAGTTACTGTTTTAGCCTCTTCTTTCATGGAAGATTCACTGCTTAGGTACAGATGCTGATTTCTGGCAACTGTATCAATAAGCCCTTGAGCCTCTTCAATTGTCTTTCTCATGTGTAAAGATCCACCAGCTGAGTGATCTAGAGAAATTTGAGCTTTCTCTGTAAGCCCATAATAGAAGATGTCCAACTGCACCCATTCTGAAAAATATTTCAGAGGGACATTTTCTTAGCATCTCTCTGTATCTCTCCCAGGCATCATAAAGAGATTCATTATCTCGTTTAAAGCCTTGGATGTCTAGCCTTAGCTGTGTCATCCGTTTTGGAGGGAAGTATTGATTCAGGAATTTTTCTGACAACTGTTTCCATGTCCTTATGCTAGCCTTAGGTTGGTTATTTAACCACCTCTTAGCTTGGTCTTTTACAGCAAATGGAAATAGTAATAATCTGTAGACATCCTGATCTACTTTCTTATCATGTACTGTGTCAGCAATTTATAAAAACTATGCCAGAAACTCTGTAGGTTCTTCCTGTGGTAGACCGGAATACTGGCAACTTTGCTGCAGCATGATAATGAGCTGAGGATTCAACTCAAAGCTACTGACTCCGATGGAGGGTATACAGATACTACTCCCATCTGAATCAGTAGTGGGGTTAGCATATGACCCCAGAGTCTTTCTGGATTGTTCATTTCCACTTAGGTCCATGATGGAGAAAGGGAGATGATGTGGATTGCAAAAAAATTTTTTTTTTTGAAAACCGAAATTAAAATTAAATAAACTAAAATAAAATAACTGAAAAATTTACTATATTTTTGAAAATTAGAAGAAAAAGAAATAAAAGAAAATTGAAGACTAAATTAATTAAAAAGATTTGAAAAAATGTGGGTGATGATTTTCGAAAA
>NC_029789.2:97360769-97362522 GCF_000816755.2 Arachis ipaensis | reverse complement strand
GATTTGATTTTAAGATTTGAGATTAGAAAAGATAAGATAAGCTAGGTAAGAGAAGATAAGGAATTTAAATTAAAAAGTGTTAAAATTTAAATTTTAAATTTGAAAATTAATTTTGAAATTTGAAATTCGAAATTTGAAAATTGAAATTTGAAAATTGAATTTTGAATTTTCGAAAAAGTCAACAATATTAAGATAAGGATTTGATAAAGAAAATTTTGAAAAGATTTGAAAATTGAAATTTGAAAATTAAATTTTAAATTTTAAATTTTGAAATTTGAATTTTGAATCTAATGCTCCTTATTTTCGAAAATTTTGGAGGGAAACACCAAGGAACACCAAACTTAAAAATTTTAAGATCAAAACACAAGGAAGACTCAAGAACACTTTGAAGACTCACAAGAACAATAAGAACATGAAGATAGAACACCAAACTTAAAATTTTTAGAAAACCAAAATAAAATTTTCGAAAACTAAAGAAAAATCAACAAGAAAACACCAAACTTAAAGTTTGGCACAAGATTTATTCAAAGAAAAAATTATTTTTGAAAAAGTTTTTTTTTTAAAAAAAAAGATAGCCAATTACCAAGAACATAAGCATCACGCTCTAGCCAATTGAGCTATAAATTTAAAGTTTTTTAACAAGGTATTTAATAAATAATTTTTTTTAGATACTAATAAATCGAAAATGCACAAGAAAAACAAGAAAAATCACAAAACAAGAAAAACTAAAAATCAAACAAGGAAAATAAACAAGAACAACTTGAAGATTAAGGAAGAACAAAGAACATGCAATTCGAAAATTTAAAGAGAAATAAAAACATGCAGTTGACACCAAACTTAAAACATGAAACTAAACTCAAATAGAAGACTAAATCTTGAAGTTATTGGTTTTTAAAAATTTTCGAAAATAATTAAGAAAAAGGAAATAAGGATTCTAAAATTTTAACAAGAACAATAATAAAAGACTCTGACCCAAAAGACAAAATTTTCCTAATCTAAGCAACAAGATGAACCGTCAGTTGTTCAAACTCGAACAATCCCCGACAACGGCGCCAAAAACTTGGTGCACGAATTGTGAATCACACTTTTCACAACTCGTACCACTAACCAGCAAGTGCACTGGGTCGTCCAAGTAATACCTTACGTGAGTAAGGGTCGATCCCACGGAGATTGTTGGTTTGAAGCAATCTATGGTTACCTTGTAAATCTTAGTCAGGAAATCAATTATAATTATCAGTATGAATTGCGAAGAATAAAAGAGCATGGATTAAACACTTGTTCTGCAGTAATGGAGAATATGTTGGAGTTTTGGAGATGCTTTGTCTTCTGAATCTCTGCTTTCTCCCTGTCTTCTTCTTCACGCACGCAAGGTTCCTCCTATGGCAAGCTTTGTGTTGGTGGATCACTGTTGTCAATGGCTACCATCCGTCCTCTCAGTGAAAAAGGTCCAGGTGCGCTGTCACCGCACGGCTAATCATCTGTCGGTTCCCACTCATGCTGGAATAGGATCCATTGATCCTTTTGCGTTTATCACTACGCCCAGCCTTTGTGAGTTTGAATCTCGTCACAGTCATTTAATCCCTGAATCCTACTCAGAATACTATAGACAAGGTTTAGACTTTCCAGATTCTCAAGAATGCTGCCAATGGATTCTAGCTTATACCACGAAGATTCTAATTAAGGAATCCAAGAGATATTCATTCAATCAAAGGTAGAACGGAGGTGGTTGTCAGGCACACGTTCATAGGTTGAG
>NC_029789.2:97326027-97360750 GCF_000816755.2 Arachis ipaensis | reverse complement strand
TTCTCCATTACTGCATACCAAGTATTTATTTTATGTTCCCTTGTTCATTTGCAAGTCAACTGATAATTATAATTGACCTCCTAACTGAGATTTACAAGATAACCATAGCTTGCTTCAAGCCAACAATCTCCGTGGGATTCGACCCTTACTCACGTAAGGTATTACTTGGACAACCCAGTGCACTTGCTGGTTAGTTGTGCGGAATTACATAGTGTGAAGTAATTTTCGTGCACCAAGTTTTTGGCGCCGTTGCCGGGGATTGTTAGAGTTTGAACAACTAAAGGTTTATTTTGTTGCTTAGATTAGGAATAATTTATTTTGTTGCTATAGAGTCATCAAATTTGAGTCCTTTAATTTATTTTCAAAAAAAAAAAATTCTTCAAAAATATTATTTTTCTTTATTAATTTTTAATTTTTTTTTGTGAGTTTAGTGTCATGTTTTAAGTTTGGTGTCAACTGCATTCTTATCTTTTTCTCTTAAATTTTCGAATTTGTGTTCTTTATTCTTCCTTGATCTTCAAGTTGTTCTTGTTTATTTTTCTTGTTTGATCTTTGGTTTTTCTTGTTTTGTGTCTTTTCTTGTTTTACTTGTGCTTTCTCAAAACATTAGTTTTCAAAAAATTTATTTTTAGTTATTAAAAATACCTCTTTAAAATAAGTGTTACATTTACTGCTCAATTGGCTAGAGCATTGGTTTATGTTCTTGGTGAGTGGGTATCTTTTTTTTAAAATCTTTTTCAAAAATAATTTTTCTTTGATTGAATCTTGTGCCAAACTTTAAGTTTGGTGTTTTCTTGTTAAACTTTTTATAATTTTCGAAAATTTTATTGAAGTTTTCTAAAAATTTTAAGTTTGGTGTTCTTTCTGTTGTTCTTGTTGTTCTTGTGAATATTCAAAGTGTTCTTGAGTCTTCTTTGTGTTTAGATCTTAAAATTTTTAAGTTTGGTGTTCCTTGGTGTTTTCCCTCCAAAATTTTTCGAAAACAAGGAGCATTAGATCTAAAAATTTTAAGTCTTGTGTCTTTTGTGTATTTTTCTCTTTCATCATTAAATTCAAAAATATCTTTTCTCTTTATTTTAAGTAATTTTCGAAATTTTTCCCTAAAAATTCAGATTTTTATTTTAAAACTTTTTGTTTCATCTTATCTTAGTTTTAAAATTTCAAAAATCATATCTTTTTCAAATCTTTATCTTATATTGTTGACTTTTTCAAAATTCAAAATTCAAATTTTCAAATTTCAAAATTTGATTTTCAAGTTTCAAAAATTTAAAATTCAAAATTTAATTTTCAAATTTAAAATTTAAATTTCAAAACTTCCTAACTACTTTCTCTCTCTTCATTTTTCGAAAATCCTCACCCACATCTTTTTAATTAATTAATTTAGTTTTCAATTTTTTTTATTTTTTTTTCTTCTAATTTTTTAAATTATACTCAATTTTTCATTTATTTTATTTTATTTTATTTTAATTTCGATTTTCAAAAAAAAAAATTAATTTGCAATCCGCATTGTCTCCCTTTTTCCATCATGGACATAAGTGGAAATGAACAGTCTAGAAGGACTCTGGGGTCATATGCTAACCCCACTACTGCTTCATATGGGAGTAGTATCTGTATACCCTCCATCGGAGTCAGTAGCTTTGAGTTGAATCCTCAGCTCATTATCATGGTGCAGCAAAGTTGCCAGTATTCTGGTCTTCCACAGGAAGAACCTATAGAGTTTCTGGCACAGTTTTTACAAATTGCTGACACAGTACATGATAAGGAAGTAGATCAGGATGTCTACAGATTATTACTGTTTCCATTTGCTGTAAAAGATCAAGCTAAGAGGTGGTTAAATAACCAACCTAAAGCTAGCAAAAGGACATGTAAACAGCTAATAGAAAAATTCCTGAATCAATACTTCCCTCCAAAACGAATGACACAGCTAAGGCTGGACATCCAAGGCTTTAAATAAGGAGATAATGAATCTCTTTATGATGCCTGGGAGAGATACAGAGAGATGCTAAGAAAATGCCCCTCTGAAATATTTTCAGAATGGGTGCAGTTAGACATCTTCTATTATGGGCTTACAGAGAAAGCTCAAATTTCTCTAGACCACTCAGCTGGTGGATCTATACATATGAGAAAAACAATTGAAGAAGCTCAAGAGCTCATTGATATAGTTGCCAGAAATCAGCATCTGTACCTAAGCAGTGAATCTTCCATGAAAGAAGAGGCTAAAACAGTAAATGCTGAACTCAGTCCTGCAGAATAAATTACAGAATTCAATTAGCAATTAGACTTTCTAACAAAACAGCTGGCCGAATTCAAGGAGATACTACAAGATACAAGAATGGTTAATCTGAATATGGAAGTACAGTTGAAGCAAACAGAACAGCAGTTATCAAAACAAATAATAGAAGAGTGCCAAGCAATTCAATTAAGAAGTGGAAAAACATTAAATACCTCACTTCAAGGCAGCAGGAAGCCAAGAAATGAACAACCGGCTATCCAAAATCCCTCTGAGGATAGTAAGAGCCCATAGAGGAATAACTCTGACGTTCAAACGCCAGAAACAGGCAAGGAGTTGGCGTCAAACGCCCAATGGAAGCTCAGTTCTGGCGTTCAAACGCCAGGAACAAGTAAGGAGTTGGCGTCCAACGCCACTCCAGCTTCCAACCCTGGCTTTCAAATGCCAGTGAGGGATTAGACATCTGTAAGTGCTGATAATAAATCCCTCAAGAAGGCTTCTCAACCTACCTCTGTAGGAAATAAACCTGCAGCAACTAAGGTTGAGGAATACAAAGCCAAGATGCCTTATCCTCAAAAACTCTGCAAAGAAGAGCAGGATAAGCAATTTGCCCGTTTTGCAGACTATCTCAGGACTCTTGAAATAAAGATTCTGTTTGCAGAGGCACTTGAGCAAATACCCTCTAATGCCAAGTTCATGAAAGATATCTTGAGTCATAAGAAGGATTGGAGAGAAACTGAAAGAGTTCTCCTCACTGAAGAATGCAGTGTAGTCATTCTGAAAAGCTTCCCAGAAAAGCGTAAAGATCCCGGGAGCTTTATGATACCATGCATATTAGAGGGTAACTGCACCAAGACAGCTCTATGTGATCTTGGGATAAGCATCAACCTAATCCCTGCATCCACTATCAGAAAGCTTGGCTTGACTGAAGAGGTCAAACCAACCCGGATCTGTCTTCAACTTACTGATGGCTCCATTAAATACCCATCAGGCATCAGCTTGGCTTGACTGAAGAGGTCAAACCAACTCGGATCTGTCTTCAACTTGCTGATGGCTCCATTAAATACCCATCAGGCATAATTGAGGACATGATTGTCAAGGTTGGGCCATTTGCCTTCCCTACTGACTTTGTAGTGCTGGAAATGGAGAAGCACAAGAGTGCAACTCTCATTCTAGGAAGACCATTCCTAGCAACTGGATGAATCCTCATTGACGTCCAAAAAGGGGAGATAACCCTGAGAGTCAATGAGGATGAGTTTAAGTTGAATGTTGTCAAAGCTATGCAACATCTAGACACATCAGACGACTACCTGGGAATTGATATTATTGACTCCCTGGTGGAAGAGGTCCATATGACTGAGAGTCTCGAATCAGAGCTAGAGGACATTTTTAAAGATGTTCAGCCTGATCTGGAGGAACCAGAGGAAATAAAAGAACCTCTGAAAAATCCTCAGGAAGAGGAGAAACCTCCTAAACCCGAGCTCAAACCACTAACACCATCCCTGAAATATGCATTTCTGGGAGAAGGTGACACTTTTCCTGTAATCATAAGCTCTGCTTTAGGGCCACAGGAAGAGAAAGCACTAATTCAGGTGCTAAGGACACACAAGACAGCTCTTTGGTGGTCCATAAGTGATCTTAAGGGCATTAGCCCAGCCAGATGCATGCACAAGATCCTATTGGAGGATGATGCTAAGCCAGTGGTTCAATGATAGAGGCGGCTAAATCCTGCCATGAAGGAGGTGGTGTAGAAAGAGGTCACTAAGTTACTAGAGGCTGGGATTATCTATCCTATTTCTGATAGCCCCTGGGTGAGCCCTGTCCATGTTGTCCCTAAGAAGGGAGGAATGACAGTGGTTCATAATAAAAAGAATGAACTTGTTCCTACAAGAATAGTTACAGGGTGGCGTATGTGTATTGACTACAGAAGGCTCAATACAGCCACCAGGAAGGATCATTTTCCTTTACCATTCATAGACCAGATGCTAGAGAGACTAGCAGGTCATGAATATTACTGCTTTTTGGATGGCTATTCAGGTTACAACCAAATTGCAATAGATCCTTAGGACCAAGAGAAAACAGCATTCACATGTCCTTCTGGAGTGTTTGCCTACAGAAGGATGCCTTTTGGTCTGTGTAATGCACCTGTAACCTTTCAGAGGTGCATGCTCTCTATCTTCTCTGATATGGTAGAAGAAGTTTCTGGAAGTCTTCATGGATGACTTTTCAGTATTTGGAGACTCATTCAGCTCCTACCTTAACCATTTAGCACTTGTTCTGAAAAGATGCCAAGAGACCAACCTAGTTTTAAACTGGGAAAAATGTCACTTTATGGTGACTGAAGGGATTGTCCTTGGGCATAAATTTTCAAACAAGGGAATAGAGGTGGATCAAGCTAAAGTTGAAGTAATTGAAAAATTATCACCACCTGCCAATGTTAAGGTAGTCAGAAGCTTTCTGGGGCATGCAGGATTCTATAGGAGGTTTATAAAGGATTTTTCAAAAATTACAAAACCTCTGAGCAATCTGCTAGCTGCTGACATGCCATTTGTGTTTGACACAAAGTGTCTGCAGGCGTTTGAGACCCTAAAAGCTAAGCTGGTCACAGCACCAGTTATTTCTGTACCAGACTGGACATTACCATTCGAACTAATGTGTGATGCCAGTGACCATACCATTGGTGTAGTATAGGGACAGAGGCATAACAAGCTTCTGCATGTCATTTATTATGCTAGCAGTGTTTTAAATGATGCCTAGAAAAATTACATAACCACAGAAAAAGAATTACTTGCAGTGGTTTACGCCATTGACAAGTTTAGATCCTACTTAGTAGGATCAAAAGTGATTGTGTACACTGACCATGCTGCTCTTAAATATCTACTCACAAAGCAGGATTCAAAGCCCAGGCTCATAAGATGGGTGTTGCTTCTGCAAGAGTTTGGTATAGAAATAAGAGACAGAAAAGGGACAGAGAATCAAGTAGCTGATCACCTGTCCCGGATAGAACCAGTAGCAGGAGCATCCCTCTCTCCTACTGAGATCTCTGAAACCTTTTCGGATGAGCAATTGTTTGCTATTCAAGAAGCTCTGTGGTTTACAAACATTGCAAACTATAAGACACAAGGTTCTCCTTTTGTAACCATGGAGAGGAAGCATGAAAAGCTTCTCTCACTGCAGAGTCAACCAAAGCCCCCACAGTCAAACTCTAAGTTTGGTGTTGAACCTCCACATTCAAACTCTAAGTTTGATGTTGGGAGGTCCCAACCTTGCTCTGATTATCTGTGAGGCTCCATGAGAGCTCACTGTCAAGCTATTGACATTAAAGAAGCGCTTGTTGGGAGGCAACCCAATGTTATTTAATTATATATATTTATTTTCCATGGCTATTTTATGTTTTCTTTAAGTTGATGATCATGTGAAGTCACAAAAACAAATGGAAAATCAAAAACAGAATGAAAAACAGCACACCCTGGAGGAAGATCATTCTGGCGTTTAAACGCCAGAAACAAGCATCTGTCTGGCGTTTAACGCCAGAAACAAGTACCAAGCTGGCATTTAACGCCAGAAATAAGCATCAGTCTGGTGTTAAATGCCAAAAACAGGCTACATTTGGTCGTTTAACGCCAGAAACTGGCAGCAGTTTGGCGTTAAATACCAGGATTGCACAGTAAGGGCATTTTGTACGCCTAATTAGAGCAGGGATGCTAAATCCTTGACCCCACTGGATCTGTAGACCCCACAGAATCCCCACCTACCTCACCATTCAAATTCAAACTATTGCCCTCCCAAACCCACCAATTCACACACTTTCATTTCCTCCATCTTAAGTTTGGTATGGTAAAAGCATTGCTTTTGTTTTTCCATAATTCAGTGGTAGAGCAATTGACTGCAGATCAAAGAGCTATGAGGAAAGAGCAACAAAGGCAAGGAAGAGACATAGAGGAGCTCAAGAGCACCATTGGTTCTTCAAGAGCACCATTGTGTTGTTCTCTCTAAAATTGTGATCTTTGTCTTGCTTAATTCTATATTTCCATGGTTTGATGTATGCATGCACTTATATGATTGAGGCCTTTATTTCACTGAGCTTACATACCCATATGGCCTTACCCTTTCAGTATCCTTTGCAAACCAATTTTGAGCCTATCATACCCTTTTGTTCTTTACTTTAGCACATCATTAACTCTAAGCAGAAAACAATAATGTCCTTAATTTGAATCCTTGGTTAGCTTAGACTAGTGAGAGTGCTCATGAATTAAGTGTGGGGAAAGTGGGTTTGGAAACGTTTGGTTTTGAAAATTAAGTATGTTAAACTTCTTTATGAAAATGTGAAAAAGAATGTTGAGGACATGTTTATGCATTCAATAATTTAATCATATGCACTGAGAAAAATAAAAGAAAAAAAAGGAGGAAAAAAAATAATAATAATAATAAAGGAGAAAAAAAAGAGCAAATAAATAAAAGGGGACAAAATGCACCAAAGTAAGTGGTGAAGGCAATGCATATGTACTGTACTTGAAATTAGAATGCATGAATATGTGGAAAACATGGTTAATGGATAGTTAGATGTGGCATTGTAATTACATGGATTGTTTTAAGTTAGGTGGTAAGTTTAGGTTAATTAAGGATTCAGATTTTAGTCCACTTGGCCAAATATAATCCTACCTTGACCCTAACCCCATTACAACCCTTAAAAGACCTCTTGATATGTGTATTTGTGCATTAAATTAGTGTTGATTGTTAGATGAAGAGCAAGCCTTAGAAAGCAAGATTAGTAGAGAATTGAGAGAGTCGAACCTTAAACACATGAGTGATTAGAGTGTATACACTTCCAGTGAGGGTTCGATACTCAATTCCTTGTTCCTGGCTTTCATGAGCTATTTTCTTCTGCAAATTTACTTTTACTTTATTTTGTGATTTGAATTAGTGAAATCCAGTTCATACTTCTTCTTGAAGGATTTGTTTACTTTTAACCAAGTAGGTAGAAACATTTTGCATTTAGTTGCATTCATATAGATAGGTTGCATTTCATAAGTTTTACCATTCCTCTTCACTCCTTTATAGCTTCTCTTGAGCTTAGCATGAGGACATGCTAATGTTTAAGTGTGGGGAGGTTGATAAACCCCATTTTTATGGTTTATCTTGTGCTCAATTGAGTGGATTTTATCAATCTTTCATACACTTATCCATACAAAATGCATGGTTTTACAATTTCCTTCTTGATTTTGTGATATGATTGAAAACATGCTTCTTTGGCTTTAAATTCCCTATGTTTAATCCTCTCTTATTACCATTCGATGCCTTGATATGTGTGTTAAGTGTTTTCAAAGATTACAGGGCAGGAATGGCTTAGAAGATGGAAAGGAAGCATACAAAAGTGGAAGGAATACAAGAAACCGAAGGAACTGCTAAAGCTGTCCAGCCTGACCTCTTTGCACTCAAACGGTCATAACTTGAGCTATTGAGGTCCAAATGACACGGTTCTAGTTGCGTTGGAAAGCTAACGTCCGAGGCTTCACAACGATATATAATTTGCCATAGCTTCCTCGAAGATAGGCGACGAGAACACGTGAATCACGCAGACGCGTGACTTGGAAAAAATGCAATCCGCGCGAACGTGTGGACGATGCTTCCGCGTGACTTTGCAGTGACTTGTACGTATCAGAAATCACTGGGGGCGATTTATGGGCTGTTTTGACCCAGTTTTTGGCCCAGAACACATAGATTAGAGGCTATAAAGTTGGAGAATCCATCCATTCAGACAACACAATTCATACAACATTCATAATAGACAATTTTAGGATTTAGATGTAGTTTTAGAGAGAGAGGGGCTCTCTCCTCTCTCTTAGGTTTTAGGAATTAGGATTCCTCTTATTTTATGGTTATTTCTTCAATCACAGGTTCAATGTTCCTTTAATTTACTTTCTAGTTTTATTTATTCTATTACTTTAATTGTTATTTATCTTTTCAATTTGATTTATGAACTTTTCTATGTTAGAATTGAATATTCTATTTAATATTATTTGAGGTATTTCAGATTTATGATTGTTTTATTTTATTTTTTATACTTTCAATTTAATTTATGATTTATTTTCTCCCTTTGACTTTGGTTAAGTAATTGGTAACGCTTGAGTTATCAAACTCAGCAGTTGATTGGAAATTAGGATTGCTGATTGATTTGGAGCCCTCTAAAGCTAGTCTTTCCATAGGAGTTGACTAGGACTGAGGAATCAAGTTAATTAGTCCATTTGACTTTCCTTTGTTTAGTAAGGGTTAACTAAGTGGGAGCAAAAATCCAATTTTAATCACACCTGATAAGGATAACTAGGATAGAATTTTTAGTTCTCATACCTTGCCAAGAGATTCTTTATAATTATTAATTTATGTTTAAATTACTTGTTCTCTATTTCAAAAACCCAAAAATACATTTTTTTCATAACCAATAATAAATACACCTCCCTGCAATTCCTTGAGAAGACGACGCGAGGTTTAAATACTTCGGTTATAAATTTTATTGGGTTTTATTACTTGTGACAACCAAAGTTTTTCTACGAAAGGATTCTCTGTTGGTTTAGAAACTATACTACCAACGCTATTATTTTTATAAAATTCTTTACTAGCAATTAATCTAGTTTGTCACGCGTGCCCCCTTTTTTTTTTGAGGACATGGGGAATTGCATTTTATCACAAATGGGGTAGGTTTCAAGCTAAAAGGGTCCAAAAACACCCAAAATGCCATACTACATAGAAATTGGGGTGTTTGCTTTTGTGCACTAATAATCCAACCTACTTATAATCCATGCAAATCTTTATGAATAGCACAACTAGCATAATAAAATCTAACTAAACAAACTTGAAAGCTACGCAATCACCAAATTAGGCAAGAGTTTGAGGGTATATACAAAAAGGATCAAAAGGGATAGATCTCACCATGGTGGGGTGTCTCCCACCTAGCACTTTTGTTTAATGTCCTTAAGTTGGAAGGTCATGAGCTCAATTCTTGTTGCCATTAGGTGCATCTTCCAAAAAGAACACCTCCATCTCCTTGTTGCTTTTCAACTTTTCGCCATGATACAACTTTAGTCGATGCCCATTGACTTTGAAAATGTCGGAGCTTGAAGGATGGCGCAAATGATAGACACCGTACTGCTCCGCCTTTTTGACTTTGTAAGGTCCTTCCCATCTTGACCTAAGCTTTCCGGGCATCAACCTCAATCTTGAACTGTAGAGGAGGACTAGGTCGCCGGCTCTAATTTCTTTTCCTCTTATGGTCTTATCGTGCACGGCTTTCATCCTTTCCTTGTAAAGTCTAGAGTTCTCATAAGCTTCTAACCGCAAATACTCTAATTCCACTAGTTGTAGCTTTCTCTCTATTCTGGCCCCTCCCAAACTAGAATTGCACTCCTTGACGGCCCAATATGCTTTGTGATCTATCTCTACCGGTAAATGGCAAGCTTTGCCATAGACCAACCGAAAGGGACTCATGCCAATTGGCATTTTGTATGCCGTTCGGTAGGCCCATAATGCATCGGTGAGCTTAGCACTCCAATCCTTTCGATGAGGCTTCACAATTCTTTCCAATATACGTTTGATCTCCCGATTGGAAACCTCGGCTTGGCCGTTTGTCTGTGGCTGGTAGGCCATGGCTACTTTATGCATGATGCCATATTTCTTCATTAGCCCTTCCATTCTCTTATTGCAAAAATGTGAGCCTTGGTCGCTCACGATTGCTCGTGGTGACCCAAATCTATAAATTATGTTATTTCTCACAAAGAAAAGCACCACATTAGCATCGTCCGTCCGGGTGGGTATCGCTTCCACCCATTTGGACACATAATCAACGGCTAGTAGAATGTAGAGAAAACCATTAGAATTTGGGAATGACCCCATGAAGTTGATACCCCATATATAAAAAATCTCACAAAATAGCATGGTTTGTTAGGGTATTTCACCCTTCTTGGAGATATTGCCAAATTTAAGACATTGAGAACAAGATTTACAAAAGAGAGAATAGTCCTTGAAAAGAGTTGGCCACCAAAACCCACAATCTAGGATTTTTCTTGTCGTTCTTTGAGGTCCGTAATGGCCTCCTCCCTCGGAGGAGTGGCAAGCTTCCAAGATTGATTGGAATTTGGTTTGTGGAATGCACCTCCGAATTACTTGATTCGCACCACATCTCCAAAGGTATGGGTCATCCCGTACATAGTATTTGGATTCGCTTTTTAGCTTATCCTTTTGATGTTTGGAGAGATTGGGAGGAAAGGTGCGGGATACCAAGTAATTGGCGATCGATGCATACCAAGGAGTGGCTTCCGAGATTGCATGCAAGCCCTCAAAGGGAAAAGAATCATTAATAGGAGTGGTATCACCTTTGGTGTGTTCAAGGCGACTTAAGTGGTCCGCCACAAGGTTTTCCGAGCCGCTCCTATCTTTGATTTCGAAGTCAAATTCTTGCAATAATAAAACCCATATAATCAATCTCGGTTTGGACTCTTTCTTAGCCAACAAATACTTTAACGCCGCATGATCCGAGTACACTACCACCTTGGAACCAAGTAGGTATGCTCGGAATTTATCCAAAGCGAAAACTATTGACAAGAGTTCTTTCTTGGTGGTTGTGTAGTTGGATTGGGCTCCATCCAATGTTTTTTATGCATAGGCTATGACATATGGATTCTTACCCTTGCGCTGTGCTAGCACGGCTCCCACGGCAAAGTTTGAAACATCACACATCATTTCGAATGGCCGACTCCAATCCGGCCCTCGCACGATCAGAGCTTGGGTTAGTGCCACTTTAAGCTTGTCAAAAGCCTCTATGCACTCCTTGCTTAGATCAAATTCAACATCTTTTTGCAACAATCTTGATAGAGGCAATGCTACCTTACTAAAGTCCTTTATAAATCTTCGATAAAACCCTGCATATCCAAGGAAGGAATGGACTTTCCTCTCAGAAGAGGGGTAAGGCAAGCTAGATATAACATTGATCTTTTCCGGATCCACAGAAATACCATCTTTGGAAACAATATGACCTAAAACGATACCTTGCCTAACCATAAAATGACATTTCTCAAAATTTAGGACAAGGTTCGATTTAGTGCATCTTTCCAACACCTTTGCATGATTATCCAAGCATTGATCAAACGAGTCCCCATAAACCGTGAAGTCATCCATGAATACCTCCATGCATTGCTCTAGAAAATCCGCAAATATGCTCATCATGCACCTTTGGAAAGTTTCCGGTGCATTGCATAGGCCAAATGGCATACGCTTGTAGGCATAAGTTCCAAAGGGGCACGTGAATGTTGTTTTTTCTTGATCCTCTAAAGCAATATGGACTTGAAAATACCCTGAATACCCATCTAGAAATCAATAATAAGGTTTATCGGATAGCCGATCAAGCATTTGATCGATAAACGGTAGCAGAAAGTGATCATTTCTAGTGGCCGTGTTCAAACGCCGGTAGTCGATACATACCCTCCAAGAGTTTTGCACCCTCGTAGCTATAAGCTCCCCGCTCTCATTCTTGATTGTGGTTACTCCGGACTTCTTGGCCACGACTTGGACGGGACTTATCCATTCACTATCCGAAATGGGGTAGATGGTGTCCGCCTCTAGTAACCGGGTTACCTCCTTCTTGACAACCTCTAGAATGGTAGGATTCAATCGCCTTTGAGGTTGTCGAACGGGTCTAGCTCCTTCTTCTAAGAAGATCCGGTGCTCACACACTTGGGGGCTTATGCCCACTAAATCCGCCAAGCTCCATCCTATTGCTCTTTTGTTCCTCTTCAAAACATTAAGTAACTTATCTTCTTGTTGAGGAGTGAGTTCCCTTGCAACAGGTACCGGAAATTTGTGAGCTTCATCAAGATAGGCATATTTTAGATGGGGCTTCAACTCTACATGTGGTTCTTGACTTGGAATTTGAACTTCCGGTTGATTCGGATGGGGTATAATGCTCTCTTCACATTCATGGGGGTTCCCACACTTGATTCTTCAATCTTCTCTTCAATATTTGTACAATGCACTTCGGCCACAACATTGTCAATTAAGTCACACTGGAATATGGAATGGTTTTCCGGTGGGTGTCTCATGGCCTCATCAAGGCTAAAGCTAACAACTCTTCCGTCGATTTCAAAAGAATAAGTTCCCGAATAGACATCCAATTTGAACCTAGAGGTCCTCAATTGGCCTCCCAAGTAAGATAGATGATGTCCTTTCGGATTCACTAGGTGGCATCTCAAGGATATGAAAATCAAATGGAAATATCAACCCCTTTATGTTTACCAACACATCTTCCGCAATACCCGTCACAGTTATCATGCTCTTGTCCACCAAGACAAACCTAGCCGCCGACCGCTTCAACGGTGGGAGCTTCAATATATGATAAACAGAAAGAGGCATAATGCTAACACATGCACCAAGGTCGCACATATAATCAATGAATTGAACTCCATCTATGGTACAAGAGACTAAGCAAGGGCCCGGATCACCACACTTTTCCAGTATTGCTCTCATCAAAGCCGAAATAGAACTCCCCAATGGAATAGTTTCAAATTCATGGATCCTATCTTTGTTCATACACAAATCCTTAAGAAACTTTGCATATTTAGGCACTTGATGAATAGCATCAAAGAGAGGGATAGTTACCTCAACTTTCTTAAACATTTTCAGTTCTACAAGTCTTTCTTGCCAATGTAGGAAATGAAATTGGTTGAGCCACTTCCTCCAAGACTTACTCCTCTCTAGGGACTTCACCCCTTGGTTGAGGGTTTTCATCTTCAACTACCCTATGTGCTTCATCCTCCTCTTCAATTTTTTCTATCTCAACCACATTCTCTTCTTGAGCAACTATCATTGGGCTAGGTGCCTTCGAGCTCCTCTCTTTCAATTGAGTTCCGGACCTCAAGGTTATGGCATTGATGCCACCCTTGGGGTTGGGTAGAGGTTGAGAGGGTGTGGCACTAGAACTTGAAGCATCAGGAGTGGAGGTAGAAGGCGGCTCCATGCGAGCAATGAAGGCTTGGAGGGTAGAAGTAAGGCCATTAAGGCTTGAGTTGAGTGTATTTTGTAGTTCTTTTTACCATTGGAGAATGGATCAGAGTGTCTCGTCTTGATTGGAGGAAGAGGAAGGATATGTGATTTGAGGTGCTTGGGATTGGTTGGGTTGAGGTGGTTGCCTATGAGGTGGTAGGTAGGTTTAGTAGTTTCTTCCTTGGTTTGGTTGTTGATGTGGTTGGTTTTGTGAGTATCGATTTTGTGAATTATTGGTGTTCCATCTTTGGTTGCCTCCATTGTCCCTTCCTCCTTGTTGATAATTGTCCCGCCAACCTTGGTTGGAGCTATCTCTCTAACCTTGAATAAAGTTGTTACTCCCTTGATTGTAATTTCCTCCTTGTTGGGGGGTACCCTTGGTTGAAATTGGCCCCTTGTGAATGGTAGCCTTGATTAGGCCGATCATAGAAGGGATAGTCATATAAGTTATGAGTAGCCGCTAGAGTGTTATCTTCTTAGAGACTCGGACATTCATCTGTGTAGTGGGAGTAGCATGAGCAAATACCGCATACTTTTTGGGGGACCAATTGTTGGCTTTGTTGGTGTTGAGGAGGTGGTGGAGGTTGTTGATGGAATGGAGGTTGTTGTTGATTCACTTGGAGTTGCTTTAGAAGACTTGTCATCTCACACAAGATTTTGGTAAGGGTGGCGGTGCCACCACTAGAACAGACTTCATTAACGGCTCTAGGGTTATTGCTTCTTTCTCTAGCATGCAAGGTAGACTCGGCCAAGTCGGAGATCGATTGCCAAGCCACTTCCGCCGTTCTATATTTTGTCAAAGAACCATTGCTTGAAGTATCTAGAAGGATCTTATCTTTGTGGTTTCATTCCTTGACAAAAATAGCTTATTAACACAAGAGTGTCAAGCATATGGTTGGGGCATGAGTCAAGAAGCTTTCGGAACCACTCCCAATATTCATATAAAGTTTCCAATTCACCTTGGACGTTGCATGAGATTTCTTTCCGCAACTTATCAGTCACCGCCGCAGGAAAGAATTTGTCTAAGAACTCTTTTCTAAGCAAGTCCCAATCACCAACAATCTCACTTGGCAAAGAATAGAACCACTCCTTAGCTCTCCCTTCAAGAGAGAAAGAAAAAGTATACAACCAAACCGCAACTTCACTAGAGCCTTCCCGCCTAGTAGTAGAGCATACACCTTGGAAGTCCTTAAGGTGTCTAATAGGATCTTGTGTGGGAAGTCCTTGATACTTGGGAAGAAGATTGATCAAAGCCGTTTTAAGCTCAAAATTGGCATTCAAGTCCGGATGTCGAATGTGAGTAGGTTGAAGGACAAAATCCAGAGCACTGGCTTCCTTGAGAGTGACTCGCCTTGGGGTGGCCATGGTATCCGTACCTAGATCAATAGAAGAGTTATTAGTAGTGTCTATGGAAGAATAAACTATGCCTTCTTCGAATGACGATTCGGAGTCAACTTCAGATATGGTAGGTGAATTGGTAGGGACCTTTTCACCACCTCCAAAGGTTAACTGTCTCCGAGCTTGTCTAAGATGAAGTAAGGTTCTTTCTATTTCCGGATCAAATCTAGCTAAGCTCGGATCGGGTAGGGAACGCGTCATTCAAAGAGAGGTATAGTGAGCTCATGACAACATTCAAGCAAAAGGAAAACTAACACAAACAATCAAACAAAATGCAAGTAGGTACATATTCACATATCTACACTAATCAACAATATGGCACTCATGTGCACTCCCCGGCAACGGCGCCATTTTGATGAGTGATTTTATGCCAGTATAGAATTTATCAATGAATTCAATCGTAGTATAGTCTAGACCGACACGTAATTCCTCATCAAACAATCTAAAATCAATAACCGAGAGTATGACTCCCGAGTCGTTCTCCCTAGGAGTGCTCCAAGATGTACATTGTTGATTAGAAAGTGCATTGGTGTTTGGAGTTTCATATAAGAAAAGAACAAGCTAGTAATGTGAACGACAATCAAGCTATATAAAGGCCTTGGCTAGAAGTGAGAATTGGACTTCCTATTATCATTATTTCTATCCATTGTAATCTCAATTAGTTATTGCTTCACTTAGTTAACATCTAGTATTAAGGAAAGTCAAATGAAAGTAATCAATTTGGATTCTCAAATCCTAGCATAACCTTAAGGAAGTCTAGATTTAGTGACATACAAATCAACTAGCAATTTCCAATTGGCAATCAACAAAAGACATTAATAGCTCAAGTGTCTCCAATATCTCAACTTCTAAGCGAAGTAAGAAAGGTCTACTCCATAGTTAAAGTTGGCATTTTCTCAAACACTTGGAGAGCAATGAAAGACATTGTAAAATTGAGAAATAAAAGAGAACTCAAAGATACAAAAGATTAACAACAATCAAACAATTGAAGGCTAAGAACTTGAATTACCTCAATGTATCAATGGAATTAGAAGTAACAACATCCAAAACCTAAAATCCACAAGTAACTTGAACAACAAGAACTAATTTGAGAGTATGAGAATCTAGATCTACAATTGGAAGCAAAGTAGAAGAGAATTGACAATAGATCTCACCAAATTCAACAAGAGAATTCCAAATTTGAGAGGCTAACCCTAGAGAGGCTAGAGAGAAGTTGGTGTTTCTCTCTCTAAAAATGTAACTTCCAACTAAAAATATCTAAAAAATGAGTCAATACATTTGGATCCCTTCAATCCTTGGTCTTCTTATTCCTTTTCCCGCCAGAATTCTGCTCCAAACAGGGTCTGTAACTGCCCTGAAATTGCTGGTCATGCTTTCTCTTTAAAAAGTCATGTGCGGCATCGACGCGTACGCGTCCCTGGAGTTTTTACAATCCACGCGCATCCGTCAAGCGTTCGTGTGCGTCCATGGGGATCTGGCTTAGCCATGAGGATGCACTGGCTCTGGCTTTGGCTTCTTCGTGCCGGCTCGGTGTCGCGCATCCATGCGTACGTTCAAGGCACGCGTACGCATCGCTGCTCAAGATTCAAAACTTCATTTTCCATGCTCCTTCCCTTCATGCATGCTTCCTTCCTTTCCTCTAGACCATCCTTACTCTATAAGCTCTGAAATCACTTAACAAATGGATCACGGCATCGAATGGTAATGGAGGATGATTAAAATACATCAACTTCAATGTAAAAGAAGCATGTTTTCATTCATGGGGCAAAGTTGGGAAAGGAACACAAAATCATGCATTTTTATATGAATAAGTGTGAAAGATAATTGATAAAGCCCTCAAAACCCATACAAGATAAACCCTAAAAACGTGATTTATCAGATCGCTGCAACCAGAGGAGGTGTATGAGTGTGTGTGGATGCACAACAGGGAGCGCGCGCACAGGGGTCGCAAGATAACAGATGTGTGCGTACGCGTAAGCTGGTGCGTACGCACAACAAAAAAAATGCTGGGAGGGATTTAGGCGCACAGAACGTGCGGTTGCTCCCACCAGAGGGGTTACAACAGTGCGTGCGGGAGCATAATATCGTGCGCTTGCACAGAAAACTTCATTTTTTTTTTGTGAACGCTTGAGCTAAAGAGCTATGTGTGCGTGCGCACACAGGTCCATGTGCACGCACAGGGACAAAGATGGGGGAAGGTTGTTCACGCGCACAACTTGTGACGACGCTTCCACCAGAGGGGCTATGAATTAGTGTGCGGACGCACACGTCTCTGTGGCCGCACAAGAGGCACAAAAAATGGACTGCATGCGTACGCATGAGGTAGTGTGCACGCACAAGGCTAAGAAAACATGGCAGTGCGCACGCACATGCAGTGTTGGCGCTGCCACCAGAGGATGCTACAAAGGGTGTACAGACGCACAAGGGCGTGCGCTCGCACAGATGGCAAAAATTGCAGTTGCGTGCGCATGCACAGGGTGGTGTGCACGCACAGGTGCCCTATTTCACCAAAATTTTTTTCTTTTCAAAACTAAGGTTCCCTCTTATACTAAAGCAACATACCAACTCCAAAGCATTCAAAAAGCACAATTTTATAGTCCACAAGAAATTCAACTTATTCAATCCAAAAATATCAAATCAAAACTAAGTTAATCATCAAACCCAAAGAAAGCAACTAATTGAAAAAGCTATAAACAAAAGATAAAGTTGGAACAATATTACCATGGTGGGGTGTCTCCCACCAAGCACTTTGGTTTAGAGTCCTAAGTTGGACTTTGCATGGCTTCATTGGTCACTTGAAACTTCTCCAAGGAGGAACATCTCCCACTCCTTGGCATTCTTGGGTTGAGTGTCATCTCTTGAATTAAACTTCTTGGCAACCTTCTCTTCTTATTGTTCCTTGCCAACCTCAACCACTTCATCTTCAACTATATCGCACCCAAAGATAGAATAAGATTCGAAGATGGGTTTCCTTGACTCTTCCAATGTGAATCTTGCTACCTTGCCATCGGCTTCAAAAGGAATAGACTCCGGAGTGTGCGTCAAGCTTGAATTGGGATGTCTTTAGGAATGGCCTTCCAAATAGAATGGATGATGGCTTGTCTGAGTCAATGGGAGGAGTCTCCAAAATATGGAAATCCACCGGAAAGAGTAAACCTTGGATGTCAACCAAAAGATTTTCTGCGATCCCCACAACTGAGACAATGCTCTTATCGGCCAACACGAATCTCGCCCCGGACCTCCTTCAGGGTAACAAGTTCAATCTCTCATAAATGGGGAGTGGCATAATGCTTATGGATGCCCCCAAATTACACATCCAGTCTGTGAACTTAATCCCACCAATCAAGCAAGTAACCAAACATGGGCCGGGATCATTGCATTTTTCAGGAATTAAAGAAGAGATAGAATCATCTCCCGGCCTTTTGTTGAGTTTGCCAATTTTCTCCTTGTGGGTACAAACGTCCTTGAGGAACTTGCCATATTTGGGCACTTTTTGAATGGCCTAAAATAGAGGGACGGAGAGTTCAACACTCTTAAAAATTTCTACCATGTTGGAGTCAAGTTGTTCTTTTCCTTCTCAACCCCTACCTAATCCCAAAGGTAGCATCAATGCCATCACCTTGAGGTCCGGAACCACACTGCAAGAGAGGAACCATGAGGAGCCAAGCCCACCAGAAGACGCCCCAACTGAGAATGTGGTGGACGTGGAAGATGCTGAAGAGGAAGAGGAGGTACAAGACATAGTTGAAGAAGAAGCAGTTCAACCAAGGAATGGAGAACCAAAGGAAGTTGAAGCTGTACAAGACGCCATCCCGATCCCATTTCCACACCTTGCAAAGAAATCAAGAAAGCAGATGGAACTTGATCCCAAAATGGTAGAAATATTCAAAAAGGTTGAGGTAACTGTTCCCCTTTTTAATGTCATTCAGCAGGTACCTAAATACGCAAAGTTTCTAAAGGATTTATGCATTCATAAAGATAAAATTAATGAGTTAGAAACTATTCCTTTAGGTAGTTCTATATCTGCTTTAATGGGAGGTATACCTGAAAAATATAGTGATCCAGGTCCATGCATGGTTAACTGTACCATTGGAGGTGTAATATTTTCTGATTGCATGTGTGACTTAGGAGTGTGTGTTAGTATAATGCCATTGTCTATATATGATACCTTGAGGCTCCCTCCCTTAAAAAGGTCGGCAGCTCATTTTGTGTTAGCAGATAAGAGCATTATTACAGTAGTTGGAATTGCTGAAGATGTATTAGTGTGCATTAAGGGGCTCATATTTCCTATTGACTTCTATATCCTGGAAATGCCCCCTAATGACTCAGGCAGACCATCATTAATCCTGCTTGGAAGACCATTCCTGAAGACTTCAAAGTTCAAGCTGGATGCATTCTCAAGAACTTATTCCTTTGAGATAGATGGTAGAGCAGTGAGTTTCAATTTAAATGAAGCTATAAAGCACCCTCCGGAAGATCATTCTATCTTCCAGTGCGACATCATTGATGAAACTGTAATTGAAGTTCACCAAGAAGAAATAGAAGAGAAGCACATGGAGCAAAGTCCAAGTGTGGGGACACCCTTTTAACACAATGCGGACACTTTGCCATTATCACTAGCCCTGAATGATCCAGAGCCTAGTCATGAGCAGAAATTGGAATTAAAGCCCCTTCCTCCACACCTCAAGTATGCTTACCTTGAGGATAATCAAAAGTTCCCAGTTATCATTGCAAGGGAACTCACTTCTCAACAAGAAGAGCAACTGCTCAGTGTGCTGAGAAAACATAAGAAAGCAATTGGATGGAGTTTGGTGGATATAGTAGGCATCAGCCCTCAAGTTTGTGAACACAGAATATTCTTAGAAGAGGGAGAAAAGCCTGTCCATCAGCCTCAAAGAAGATTGAATCCAACCATCATAGAAGTTGTCAAGAAAGAAGTGACCAGGCTACTTGAAGCAGATATCATTTATCCCATCTCAGACAGTGAATGGGTCAGTCCAATACAAGTGGTGCCCAAAAAGTCTGGAGTCACAACAGTCAAGAATGAGCATGGAGAGCTCCTGACAACTAGAGTGTATAATTCATGGAGGGTCTGCATTGACTATAGGCATCTCAACCAAGCTACTCGTAAGGATCATTACCCCTTGCCATTTATTGATCAGATGCTTGATAGCCTGTCAGGTAAATCCCATTATTGCTTTTTAGATAGCTATACAAGCTACTTTCAAATTCATATAGCTTCTGAAGATCAGGAGAAGACTACTTTTACATGTCCCTTTGGAATGTATGCATACAAAAGGATGCCCTTTGGCTTATGTATTACACCAGCTACTTTTCAAAGATGCATGATGAGCATCTTTTTAGATCTTATTGAGAATTGTATGGAAGTTTTTATGGATAATTTTAGCGTATATGGTGATTCATTTAGCCTTTGCTTGGATAGTTTGTCTAGAGTATTAGACAGGTGTGTTAGTTCAAACCTTGTATTGAATTTTGAAAAATGTAACTTTATGGTAAAACAAGGATCTAGTACTGGTATTTCTATAGATCCAGCAAAGGTAGATGTCATTTATAGTTTACCTTACCCCTCCTTTGTGAGGGAAGTCCGTTCGTTCCTTGGCCACGCAGGTTTTTACAGAAGATTCATTAAGGACTTCAGTAAGGTAGCATTGCCTTTATCCAGACTGTTGCAGAAAGATATTGAGTTCGAGTTCAGTGAAAATTGCATGCAAGCATTTGATAAGCTAAAGATCGCCCTAACTCAAGCTCCGATTGTGAGAGGACCAGACTGGAGCCAACCATTTAAAATTATGTGTGATGCCTCCAACCATGCAGTAGGAGCGGCACTGGCTCAGTGCAAAGGTAAAGACCCTTTTGTAATTGCTTATGCGTCTAAGACTTTAGACGCTGCTCAGTCTAATTACACCACTACTGAAAAAGAACTTCTAGCTATTGTTTTTGCTCTGGATAAATTCCGAGCCTATTTACTTGGTACTAAGGTGGTAGTGTACTCAGATCATGCAGCTCTAAAATATTTATTAGCTAAAAAGGAGTCCAAACCAAGGCTAATACATTGGATACTGTTACTGCAAGAATTTGATTTAGAAATTAAGGATAGGAGTGGTAACCAGAATTTAGTGGCAGACCACTTGAGTCGCCTTGAACACATTAAGCATGACTCCACCCCTATAAATGATGCTTTCCCATTTGATAGTTTGCATGCAGTATCTGAAGTAGTTCCTTGATATGCACCTGTAGCTAATTATCTAGTTAGCCACACTTTCCCTCCAAATTTCACTAAGCATCAAAGGGACAAGCTGAAAAGTGAGTCTAAATATTATATATGGGATGATCCATATTTATGGAGGTGAGGTGCTGACCAGGTAACTAGATGATGTGTACCACAATCAGAATTCCAGTCCATTTTAGAGGCCTGCCACTCATCTGAGAGTGGAGGACATTTTGGCCCTCAAAGAACAGCTAAAAAAATTCTAGACTGTGGATTCTGGTGGCCCACTCTTTTTAAAGATGCTGCTGAATTTTGTAAATCTTGTTCCCCTTGCCAAAGGTTTGGTAATATATCCAAGAGGGATGAGATGCCTCAATAGATTATGCTTTTCTGTGAAATTTTTGATGTTTGGGGCATTGACTTCATGGGACCCTTTCCAAACTCTAACGGTCACCTTTATATACTGTTAGCTATAGATTATGTTTCTAAATGGGTGGAAGCAATTCCTACCCGTACTGATGATGCTAACACTGTTGTTTCCTTTGTTAGAAACTATATTATTTTGTCGCTTTGGGTCACCACGAGCAATCGTGAGTGATCAAGGCACTCACTTTTGTAATAGGAGACTGACAGGATTACTGAAAAATCATGGGATTGTTCATAAAGTAGCAACAACTTATCATCCCCAAACCAATGGACAAGCAGAAGTGTCTAACAGGGAGATTAAACGCATTCTGGAGAAGATAGTAAAACCTCATAAGAAGGACTGGAGTGGCAGGCTACAAGATGCACTCTGGGCATATAGAACCGCGTACAAGACACCCATTGGGATGAGCCCCTTTCGCTTAGTATACGAAAAGGCTTGCTGATGAGCGGATAATTTATACGCTTTTTGGCATTATTTTTAGGTAGTTTTCAGTATGTTTTAGTTAATTTTTATTATATTTTTATTAGTTTTTAAATAAAAATAACATTTCTAGACTTTACTATGATTTTGTGTGTTTTTCTATGATTTCAGGTATTTTCTGGTTGAAATTTAGGGACCTGAGCAAAAATCTGATTCAGAGGATGAAAAAGGACTGCAGATGCTGTTAGATTCTGACCTCGCTGCACTCAAAATGGATTTTCTGGAGCTACAGAAGCCCAATTGGCACGCTCTTCATTGCGTTGAAAAGTAGACATCCTGGGCTTTCCAGCAATATATAATAGTCCATATTTTGCCCAAGTTTTGATAACGCAAACTGGCGTTTGAACGCCAAATTTCTACCCTATTCTAGCGTTAAACGCCAGAACTAGCATAAAAGCTGGAGTTAAACGCCCAAACTGGGAGCAAAGCTGGCGTTTAACTCCAAGAAAAGCCTCTACATGTGAAAGCTTCAATGCTCAGCCCAATCACACACCAAGTGGGCCCGAAAGTGGATTTCTGTATTATTTACTCATTTCTGTAAACCCTAGGTTACTAGTACATTATAAATAGGACCTTTTACTATTGTGTTTTCAACGGTGGAGTTTCTACACCCCATAGATTAAGGTGTGGAGCTCTTCTGTTCTTCATGAATCAATGCAAGTACTACTATTTTTCTATTCAATTCATGCTTATTTTTATTCTAAGATATTCATTCGCAAACAAGAACATGATGAATGTAATGATTATGTGACACTCATCACCATTCTCACTTATGAACGTTTGCCTGAAAACCACTTCTGTTCTACATGAAAACAAGCTTGAATGTGTATCTCTTGGGTTTCTAATCTAAGATTAAAACCTTCGTGGTATAGGCTAGAATTATTGGCGGCCATTCTTGAGATCCGAAAAGTCTAAACCTTGTCTATGGTATTCCGAGTAGGATCTGGTATGGGATGACTGTGACGAGCTTCAAACTCACGAGTATTGGGCGTAGTGACAGACGCAAAAGGATCAATGGATCCTATTCCAACATGAGTGAGAACCGACAGATGATTAGCCGTGCGGTGACAGCACATTTGGAACATTTTCACTGAGAGGACGGACGGTAGCCATTGACAACGGTGATCCCCCAACATACAGCTTGCCATGGAAAGGAGTATGAATGATTGGATGAAGACAATAGGAAAGCAGAGGTTCAGAAGGAACAAAGCATCTTCATACGCTTATCTGAAATCCCACCAATGAATTACAAAAGTACTTCTACCCCATTTTATATTTTATTTATATTTTAATTATCAAAACTTCACAACTATTTGAATCCGCCTAACTGAGATTTACAAGATGACTATAGCTTGCATAAAGCCGACAATCTCCATGGGATCGACCCTTACTCACGTAAGGTATTACTTGGACGACCCAGTGCACTTGCTGGTCAGCTGCACGGAGTTGTGAAGAAGTGTGTGATCACGATTTCGTGTACCACTTGCCACCTTCCAGTGGAAGTGGAACACAAGGCTTTCTGGGCTGTGAGGGAGTACAATATGAATTTTGAAGAAGCTGGTGCTGAAAGGAAGCTGTAACTAGCAGAATTGGAGAATCTTCGCCTAGAAGCATATGACAATTCCAGGCGATACAAAGAAAAGATGAAGGCTATCTATGACAAGCACATAAAAAGGAGAGAATTTAGACCAGGAGAGTTAGTTCTTCTATATAACTCCAGACTGAGGCTTATGCCAGGCAAACTGAGATCAAGATGGGAAGGTCCTTATAGAGTAGAAAAGGCAGAGTTATACGGAGTTTTTCACCTGCGTCATCCTTCTAGCTCCAAATTCATCAAGGTCAATGGACATCGCCTAAAGCTTTATCATGGAGAAAGGATTAAGGATCACAAAGAACTAGAGGTTTTCCTCTTGGAAGACCCCCAACAGAAGTAGAATGAGTCTGAAGAACGTCCAACTTAAGAACGTAAAAGCAAAGTGCTAGGTGGGACACAACCCACCATGGTATGATCGTTCAGTTTCAGTCTTAGTTTTATGTTACTTTATTCTATTTTTATTTTTTGTTAATGACTCTTCTCATAATCTCTGCATATACCCTGCATTTGCATTTGCATACTGCATAAAAAAAAACGTACGCAACGCGTCCGCGTCATAGGTGCATTCGGAAGAAAAGTGAATTGAACAGAAAGTCACGCGGGAGCGTGGCTGGAGGCGTGCCTTAGGTACAAACACGACCACGCGAACGCGTTGCTGACGCGTCCGCGTCATTTGTGAAACCAGCCTTCCACACGTGTGCGTCGCCCATGCGCACGCGTGACCCTGAAAAATCAACGTAAAGAGGTATATGGCAACAAGTTGTGATGGAGTGGGGCTAGACTTGTGCTAGAAACACAAGCCCTACCACGCGTCCGAGT
This sequence comes from Arachis ipaensis, assembly GCF_000816755.2. Taxonomy (NCBI): domain Eukaryota; kingdom Viridiplantae; phylum Streptophyta; class Magnoliopsida; order Fabales; family Fabaceae; genus Arachis; species Arachis ipaensis. The sequence goes on along the minus strand of NC_029789.2, from coordinate 97,336,545 downwards.
CATTTTCAGCATATGGCCATTCACGCGTGCGCGTCACCCACGCGCATGCGTCACCTCAAATTTTGGCTATATACAAACGAAACAGAGAGTTGTGCATACGCGAGGCTGCACTCGCGCCAATAGCACAAATCTGGCCACGCGATCGCGTGACCCACGCGTCCGTGTCACATGCGACGCACAACCTATCCAGAACAGCGCCAAATATCTTATCTTTTCTTTCCCCCAAATCCAAATCTTTTTCTATCCCTTCTTATTTCATTCTTCTCCTTTCTTCCTTCTTTATTCTTTCTCCATTTTTACTTTCTCCCTTCCTTATTTTTCACATCCATTATCAATGTTCTTTTCTTTGTTTCCTTACTTTTTACTTTTTCTTTATTATTTTTTATTAATATTTTCTTCTTCATTTTCTTTTCACTTTCATCATCTATATTTTTTTCTTTCTTTTTCTTTTCTTTTTATTCCTTTAATTGGTGTTAGAAATTTAATTGGGTAATTATTTTCTTTTACATTTTGCTTGTGAGTATATTAAGGTATTGTTTGACAATTAATATTACTTCTTAAAGGGTTGCTTGCATGTTCAATTTAATATTTTCAATAACATATTTACCATGCATGCTAAGTGTTTGTGAAAAAACCCGTATGGCATCATGCATTACTTTTATGTCATTCTACTACTCTAATGCCTGTTTTTTTTTCTCACAAAACCCCTTTTATATTTTATTGATTAAATATAATTGTTAATACAAATAGGTTGTTAGTTTGAAAGAGTTGATAATCTAACTTGGACATTTAATGCTTGATCTATGCTACTCATGCCTTTGCCGGCATGCCAATAAACATCTTGCATTTAATTGTCATCACCTACACTTGCTATATTTCCAGTGATGAACTTTTCACATGTAGTCATGACCATGTGTTAACGACATCCTTCTTTACCGTGCATTGATTATCACACATCCTGTCTTCTTCCTTGCTCTAACCCTTGAAGTTTTAAAAGTACTTACCTTTTCCCTTTCAAGATGGCCACCAAGAAGGGTAAAGAGAAAGCTACTCCCAAACCACCAGCAAGGAAAGGAACAAAAAGAGCACTAATAGTAGAGCCATCTTCAACAGCGGTGAAACCCTCAACAAAATGAATTATAACAATGAGTACCTTCTTATCCTCCCGACCAACATTGCTGAATTTGTTGAGCCCCGCATTGAGCAAAGACAATGGGAATTCCTACAGAGACAACCACGGCAGGTTAATCTATCATGGGTAGTTGAATTCTACTCCAATTTTCACATGCCAACCCTGCAGTTTGTCTATGTCCGTCAGAAGCAAGTCCCCATAACTGAAGAAGCCATTCAGCAAGCTTTAAATCTTCCCCCTGCTCCAGAAGGATTGGACGCATTCCAAGAAGCCTCACTCAAGCGCCAGACATACCAATTTGACTGGGATGCCGTTCTCAGAGTTATCGCAAAACCTGGCAGCATATGGATCTACGGATACTATCGGTCCCGACCTAAGAGCATATTGGCTTCAGCACTCACCTTGGAGGCTCGAGTATGGGCACAAATCATGTCCCATTACGTCTTTCCAAGAACTCACGAGTCCTCCTTCATTGCAGACATGGCTATTCTACTCTGGTGTATCCTTAGAGACCAGCCTCTAAACTTACCGAGACACATCCGAAATGCTATGGGACACGTACAAATTGTGGGCAACTTACCTTTTCCAGCCTTAGTTTCAGATCTAGTCTCAGCAGCCAGAGTCTCCTACAGAGCTGGGGACACCAAAGCCATGATTCCACGGGATGATCAGTACGTCCCTAACGGGAAATATATCAGACCTCCAGCAGCCACTATCAACCGGAGTACAAAACCAGTGGAAGATATCCCTTCTCCTACCACATCACAAGCACCTTCAACAAATCAGCTACTCCTACAGATAATTCAAAAGTTAGACCGGCTTGAGCAGAAAGGAAAGCAAAGGGAGCGCCGTAATAAGTGCCGATTTACATACCTCAAGGAGCTGATTATTGGTAACCACCCACCTAAAGAAGACCCAAATACCCCAGACTCCACTTCATTTACCAGCATAGGGAGCCATGACGGTCCCGATGGTGGAGATGCTGCTACCAGCCCCCCTTTGTTCCTGACTGATGGCACCGAGGACGGTGCAAAGCTTTAAGTGCGGGGAGGTCGGTCAGTACCTGACTTCCGAAGGTAATTTCTCTTCCTTAACACCAATAAAATAGGATATTTATTTTATTTTTTTTCTTTTGTTAGAATAGGATAGATTGCATAGAAATAGGTAGTTGCATGCATGTTCTATTTGGTTAAAAAAAATTAATAAGTTTCTTTTTAAGACCCTATTTTTGAAAAAAAAAATTTCACTAATTTAAATCAAAATTTTTGTGTTAAAATTGTTAGAAGTTGTATTTGGAACATAGTTTAAAAAGCTAAGAACACACAACCTGTGAGATTTGAGCCTAATTACATGGTTACATTATTTAACCATAAATATTATTCTTGTGTGTTTACTTCTCTATGATTGTAATCTTTATTTTGTTCCATCCTATATGTCCAATGTTTAATGTGTTATATGCATGCATATAATTGAGGCCATTATTTTATTAACTCACTTACCCCAAATAGCCTACCCTTCCATTTACCTTTGTTAGCCACTTTGAGCCTTTTAAATCCCATTTGTTCTATATTTTACTAGCCTTATGCGGAAAAATAATTCAATATCCGAATTGAATCTTTTGTTAGCTTAAGATAGAAATTGTGTATCAATTGAGTATGGGAAGATTGTGGGAACATGGGTTAATAAGGGAATGTGTCATGATAAAATAATGGGAATTTGGGTACCTACTCATGTGAAACTAGAAAAATTGAAAATCCATGTGCATTGATAATGTTATGTTTATTTTTATGCTAAAAAAATCCAAAAATACTCAAGTAATTAAGTAATTAAATAAGGGAACAAAATTACCCCAATGCTAAGTTAAGTTAATGAAAAGATCAATGCATATGTGATAAAAATTAAAGGAAAAGTTGATGCATGAGTATGTAATGCAAAAGTGAGAATTTTGGGTAGCTAGGCATGAACTTAAAGTATATAGAATGTGTATATAGGTAAGAGCTTAGGTTAATCAAGGATTCAATTTATAGCTCACTTAGCCATATATATACCCTCACCTTTACCTTGACCCCATTACAACCTTGAAAAGACCTCATGATATTTGCATTGGTACATTAAATATTTGTTGATTGATTAGGTGAAGAACAAGGTTTAGAAAGCATGATTAGAGAAGAGTAGAGTGATTACCCTATACACTAGAGAGACTAGAGTGCATATACACCACCAGTGAGGGTTCAATACTTAATTCTATGTTCCCTACTTTCATGAGCTGTCTTCTTACAAGTTTACTTGTCTTTACTGTATAGTTTGAATTAGTGGGGTTTGAGTTATTTTTGTCTTGAAGAACTTATTTATTTTAACCAAGTAGACAGAATCATATAGTTGCATTCATATACATAGGTTGCATTGCATTGTGATGAGCGGATAATTTATACGCTTTTTGGCATTGTTTTTACATGGTTTTCAGTATGATTTAGTTAGTTATTAGTATATTTTTATTAGTTTTTAAATAAAAATCACATTTCTAGACTTTACTATGAGTTTGTTTATTTTTCTGTGATTTTAGGTATTTTTTGGCTGAAATTGAGGGACTTGAGCAAAAATCAGATTCAGAGGCTGAAGAAGGACTGCAGATGCTGTTGGATTCTGACCTCCCTGCACTCAAAGTGGATTTTCTGGAGCTACAGAAATCCAAAAGGTGCGCTCTCAATTGCGTTGGAAAGTAGACATCCAGTGCTTTCCAGCAATATATAATAGTCCATACTTTACCCGAGTTTAGATGACGAAAACCGACGTTCAACGCCAGCTTCCTGCCCTATTCTGGAGTTAAACGCTAGAAACAGGTTGCAAAGTGGAGTTAAACGCCAGAAATAGGTTACAAACTGGCGTTCAACTCCAAGAGAAGCCTCTACACATGTAAAGCTCAATGCTCAGCCCAAGCACACACCAAGTGGGCCCCGAAAGTGGATTTCTGCATCATTTACTCATTTCTGTAAACCCTAGTAACTAGTTTAGTATAAATAGGACTTTTTACTATTGTTTTTACATCTTCGGATCTATCTTTGATCAGTTTTATGCTATCTTAGACCTTTTTGGGGGCTGGCCATTCGGCCATGCCTGGACCATTGATAAACCACTATTTTATGGTTTATCTTGTACTCAATTGAGTGGTTTTTATTAACACTTTACCCACTTATTCATACTATTTGCATGGTTTTACATTTGCCTTCCTAATTATGTGCTTTGATTGAAAACATGCTTCTTTGATCTTATATTTGCTTATTATTAATCCTCTCTTATTACCATTAGATGCCTTGATATGTGTGTTAAGTGTTTTCAGATATTATAAGGCAGGAATGGCTTGGAGGATGGGAAGAAAGCATGCAAAAGTGGAAGGAATGCAAGAAGTTGGAGAAATTGCTAAGCTGTCCAGCCTGACCTCTCTGCACTCAAACGGCTATAACTTTAGCTATAGAGATCCAAACGACGCGGTTTCAGTTGCGTTGGAAAGCTAACATCCGGGGCTTCGATTTGATATATAATATGCTATAGTTCCTCTGATGCTAGGTGACGCGACCGCGTGCTCCATGCGGCCACGTCGCAGTGACGGAAATCAGCGCATTTAAATTCTTCTCCATCGAATTCCGGGCTGTTTTCGACCCAGTTTGCGGCCCAGAAAACACATATTAGAGGCTATAAAGTGGGGGAATGTATCCATTCAACATGCTTCCCATCTGAAGGCATTCTTATTCCAGTAGATTTACTTTTCCCCTTTTGGCTTTGGTTAAGAAATCAGTAACTCAGGAATTATCCAACTCAATAGCATAATTGTTAATTGTTATCTTGCCAATTGAACTGAACTTCAATAATCCCAACCTTTTCTTAGGAAATAAATAGGATTCAAAGATCAAACTAATTAGTCCATTGACTTTCCTTTGCTTCAGCAAAGGTTAACTGAGTGGAATTAAGATCCAACTTTCATTATTGTTGATAAGGATAACTCAATCTGGACTTCCAATTTCTCATATCATGCCAAGAGTCTATTTTATTATTATTGTTTTATTTTACTTGTCATATAACATATTCCCACCTTACTTCCAAAACCCCCAATTTACAATCTTCATAACCGATAATAAGAACATACTTCCCTGCAATTCCTTGAGAAGACGACCCCATGTTTAAATACTCAGTTATCAATTTTAAAGGGGTTTGTTACTTGTGACAACCAAAACGTTTGTATGAAGGGATTTCTGTCGGTTTAGAGACTATATCTACAACGCGACTGTTTTTATGACATTCTTTACTGGCAAAAATCCCAACATTAAATTTATTTTTATTTTTATTTTTGTTTTTAATTTTTTATTTGCTACTATGAATTCTCACCCCTTTGGCTATGAGTCTGGTTACAATAATGTTGCAGGAAGAAGAAATTACAATGAGAACAGGCATCAAGGTTGGAACAATCAAAGATGGGTGGAGCCACAAGGATTTGATCAACCCTCATGGCAACAACCACCTCCAATGGACTATCAACAACCACCATCATATGCCTATGAACCCTTTCCTCAACATAACTTGGGACCACCATACTCACAAGCCTCTTTCCGCCATTCACCTCCATATGACCCTAACCCTCAACCACCATACCAACCACCTTATGAGCCATATGAACCATATATAGAACCACCCCAATTCCAACCCAATTACTCACAAGAACCATCACTTCAATATTCACCATCTCCATATCCATCAATCCAAGAGCACTATGATCCTATTTATGAAAGCCGAGTGCATCAAGAAGCAAAGGATCGTCTCAAGGAAACAATGGATCGATTTCAGGCAACCACTCAACAACTGGGGCAAGTATTAATTCAATGGGCTTCTAGACGCTTAAATACACAAGGATCAGCCACAGCCCCATGTGGACAGTCTAGTGAAGAGCATAGCATAAAGGAGATACTAGAAACCCCAGTGGACAAGACAAAGAATGAATTCGTACTAGAACAAGTGGAAGAAGCTATCATTGTTCAAGAAGAAGAAGAAGTGGTTGAAGACTTAAGAGATGCAGAACCTCCATGGGAAAGTCAAGACATAGAGCCTCCTCCCATGACGGTTGAAATTGATGCTGAGGAGGGTGTACAACCTCCAAAGCATATCATAGTTGAAGACTTGGAAGAGGTTGATCAAGAGATGGAGATTCAAGAAGAAGAAGAACAACCTCCCATGCCCTTGGAAAGCAATGAAGGGGAGATTGAATTGAAAGAGAGCTACCAAGAGGAAGAGGTTGAAATTGAAGAAGTTTGCAAAGAGGTGGTAATTATCAGAGAAGAGCACAAGGGAGTGAAACTTGCAATTTCATTAAAAATACCTCCCCCTAAGTTGCCATCATCCTTCACAACATTCAAGTGGGTAAAATTCATATCCCATAGCTTTCCAATCCCACTTGAATATGGGCTACTGGAGACGGATGGTCAACTTAGAACTCTTTGTGACATTAAGAGTAGGAGGAAGATGGCCAGTGGTAAGAATTGTCCTGCAAGGTTCATCATGGTTGGAAGCTTTAAGTTTAAACGCAAAGGTTGGTGTAGAGCTCAATTGAATGGGTCTAGGAAGCTGTTTGGTAGCTGCAGTGAGAATTCAAATTACTTATCACCCGGTTGGAAAAATGCAGATCGAGACAAAAACGGGTGTAAAAGTAAAGTTTGGGATCCTGGAATCTGTTATGGCATTTGTCACCCCGGGAGCCTAAGAATCTGTTTGAAGCTTCTTAAGGGCTTTACATGCTTAGTTTGGGACCCCAGAGGTTACTGGAGATACAAACATTGGTGGAGATTCCTGGATGAGTTCAAGCACGAGCCACCATAACAGGAAGCTCACCAAATGTCCAACTTAAGGACTCTAACTAAAAGTGCTAGGTGGGAGACAACCCACCATGGTATGATCGTCCTTTTTCATTTTTATTTAGTTTTATTTATTTTTTAATTTTATTTTATATTGAACCTGGAGTTTTGCATCACATTCATATTAACACTGCATTCTGTATTTTTCAGATTACAACAAAAAAAAAAAGCGAGCACGTGACGTGACCGCATCAGCGACGCGTCCGCGTCGCAAGGAGATGGGAGACAATATTAATATGAACAGAGAGTTACGCAGGAGCAGCGCTGGAGGCGTGCCAATGGCACAAATTACCCCACGCGACCGCGTCATATGGGAATAATGGCCTCCCACGCGACCGCGTGCCCCACGCAGCCGCGTGCCTTGAAAATCGATGTAAAAAGGGTGCTTGGCCGAAAGTTGTGCTGGAGTTGGGCTGGACTCGTGCTGGAAGCCCAAGCCTCCCACGTGAACGCGTGCCCCACGCGTCCGCGTCATATTGAAGATAAAGGCCATTCACGCGATCGCGTCACCCACGCGACCGCGTCACCCATATTTTTGGCAAAAAGAGTTTTGAACAGAGAGTTGTGCGACCGCGAGGCTGCACTCGCGCCACTAGCACAAATCGAGTCACGCGATCGCGTGCCCCATGTGTCTGCGTCGCCTAACCTTATTGCGCACCACGCGACCGCGTCACCCACGCGACCGCATCGCCAGCGTCGCACAACCTATCCAGATTAGTGCCAATTTTCTTATCTTCTCTTCTCCGAATCCTTATTCTTCTTATCTTTTCTTATTTCTTTCTTCTCCCTTTCTTATTTTCTCTCACTCCCATTCTAGTTTATTTAATTTATTTGCATACTTTCATTCATTGCATATTTTTATTTTTCTAAAATTATTATTGGTGTTTAAATTTTTCTTATTCAACTGTTACATCTTTTTTGGTATTTTCTTGATGCTTAGTGACTTGTTTAATTCTGATTGAGTAATGTTATTTAAATCAATGCCAATCTTTTATACCTGTATTACTTTTACATTGATATGAATTTATATTATCTCTCCTTACCCACACTCTCTCCCTCATTGTTGCAATATTTTGCACCACTAGTATGCCATGTGCTTCTATTATTTTCTCACTTGCATGTTGTAGCTACCATGTAATTGAGACCTTCACTTTTGGCATTAACCAACCCATGTTTTATTTGTTTTCTATCTTTGCTTTGGGTTACTTTCCTTCCCTTTTTCTTTCAGGATGGCCACCAGGAAGAGAACCGGAAGACGTTCACGTGGGAGAGACAAACAAGTTCCTACGCACATTCCTTGATGAGAAAAGCATCAGTTGGAGCAACCCGTCCACCTGCACATCTCAGCATGCACCGAGGACGGTGCAATCTTTAAGTGTGGGGAGGTCGATACCGATCTCCATGGGTTAGTACTTTCCTGTCTCAAACACCAATATTTTATTTTCTTTGTTAATTGTTGCATTTGCATATTTAATTGCATGTTTATTTGATTTTTGCATTTAGTTATTGCTTGGTTAAAATAATAAGTTTCTTCTTAAGATCCTATTTTTTTGAAAATTTTCACTAATTTAAAACCAAAATTTTTGTGTTAAACTTGTTTGAAGTTGTATTTGGAACATGGTTTTTGAGCCAAAGAACACACAACCTGTGAGATTTGAGCTTATTTATATGGTTACATTATTTAACCATAAATTTTTATTCTTGTGTATTTTCTTCTCTATAACTGCAATCTTTGCTTTGTTCCATTCTATATGTCCATTATTTAGTATATTTACATGCTTGCATATGATTGAGGCCATTATTTGTTATTAGCTCACTTATCCCAAATAAGCCTACCTTTTACATCACCTTTGTTAGCCCCTTGAGCTTTTAATCCCCTCTTGTTCTATAACCACATTACTAACCTTAAGCAGAAAAACAAATTAATTATCCCAAATTGAATCTTTGGTTAGCTTAAGTTAGAGATTGTGCATCAATTAAGTGTGGAGAAATTATGGGAACATGGGTTGATAAGGGAATGTAACATGTTTCTAATTTATTTGAATATTAGGAATTTGGGAACCTACTCATGAAAAACCAAAATAGAAAAATAATAGAAAATCCATGTGCATTGATAAGTTATGTTTGCTTTTATGATTCAAAAAAAAAAAAGAAAAGAAAAGAAAACGAGAAAAAAAAATATATATATATATAAATAAATAAGGGGACAAAATTACCCCAATGTTAAGTTAATAAAAGATCAATGCACATGTGATAAAAATTAAAGAAAATTTGGTACATGAGTATGGGAATTATACAAAAGTGGGAATTTTGGGTAGCTAGGCATGAATTAGAATTATATAGAGTATATGTATGTTAGGTGAAAGCTTTGATTATAAAGCTCACTTAGCCATATACATATACCCTTACCCTTACCTTAGCCCCATTACAACCTTGAAAAGACCTCATGATGTTTGCATTGGTATATTAAATATTGTTGATTGATTAGGTGAAGAACAAAGTTTAGAAAGCATGATTAGAGAAGAGTAGAGTGATTGACCCTAGACACTTGAGAGATTAGAGTGTATATACACTTCCTGTAAGGGTTCAGTGCTTGATTCTATGTTCCCTGCTTTCATGAGCTGTCTTCTTACAAGTTTACCTGATTTTTATTTTATGATTTGAATTAGTGAAATCTGATTTATTTTTGTCTTTGAGAACTTATTTATTTTTAACTAAGTAGGTAGAAACATCTTAGCATGTAGTTGCATTCATATACATAGGTTGCATTTCATACATTTTACCATTCCTCTTCACCTTTATAGCTTCTCTTGAGCTTAGCATGAGGACATGCTAGTGTTTAAGTGTGGGGAGGTTGATAAACCACTATTTTATGGTTTATCTTGTACTCAATTGAGTGGTTTTTATTAACTCTTTACCCACTTATTCATACTATTTGCATGGTTTTACATTTGCCTTCCTAATTATGTGCTTTGATTGAAAACATGCTCCTTTGATCTTATATTTGCTTATTATTAATCCTCTCTTATTACCATTAGATGCCTTGATATGTGTGTTAAGTGTTTTCAGATATTATAAGGCAGGAATGGCTTGGAGGATGGGAAGAAAGCATGCAAAAGTGGAAGGAATGCAAGATGTTGGAGAAATTGCTAAGTTGTCCAGCCTGACCTCTCTGCACTCAAACAGCTATAACTTTAGCTACAGAAGTCCAAACGATGCGGTTCCAGTTGCGTTGGAAAGCTAACATCCGGGGCTTCGATTTGATATATAATATGCTATAGTTCCCCTGACGCTAGGTGACGCGACCGCGTGCTCTATGCGGCCGCGTCGCAGTGACGGAAATCAGCACATTTAAATTCTTCTCCAGCGAATTCCGGGCTGTTTTCGACCCAGTTTGCGGCCCAGAAAACACATATTAGAGGCTATAAAGTGGGGGAATGTATCCATTCATCATCAGGCTCTCATAATTCACTTCTCATGATTTAGATT
>NC_029789.2:97286693-97325861 GCF_000816755.2 Arachis ipaensis | reverse complement strand
CCAGATTACTTGAATTAATATTATTTGAGGTATTTCAGTTATTATTGCTCTCTTTTATTTACATGATTATTGCTTCCCATCTGAAGGCATTCTTATTCCAGTAGATTTACTTTTCCCCTTTTGGTCTTGGTTAAGAAATCAGTAACTCAGGAATTATCCAACTCAATAGCATAATTGTTAATTGTTATCTTGCCAATTGAACTGAACTTCAATAATCCCAACCTTTTCTTAGGAAATAAATAGGATTCGAAGATCAAACTAATTAGTCCCTTGACTTTCCTTTGCTTCAGCAAAGGTTAACTGAGTGGAATTAAGATCCAACTTTCATTATTGTTGATAAGGATAACTTAATCTGGACTTCCAATTTCTCACATCTTGCTAGGAGTCTATTTTATTATTATTGTTTTATTTTACTTGTCATATAACATATTCTCACCTTACTTCCAAAACCCCCAATTTACAATCTTCATAACCAATAATAAGAACATACTTCCCTGCAATTCCTTGAGAAGACGACCCGAGGTTTAAATACTCGGTTATCAATTTTAAAGGGGTTTGTTACTTGTGACAACCAAAACGTATGTACGAAGAGATTTCTGTTGGTTTAGAGACTATATCTACAACACGACTGTTTTTATGACATTCTTTACTGGCAAAAATCCCAACGTCAACCATTATCACTTATGTATTTTCACCAGTAGAGTTTATACACACCATAGATTAAAGTATGGAGCTCTGCTGTTCCTCATGAATTAATGCAAAGTACTATTATTTTTCTATTCAACTCAAACCTATTTCTTATCTAAGATATACACTTGTTCTTCAACCTCAGGAAGGTGATGATCCGTGACACTCATCATTATTCTCACCCATGAACGCGTGCCTGACAACCACCTCCATTCTACTTGCAATTGCTTAAGTGCATATCTCTTAGCCTTCTGGTTCATGACGCATGGTTGCCTTGCCTGACAATCGAGCCTTCCATTCCATGAGATCAGAGTCTTCGTGGTATAGGCTAGAATTATTGGCGGCCATTCTTGAGATCCGGAAAGTCGAAACCTTGTCTGTGGTATTCCGAGTAGGATCTGGGAAGGGATGGCTGTGACGAGCTTCAAACTTGCGAGTACTGAGCGTAGTGACAGACGCAAAAGGATGACTGAATCCTATTCCAGTATGATCGAGAACCGACAGATGAATAGCCATGCGGTGACAGCGCATCTTGGACCATTTTCACTGAGAGGATGGAAAGTAGCCATTGACAACGTTGATGCCCTACATAAAGCTTGCCATAGAAAGGAGTGGAAATGATTAGATGATGACAGCAGGAAAGTAGAGGTTCAGGAGGAACAAAAGCATCTCTATACGCTTATCTGAAATTCTCACCAAAGAATTACATAAGTACCTCTATCTTTATTTTATGTTTTATTTATCTTTTAATTATCAAAACTCTATAACCATTTGAATCCACCTGACTGATATTTACAAGGTGACCATAGCTTGCTTCAAGCTGACAATCTCCGTGGGATCGACCCTTACTCAAGTAAGGTTTATTACTTGGACGACCCAGTGCACTTGCTGGTTAGTTGTGCGAAGTTGTGACAAAGTGTGATTCACGTTTGAGAGCACCAAGTCTTTGGCGCCATTGTTGATGATCGCAATTTCGTGCACCAAGTTTTTGGTACCGTTGCCGGGGATTCTTCGAGTTTGGACAACTGACGGTTCATCTTGTTGCTCAGATTAGGTAATTTTATTTTAATTTTAACCTTTTTGTTTTTATTGTTCTTGTTTTCGAAAAAAAATCAAAAAAATCAAAAAAATAGATAAATAAATAAATAAATAAATATTTTCAAAAATATATTTTTTCTTCAGAATTTTTAAGAATGAATTCTAGTGTTTCATGATGATTTGTTGAATCCTGGCTGGCTGTAAGCCATGTCTAATCTTTTGGACCGGTGTTTCAACTTATCATCACAAGAGCTTGTTGATCTTCACCCATTTGGCAGTTACACACATAGTTGTTGTATACATGGGAGCTAGTAAGCCATGTCTAATTCCTGGACCGGAGTTTTAGACTAATATTGCATGATTCCTGGAATTCATATTAAAAATTTTGAAATCCTTATTTTTCTTTTTCCAATTAATTTTTGAAAAAAACCAAAAAATTTTTTAATAAAATCATAAAATCAAAAAAAATAATTTGATGTTTCTTGTTTGAGTTTAGTGTCAAATTTTAAGTTTGGTGTCAATTGCATGCTTTTATAATTTCCTTTAATTTTTGAAACTCATGCATGGTGTTCTTCATAATCTTCAAGTTGTTCTTGATGATTTGCTTTGTTTGATCTTTGCATTTTTATTTTTGCATCTTTTCTTATTTTTCATATGCATTTTCAATTTGTTAGTGTCTTAACATTAAAAATTTCTAAGTTTGGTGTCTTGCATATTTTTCTGTTCTTAAAAATTTTCAAAAATAAGTTCTTGATGTTCATCATGATCTTCAAAGTGTTCTTGGTGTTCATCTTGACATTCAAAGTGTTCTTGCATATTTTTCTTGTTTTGATTCATAATTTTTTATGTCTTGTGTCTTTTTTGTGTTTTTCTCTTTCTTCATTAAAAATTCAAAAATAAAAAAAATTATCTTTCCCTTAATTTCTCATAAATTTTTGATAATTTGATTTGATCTAGTCAAAAGTTTTTAAAATTTAATTGTTTCTTAGGAGTCAAATCAAATTTTCAATTTAAAAATTCTATCTTTTTCAAATCTTTTTCAAAATTCAAATCTTTTTCATTTTTCTTTCAAAATTTTCGAAAATTTTTAAAATCAATTTTCAAAATCTTTTTCTTATTTTTATTTCATGTTTCCAAAATCACTACTAACAATTAATGTGATTGATTCAAAAATTTTTCAAGTTGTTACTTGCCTATTAAGAAAGGGTCAATCTTTAAATTTTAAATCATATCTTTTTAGTTTCTTGTTAGTCAAGTAATCAACTTTAATTTTCAAAATTAAATCTTTTTAAACTTCTTTTTCAAATCTTTTTCAAAATAAATTTCAATCACATCTTTTTCAAAAATTAATTTCAAAATCTTTTCTAACTTCTTTTCTTTTCAAAATTTGATTTTCAAATCTTTTTTAATTAACCACTTAACTTTTTGTTTGATTCTTATCTTTTTCAAAACTACCTAACTAACTCTCTCTCTCTAATTTTCGAAAATCCGTTCCCTCTTTTTCAAAATTCCTTTTTAATTAACTATTTGTTTTAATTTTTAATTTGATTTAATTTTGTTTTTCTTTTTAAATTTTCAAATTTTAACTTTAATTTTAAATTAAAAACAAAAATACTTTTATTTTATTTTATTTAATTTTTGAATTCTAATTAATTAATTTAATAAAAACAAAAATATTTTCCTTTTATTTTAATTTGAAATTCAAATTCTTCATCTTCTCTCTTCTCCATTCTACTCTCCTATTCTTCTCCTCTTATACTTACATAAGGAATCTCTATACTGTGACATAGAGGATTCCATATTTTCTTTTCTGTTTTCTTCTTTTTCATATGAGCAGGAACAAGGATAAGAATATTCTTGTTGAAGCTGATCCTGAACCTGAAAGGACTCTGAAGAGGAAGCTAAGGGAAGCTAAAGTACAACTCTCTGGAGAAAATCTGACTGAAAATTTCGAAAAAGAAGGAGACATGGCCTTGTGCTCACGCACAACCCTGCAAAATTTTAAACATGTACGCACGCACAGACCTATGCGTACGCACAGGCAGGGAAGGGCGTGTTGTTTGCAGTGCTAGCACAGTGATGGGGTGGAAATCAGATTCCAACACAAAACTCACCGGCAAGTATACCGGGTCACATCAGGTAGTAATTACTCACATGAGTGAGGTCGATCCCACAGAGATTGATGGATTGAGCAATTTTAGTTAGGTGATGAATTTAGTTAAGCAAACAGTTGATGATTTGAGTGAATTGTAATCAACAAAAGCTAAATTGCATGAAAAAAAAAGGGAGAGGGGAATTTGACAGAATCTAAAGGTGTAGAAGAAATAAAAGAGCTAAATCTTAAAGTGCAAGTAATGTAAATGACTAAAGCTTAGATTGCAAGAAATGTAAATAGCTAAAGCTTAGAGTGCAAGAAATGTAAATTGCTTGAATAGTAAAGGGATGTGGGAGCTGGGATTCAGAATTCAACAAGAGAATGTAAAGAGAAATCAATCAGAGAAGTAGAAGATGAAATAAGTTGTAGAAAATCTAAACAGAAAGGTAAAATTTCTTGAGGAACAAAACAAAAAGTAAACTTAGCTCCATTATGAAATCTGAAAGAGAAATTGAAGATCTAAGAGGAGCAAAGAGACTAGAACGCAGATCCAGATCTCAATTACACTCTTGATCCAGCAGAAAAGTAATTGCAAAAGAAATGTAAATGAAATAGCAAATAAAACTCAGATCCAATTCCTTAATTCTCAGAATTATGCAGAAGAAGAACAAAGATGAACTTCAGATCAAGAATTGAAACAGAATTTCTTCAATCTAAATCCAAAACTCAAAACAGAAAGTAAAAGTTGCTAAAGCAAGAAAATGAAAATAGAAAACTAAATTCAAATTCAATTCTTAGAACAATTGAGAAGAGAGGTAAAAGATGATTCTCAAACTTGGAATCAATGAAGCTCTTCAATCTCAATTCAAATTTCAAGAACAGATAGCAGAAGTTGCAAATGAAAAATGTAGAAAGAAGAACTCAGATCCAAATTCCCAAATACAAAAATAACTAAAATTGAGCTAAAAGTAAAATTGAAAAGTGAGCCAATGGTAAAACAAAAAATGAAAGAAGATCCCCTTCTACAAATCAAACTAACTCCTATTTATACACTTTCTAATTTTGATTTTTAGAATTTGGAGTGGGCTTTTCACATTGGTGAAGAAGTGGATGCAAGATGGCTTTTTATTGAAATTGGACCAAGGACCCCTCCAGTGGAGTGCTCAGTTATGTAACCAAACGTAGTGCTCACTTAGCTCGTCCCAGGCTCGTGCCAAGCCTCTTGACATAGCGCTCAGTTAGGACATCTAACGTAGAGCCCCTTTATGCTTAAGTTGGTCTCGAATTCGAGCCCTGGCCATTTCATTTTGGCCAATTTCACTAATAGCACACAGTGAGGTGCACATAAAGTAGCGCTACATTGTGCCTTGTGTGGTCTCCATGTTCGAACCCTGGTGGCCTCCTTTTGGCCAATTTCCTTCTTATGTGTAGCGCTCAGTTAGTGATTCCATCGTAGCGCTTCTTGCCTTGGAATGAGGCTCCCTCTTTGAACCTTGGTGAAGCCACCTTGGCTAATTTCCTTGCCAAGCCTTGTAGCTCTTCTCTTGGTCCCCATTTCAAAACTTACTGCTCCCTTTGGTGTGTGACGCGCCTTGATTTCCTTTTGGTTGGGCCATGATAAACCCATATTTCATGAATTATTTTGTGCTTAGTTTGAGAGATTTATTCAATCCTTCACCCACTTATTCATATTAATTGCATGGTTTTACTTTCCCTTCCTTATTATGTGATGTACGTGAAAAACATGTTTCATAAGCTTTAAAATTAATTATTTTAATTACCTTTACTTCCATTCGTTGCCGTGATTTGTGTGTTGAGTAGTTTCAGATTTTCTAAGGCAGAATGACTTAAAGGATGGAAAAGGAAACGTACAAAAATGGAAGGAAAGTACGAAGCGGAGTTTTGAAGAAACTGGCATCCACGCGATCGCATGGACGACGCGATCGCGTGCCAGAAGCGAAGAAGCAGCGACGCGGCCGCATGACTGACGTGACCGCGCGCCTTAAGTAGAACGCATACGATGCGGACGCGTGACTGAAGCGACCGCATGGCAAGGAAAAGCTCCAGATTACGCGACCGCGTGACCCATGCGGACGCGTGACAGAGGCCACGTATCAGAATTTATAGAATATGCCCCCAGCGATTTCTGAAGCCCATTTGGCCCAGAACCAGGTGCAGAACACACAGACTAGAGGCTATAAAGTGGGGGAATGCATCCATTCAAAAGAGAGCTCGCATTTTTACTACTTTCCATGATTTAGATTTAGTTCGAGAGAGGTTCTCTCCTCTCTCTCTTAGGATTAGGATTTAGGACTTCTCTTAATTTTTAAGAGTGACTCTCGATCCAGGTTTAGTATTTACTTTAATTTATGTTTCTACGCTACTTTTACTTTAATGCTTTTATTTGTATCTATGAATGTTGCCAATTTGTCTTGTGAACCCTTTCCATGTTATGATTTGAATTAATGATTATTTGAGGTATTTCAGTTATTGATTGCTTTCTCTTTAATTTGTGTTACCATTGCTTTCCATCTAAGGACATTTTTATTCCCAGCAATTTTACTTTTTCCCCTTTTGGTCTTGGTTAAGAAATCAGTAACTCAACATTATCAAACTCAACATAACTGATAATCGCTATCTTGCTAATTGAACTGAACTTCAATAATCCCAACTCTTTCTTAGGAAATAAATAGGATTCGAAGGTCAAACAAATTAGTCCCTTGACTTTCCTTTTGCTTTAGTAAAGGTTAACTAAGTGGAATTTAGATTCAACTTTCATTATTGTTGAGAGGGATAACTAAGTTAGACTTCCAATTTCTTTTACCTTGCCAGAAGTTTGCTTTACAGTATTTATTTTTTCTAATTGCCATCTACTTTACTTGTCATTTAATTCACTTGCTTCTCACCTTCTACACCCCGATTACAACATTTATAGCCAATAATAAGAACATACTTCCTTGCAGTTCCTTGAGAAGACGACTCGAGGTTTGAATACTCGGTTAAAAATTTTTAAAGGGGTTTGTTACTTGTGACACCCAAAACGTTTGTACGAAGGGATTTTTGTTGGTTTAGAGACTATATTTACAACGCGACTTTTTTTATGAAATTCTTTACTGGCAAAAATCCTAACGTCAAAAATGGCGCCGTTACTGGGGAACTGCTAACATGTGCCTTATTATTGGTTATTGTAAATATTTTTCTTTTGCTTGTTTATTTATTTTTGTTTTTCCTTTTTATCTTTATTTGCTACCATGAATTCTCACCCCTCTCGCTTTGAGTTTGGTTCTAACTTTGCTGAAGGAAATAGAAGTTACAACAGGAATATGCATCAAGGTCAAACCAATCAAGGATGGATGGAGCCAAGAGGATCTAATCAACCCTTTAGGCAGCAACATCCTCCGAGATATCCTGGACAAAGACCATTCTACAGTGCACACCCAGCTGAAAGATATGGTGGACAACCTTGTAACTACCAACAAGCCCTACCTCGTGCATATAAACCATCCTTTCAACATAACCTCGAACCACCACACTCACAAGCTTATCTTCACCATTCGCCACCATATGATCCTTCCCTACCCCAGTACCAATCCAATCACTCCCAATCACCACCACTTTCCTATGTATCATTTCCAAGTCCGGCAACCCGAGAAGCAGAGGTTCGCCTAAAGGAAACAGTAAATAAACTTCAAACAACCATTCGACAACTGGAGCAAACAATAATTCAATGGGTTTCTAGGCGCTCAAATACACAAGGATCAGCCACAGCCCCATGTGAACAGTCTAATGAAAAGCGTAGCATGAAGGAAATATTGGAAACTCCAGTGGACAAGACAGAGAATGAATTCGTACTAGAACAAGTAGAAGAAGCTGTCATTGTTCAAGAAGAAGGGTTGGTTGAAGATCTAGGAGATGCTGAACCTCCATGGGAATCCAGAACTGAGGAAAACTCCGTCAAGGACGTCACAGTTGATGCTAAGGAGGATAGCACACAATTTCCCTTGATAGTGATAGTCACAATTCTAGCTCT
Source organism: Arachis ipaensis (assembly GCF_000816755.2). Lineage (NCBI taxonomy): Eukaryota > Viridiplantae > Streptophyta > Magnoliopsida > Fabales > Fabaceae > Arachis > Arachis ipaensis. The sequence continues at coordinate 97,318,011 of NC_029789.2, read as the reverse complement.
CTTAGTAATGAACTTGCATCCGCAAGTGAATTCTCTGAGATCGAACAATCTTCCCCAGATGAATACGAAGATGATGCAGAGGTAGATTTCTCTCAATCTCCAATCTACGACTCGAGTGATGAGGAAGACATAGAGGACTTTGACCAAGGTGATACTACATCGGAAGACTCTTGCAAGGAAGTGGAGAAATTCACAGAAGAGCACAAGGGAGTAGAACTTACAGAACCACCAGAAACACTTGCCCCAAGGCCATTACCACCTAATACAAGCTTCAAGTGGGTACAATCCTTAACCTATAACTTTACTTATCCACTTGAATATGGTTTGCTTGAAACAGATGGCCAGCTTAGAGCTCTTTGCGGCTTTAAGAGTAAGAGGGAAATGGCTCGTACTCAGAGTTGGTGCACAAGGTTCAATAAGGTTCCACGCTTCACCTCGAAGTACACGGATTGGTATCATGCTCAATTGCATGGATCACAGAGAACGTTTGGTCACCATGGTGAGATTCTACTTTTTAAACTGCCCGGATGGAAACATATAGATCAAGACGGAGGCGGATTTAATAGCAAAGCTTGGGATCCTGGAATCTATTCTAACATTCATCACCCCGGGAGCCTGAAAATTTGTCTGAAGCTGCTCAGAAGCTTTACATGCCTAGTATGGGACCCCGGAGGTTATTGGCATTCCAAGCACTGGTGCAGATTTTTGGACGAATTTAAACATAAGCCGCCATAGCAGGAAGCTCCTCCAATGTCCAACTTAAGGACTTTAACTAAAAGTGCTAGGTGGGAGACAACCCACCATAGTATGGTCGCTTCTTTTTCAATTTATTTCTTGTTAATTGCTTTTATTTTTATTTTACATGGAATCATGCATAGCATTCATATTAATCATTGCATTCTGCATTTATCTTACATATAAAAAAAAGGGGATGCGCGACGCGACCGCATCATCCATGCGATCGCGTCAAATGGCGAACTACACTTCCCACGCGACCGCGTCATCCACGCGATCATGTGACATGGAGATCGGCGTAAATATCCAACGTCCAGAAAGTTAGGCTGGAATCGTGCGGCCCTTGTGCGTTTTGCACAAATTGGCCCACGCAATCGCATGCCCCATGCGATCGCATCACTTGCACAATACCAATCCCACGTGACCGCGTAAGCGACGCAATCGTGTCGCATGGATTGCACATCACCCCAGAAGAAGACAGAGAGTTGCGCTGAAACGGTGCTGGAGTCGTGCGTTTAGAACAAATTCCAGCAACGCGATCGCGTGACCCACGCGATCGCGTCTTTCCCTTTCCCGCCCCTTTCATGCGATCGCGCGACCCACGCGATCGCGTCACCCCCATTTTCACCCCTACCACGCGACCGCGTCCTCCACGCGATCGCGTATGCGCTGGAACGACGCTGGATTTGTGCGTTTAGCACAATTCCAGCGACGCGATTGCATTCTCCATACGATCGCGTCATCCCTTCTTTTACCCTTTCCATGCGATCGCGCGCCCCACGCGATCGCGTCACTCCCATTTTCACCCCCATCACGCGACCGCGTCCCCCATGCGATCGCGTGGATTTGAAAATATAACCCCCTAGCCACGTGAACCCTATCAGTCGCGTAGCCCCCAACCCTCTTCTCCCTCTCTTCTTCTTCTTCCCCAACCACCACCCAGCCACCACCGTGCCACCACCCAGACGCCGTCGCCACCCAGACGCCGCCGCCAACAGCCCCCCTTCCTCCCTCCCATTCTTCTTTCTTCTTTCTTCTTCTCCTCCCCCCCTTTCCGCCATTGCCCTCCGCGATCCACCACCCACCACCGCCGGCCATCCCAGCCGCGCCACCCCCCCTCTCCCCTATCCAATCCCCTCCCCTATTTCTCCCATTACCCTTCCCAAAGCCCCTACCCCCTACCTGCAGTAACCGCCGTGCCCACCACCACCACCCGCCGTGCCGGACGTCACCGTCACCACCCCAGCCACCTCTGTACCCCAACCTCCTTCTTTCGCCTTTCAGGTTCCGCAACACGCAATCCCTTTTATCCGTTCATAATTTATTCTTATTTTTCCGCTTTTGTTCATGTTAGGATAGTTAGATATGCATGTTGTAGTGGATTTTAGGTTGTTAGGTAGCCTAGGATGTGGTTAGTGGCTCTAGGACTGTTTATTTGCACTATTCTTGCTTCTGTTTTATCATATTTGCAAATCTGCTGTTGCTGTAATCTTGTTCATATGCTGTATTTCTGGTATATTGCTGCTCTTTACATTGAATTTTTATGTTTATTATATATATGTACTGATGTGCGGAAAACAATCCGACACAAAACTCACCGGCAAGTGCACCGGGTCGCATCAAGTAATAATAACTCACGGGAGTGAGGTCGATCCCACAGGGATTGAAGGATTGAGCAATTTCAATACAATCTATTGGTTTGCAGTTCCTTTGTCCTTCCTTCTGTTGTCCTCTTTTGAGTTATGATGCATAGTGTCTTCAAATGGTGGTGAATTCCCTGCATACTTCTCAAAAGTTGCTTGCTTCTCAAGCCCTTAGATGACCAGTTAGTATGCATGAATTGATTGTGGCTTGTGGATTCAATTTGGTGTGGGAGCACCAAACTTAATTTCTTGCCACTTTTCTGTATACAGCAGGTTAACTCTAGGCAGAATCTTGTATCCTTGCTAAAGGTTATGAAGTTAAGACTAAAAAGCAGTTAAGTAGTTGAATAATCTGTTTGATTGCTTGGAACTAGCAATGTGCAGGAAGTTAGAATGTGCTTTTGAATGAGGTTTTGGTGGAACACCAAACTTAGAATCCTCCATTCTCCCTTAAGTTGTTTTTGGTGTGCAACACTAAACTTAGCTCCTTGCAATACATATCAATTATTCAACATTTTTATTGAAAAAGCTATGAAAAGAAAACTACCTCAGGTTGGGTTGCCCCCGAACAAGCGCTCTTTTATTGTCACTAGCTTGACATCTTGTTCTTTTGATCAAGGAGGTTGAAAATCATAGTGCCTCAGCTTTTCTCCTCTTACTGTGAACTTTCTTCCGGTCTCCTCTTTGATGATCTCTAGGTGTTCAAGTGAAAGGATCCGGTTCACAGTATAGCATTCAGATGATTGTGGGGACACCTTCATTGGTTGGGTGTTTAACATTACTTTATCCCCTGGTGAAAAGCCTTCAGTGGGGATTTTCTTGTTTTTCCACCCTTTTGGCCTCTTCTTCTTCTCTTCTTTCTTAAGAGATGATTCATGCCTTGGTGGTTCTTTATCTGGAATGTTGAGGTTCTCATCTGGGGGTTTTGGATCTAGTTCCTCCTTAATTTCTTTGGTCTGTTGCACCATCTCTACTTCTTTCAAGCATGGATGTAGAAGTCTTGGAGTTAACTCATTGAATGCCTCATTCAAGCTTTGATCCTTGGCCTTATCCTTCATACAATCTTCTTCTTGAGTAGGCTCATGCAGGATTTTAAAAACATGGAATGCTAGGTGCTCATCATGCACTCTTAACAACAATTCTCCTTTTTCAACATTTATCAATGCTCTGCCCGTAGCCAGGAAAGGTGATGGGTTCAGTGTCCATTTGTGTGAATGTTTGTACTTCAGTCTTTAATCTAATAACTCTTTGAGGTGGGTAAAACTTGGCAAGGAACTTGGTTACTAGATCATCCCAATTATTGATGCTGTCTCTTGGGAAAGATTCCAACCATTGAGTGGCTTTGTCTCTGAGAGAAAATGGAAACAGCAGTAGCTTGTAACTGTCAGGATGCACTCCATTGGTTTTGACAGTGTCACAAATCCTCAAGAAAGTAGACAAGTGCTGGTTTGGATCTTCAAGTGGTCCTCCTCCATAAGAACAGTTGTTCTACACCAAGGTGATGAGTTGGGGCTTCAATTCAAAGTTATTTGCATCGACATTTGGGGTAAGGATGCTACTCCCACAATGCCTTGGATTAGCAAATGTATATGAAGCCAATACTCTCCTTTGGGGCTGACCATTGTCGTTGGCCACTCCCACTTGTGGATTTGTTGGATTTTCCTCCATTTCTTAGTTCTTTTCTCAACCTCAAAAATGTTTCAAGATCAAAAGGTGTGGATTCATCGCTTCTTCCTCCTGACATAAACACAAAACCAGGAACCAGAATTAAACACTCTATTGCTAGAGTGAAGTTAGTTAACTTAAGCAAAAATTCAAACAGTTAGTGGGTTAGTAAAAAAAATAAAGAAACAAAAAAGAAAATGTGCTTGATCTAGATCTCCACTTCACTTAATCATTGTCAATCTAATCAATCCCCGGCAACGGCGCCAAAAACTTGATGTGCGGAAAACAATCCGACACAAAACTCACTAACATGAAAATCTACCCAATTGGCTTGCTTATGGCTCAAGAAAGTGCATAATTCAATTGAAAACAAAAGAAAAAGGCTAGTGAAACTAGGCTAAGATGACTTGTCATCATGTACCTGTAGCTTGACTTTTTAATTCATATGAACTGCCTTGTTTGCTGTTTATTTTCCAGGACAATCCAATTTTAGCCAGAATGCTGCCTAAATTTTTTGTAAATTATTTTCATTCATGTTTTGGTTTGGCAATCTGAACTCTGTTGTCATCTGCTTTAACCAACCCGTTTCATGAATGCTATGGCAGAATTTCTTATCCTCTTTGATTTCTTGGTTTATAAACTGCATTTGTGATATTTTGATTCCAGTTCTTGCTTTCTTTATATCTATTTGAATCAACATCACCCTGTTTTCCTTGTTCGGTTATGAGTTATTTCTAGTCAAAATTGTGAATCCTTGTTACATGGACTATTTTATTTATGCCACTTACCTTAACCCGCATTTTACTGACTCACTAATTTTAATTTCCTAACTTCTTTTAGAAATTCTAACCATATTAACCTTTTAAAATCCCTTTTCTGATTTTTACTTTCCTCTAACTTTCTAACCACGGCATAATGACAATTTTTCTATTTAACTTGAATTCTGATACATTTTGGATTGTAAATTCTTCCTTTCAACTTTTAAACTACTATACAATCCTTAATTCACCATTACTTAACTCATTTACCTACTTCCCATTCTCCTTTGCCGCTTTGAGTTTTCTTTGTTTAATTGCCTATTTGCTTCCCTTATTTTATCCATATTCTGGTTTCCCATTTTTCAGGATGTCTGCCTCACAAAGGAAAGGAAAAGGCAAGGCTACTGGCAAGCGCAAGAGAGGAGATTCCTCCCAGTCCATCATTGACCTAATGCATGATTCCTCATGGCGGGAGAAGAACTTTACACAGCAGGAAAAAGCTGACCAGCTGCTCCCTGCAAATGATCCAATAAAATTTGCAAACCGGTACTGTGAGTTGAAGTATCCGGCATTTGTAAACTCCAGGAATCTATACCTGGAGAGAACTCTAAGGATTCCAGAAGCCCTCCAGCAGTACACCACTGAGCAAATCAAGCAAAGAGGCTGGTTCTTTCTGGAGAGAGCACTGACAGAGGTCAATGCATCTTGGATCAGGGAATTCTACTGCAACTACTACATCACCACCCTTGATGCAGTGAACCTGAGAGGAAAGCAGATTCTAGTCACTGAGGAGGCCATAGAGGACATTCTCCAGCTCCCAGCCAAGTCCGATCAGCCTGATGGTTATTCAAAGGCTGAAGAGGACATGCGCCTGATGCAGTTTGATTGGGATGCTGTGAAGGCACGGATAGCTCTCGACCCGACTGTTCCTTGGGAGATGGGTCAGGACACCACCATGCCTAGAGGGATCAAGAGGGCGTACTTAAATGATGAGGCTCGGTTATGGCACCAGATCTTGAGCAATTATGTGATGCCGAGTACTCATGAGACAGAGATCCCAGCTGCTATGATCACCCTCCTATGGTGTGTGATGGAGGGTAAGGACCTTTATCTGCCACGCTTTATCCGGCATTATATGGCCAGGGTCTACGTCCGAGGCACCCTCCCTTTTCCGTATCTGGTTACCCAGCTAGGCCGTCGAGCTAACGTGCCATGGCAGGCTACCGATGAAAGACCACCAGCGGCGGACTGCAGGAAGATCATTCCTCACAGTAGGAACTTCCTAGCTTTGGGCTCCAGACCACCACCCTTCATTGCTACTGATGAGACAGCCCCACCGTCTGCTGAACCCTCTTCATCCACGGCTGCCCCTGCTGCCACCACTGCACCTCCACCTGCCTCTGAGCCCGTATACCACCTCGTGCACCGCCTATTCCGACAGCTTGATCAGATGGAGCGCTGTAACCGGCGCCGGTATGAGAGATTGGAGCATTGAGCCAGCGACTCTATTCGCATCTGAAGCTGATAATCCGATAGGGTGGTGACATCCCCTCCGAGCCCGACACACCATCAGAGCCATCAGAGGAGGAGGAGGATGAGCCCCAGGAGGAGACCCATCAGCAGGCAGGCAGGGAGCAGGCTGCACCACATTAGGAGGTTATGCATCAGATTGAGGCTACATATCCAGAGATCCCGATCCAGTCAGCACCGCCTCTACAGTAGCCAGACCCTCAGCCCACCACCACCACAGAGCCTCCAGCTACCATTCCTACTAGTGATGACACCCCTTCACACCCGGCTTGACTGAGCATCAAGGACGATGCTTCATTTTAAGTGTGGGGTGGTCGCCATCTCTGGCGTTTTATTTTGGTGAACCACTACATCTCTTTTTTCTTTTATTTTGGATATTTTTCTGTATTTTTCTTTTTACTGTTATTTGCTGAGTAGTTACACATTGCTACTTTTATGTATTTTTACTCTATTTCTGTATTTTGCATTTTTAGTTCATATTTTTAGTTATTTGGTTTAGTTTGCAATTCTGACTTATTAGTGGATTAATTAGTATAGTTTACCCTTTTTAGCATAAGATAGCATAGTTTAATTTGGAAAATATAAAAAGGAAGTAAGTTAGGAAATTGAACATAACAGATTTAAATCCATAAACCTTGTATATATAGCATTACATTATATAGTTAAGTTGACAACATTTCATCAAGGAGGAACATTAAAACTTTAAAGGCTACCTTAAATAATTTTTTTATGAGAATAATGGGAATTTTTAACTAAACCTGCATAACATATATGAAAGATATATGATGCTTGAGTTAGAGAACACACAGCCTGTGAGTCTTGAGCTTAGTTGTATGGTTGCATTCAAACTATAATTTCATTTCTGTGTGTTTCGCTTCTTTTTATTCTGATGTTCTTTACTTTGCTTTAATCTATATGTCCAAATATAGAATATAGATACATACCAAAAGAATGATTGAGGCCATCATTTGATTTTAGCTCACTTACCCCAAAATAACCTACCTTTCACATCACCCTTGTTAGCCCCCTTGAGCCTTTAAAATCCCTTTTATTCTATTTAGCCACACTACTAGCCTTAAGCAGAAAAACAAAATAAAATCCCAAGTTGAATCCTTGGTTAGCTTAAGATAGAAAATTATGAATAGATTAAAATGTGGGGAACCTATTGGGAACATGGATGATAGAAACAAAAGGTAGAAGAGTTAAAAGAAATAAAATAAAATTTGGGAAGCATGCTCATGAGAAATCAAAGTGATTCAATTACCATGTGCATTAAAAAAAAAGTTATTTTTCAGCATCTAATAAAAGGGGATACAAAAGAATTCCCCAATGCAAAAATGCACATGGGATAAAAATAAAATTGAAACATGAGCATGTAACAACAAGTGGGATAATATGGGAAAATTGGTAAAGAAGTTTTGTTCTACTAAATATGTATGTTAGGTGAGATCTTAGTCTAATTAAGGATTCACTTATTAGCTCACTTAGCCTTATACATATATCCTTACCTTTACCTTGGCCCCATTACAACCTTAATTAAAGACCTCATGATTTTTGGTATGACTGTACTCTATAATTGTTGATTGGTTAGATGAAGAACAAAGTTATAGAAAGTAAGAATAAAAAGAAAAGTAGAGTGAATAAACCCAATAAACACTGAGTGACTGGAGGGTAAACACAAAATCCAGTGAGGGTTCAATAACTCATCAACATATACCTGTGCTTAATTTACTAATTGTTTTGCAAGTTTGTACAATATGTTTATTTCCCATCTCATTTGCTAAAATTCTTTATTATTTAAAGGGGTTGGCTATATATATATATATATATGACTCCTTGAGAATGTGAATTAATTTGACTACATGTAAGCTTTATATATGAGTGGATAAATTGGAATTGCATGACTCATTTAGGTAAATGCATTTAGAATAGGTTGCATTGCATAACATTCCACCACTTTAACCCTACCTTATTCTTTACCTTGGATTTAGCATGAGGACATGCTATTGTTTAAGTGTGGGGAGGTTGATAAACCCATATTTCATGAGTTATTTTGTGCTTAGTTTGAGTGATTTATTCAATCCTTCACCCACTTATTCATATTAATTGCATGGTTTTACTTTCCCTTCCTTATTATGTGATGTATGTGAAAAACATGTTTCCTAAGCTTTAAAATTAATTATTTTAATTACCTTTACTTCCATTCGATGCCGTGATTAGTGTATTGAGTAGTTTCAGATTTTCTAAGGCAGAATGACTTAAAGGATGGAAAAGGAAACGTACAAAAATGGAAGGAAAGTACGAAGCGGAGTTTTGAAGAAACTGGCATCCACGCGATCGCATGGACGATGCGATCGCGTGCCAGAAGCGAAGAAGCAGCGACGCGGCCGCATGACTGACGCGACCGCGCGCCTTAAGTAGAACGCATACGACGCGGACGCGTGACTGAAGCGACCGCGTGGGACGGAAAAGCTCCAGATGACACGACCGCGTGACCCACGTGGACGCGTAACAGAGGCCACGTATCAGAATTTACAGAATATGCCCCCAGTGATTTCTGAAGCCCTTTTGGCCCAGATCCAGGTGCAGAACACACAGACTAGAGGCTATAAAGTGGGGGAATGCATCCATTCAAAAGAGAGCTCGCATTTTTACTACTTTCCATTATTTAGATTTAGTTTGAGAGATGTTCTCTCCTCTCTCTCTTAGGATTAGGATTTAGGACTTCTCTTAATTTTTAAGAGTGACTCTCGATCCAGGTTTAGTATTTACTTTAATTTATGTTTCTACGCTACTTTTACTTTAATGCTTTTATTCGTATCTATGAATGTTGCCAATTTGGCTTGTGAACCCTTTCCATGTTATGATTTGAATTAATGATTATTTGAGGTATTTCTGTTATTGATTACTTTCTCTTTAATTTGTGTTACCATTGCTTTCCATCTAAGGACATTTTTATTCCAGCAATTTTACTTTTTCCCCTTTTGGTCTTGGTTAAGAAATCAGTAACTCAACATTATCAAACTCAACATAACTGATAATCGCTATCTTGCTAATTGAACTGAACTTCAATAATCCCAACTCTTTCTTAGGAAATAAATAGGATTCGAAGGTCAAACTAATTAGTCCCTTGACTTTCCTTTGCTTTAGTAAAGGTTAACTAAGTGGAATTTAAATTCAACTTTCATTATTGTTGAGAGGGATAACTAAGTTGGACTTCCAATTTCTCTTATCTTGCCAGAAGTTTGCTTTATAGTATTTATTTATTCTAATTGCCATCTACTTTACTTGTCATTTAAATCACTTGCTTCTCACCTTCTACACCCCAATTACAACCTTTATAGCCAATAATAAGAACATACTTCCTTGCAGTTCCTTAAGAAGACGACCAGAGGTTTGAATACTCGGTTAACAATTTTTAAAGGGGTTTGTTACTTGTGACACCCAAAACGTTTGTACGAAGGGATTTTTGTTGGTTAGAGACTATATCTACAATGCGACTATTTTTATGAAATTCTTTACTGGCAAAAATCCTAACGTCAGGCCACGAAAACGTTAACAAAGTTAACGTAGCGCCCTTGCTTTCTTTGGTTCCTTATAGCGCTCAGTTGGTTAAACCAACGTAGCACCCTTGCCTTTCTTTTGGGTGTTTCTTGGTGCTTAATTGCTAGCGTTCAAAAAGTGAACGCTCAGCTCAATTAGTAAGCGCTATGCTTGGCCTTGTTCCTTGATTGCGTTTAGCGCTACGCTTTTATGGCCATGGGTCACGATTTTCAAAGCATGGCCTATGGTCCAAAGCATGCTCTAGGATTCCTTTTTCTTTTTTTTTTCATCATTTCTTCACCTACAAGAAATCAAAACAACCAATCAAAGCATCAACAAATTCACAAGATTTCTAAATCATTCAAAAACCAACTAATTCTAGCTTAAACCTCATGATTTTATGGCAAATAATTGATGGTTGATTGAATTGACATAACCATGCAAATCCACTCCAAATCACTTACTTATAATGCAAGAAAGTGCATAAAACCTAATGAAACAAGTGAAAAATGCTTGAAAAGCTAGCATAAGATGACTTGTCATCACACAGCTTGTGCGCGCACACACCAATGAGAAATTAACATGTGCGTACGCATCCCTTCGGATCAATAGAGCGTGCAGGTTCAAAACCCTAGACAGTGATCCGAGCACTATATCTCGAGGGTTCCCATTGATGATTCCGAAGGGCGACATCTCCATGGAGATGTGTCGGGTTGGCAGTTGAACCAACAATGTGATATCACAGCCAATAGGGCAAGCATTCATCATGTGCATTTTCTATCTGTTTGTTTGCTTTGCCGACTTGCAATTGTATGCCTAATTGAATAACATACCTATTTGCTTACTTGAATTACTTGCCTTATATGCTTCTACTTGTGCTTTACTTGCATTGTAATTAATTGTGTTTTCTGCTGGGATTGAGGAGGTTCGGGAGGCGGTGGCGATGGGATAGCATGGAGGATTGGTTGGTGAAGGCTGTGGGACAGCGGTGTTTGGTTAGAATAGAAATCCTTAAGATAGAGTACCCTATTTATTTATGTTAAGATTTATATAATTATTCTTATTTATTTTAGTATGCCATAAGATTGAAATCTTGTGATGGATATGAAGTCTATGATTGCCTTTGGCGTCCTGGGGTCTTATATCCTACATCACTGGGCACTGTTACCATAACGAGAACCTCCGGTTCTTATACCATATTTCTGTTGTATTTTTCAGATGCAGGTCGTAACCCACCTCGGTGAGTTGCTTGGATGGTGACAGAAGCGGAGGATCCAGATACCTTTTGAGTCTTTTTTATTTATTTTGCTATACATCTCTCACTTTAGAATTTTGTTTTGCCTAGAGGATTGTAATGAGGGAACAAAACTTGTATAAGCTATTTTTTTACTGTCTGGTTTCATGTATGGTTTGTATATGGCTAGCCGGCTTAAACTCCATGAGCCGTGGCTAGATTCCTATGATATTATACTATTATCTTTGCTATATCTTTTCCATATCTTGTGTTTTAAGTTAGTAGCTTCGCCAGTAAGTTCGCACTTTTTAAATCCTATTTTTGAGCTATATCCTTCATCGGGCTTCTAGATTATAATAATTCTTTCTATATATTATACGTATGAGCTTAGCACTGTCGTAATCTCTGATTAACCTTTGCTTTACGACATGAGGTAAAGCTTAGGCTAATTAGGGTGTTACAGGAGCATTCGACAAGTTAGGATTCCGAAATGAAAACCTTCAAATTCACTGCAATGGAGTAACTGGACCTGGGGTTAACTTTCTCAAGCTAGACGGCTCCTTCATGGTACCGATCACCATCAAAACTGGGAAGCAAAAACAGACCATACTCCCTAAGTTTGTTGTCCTAAAAGAATCTAATGCCTATGTAAAATCCGGTCAAACCATAATTAAATAAATAGTTAATTAAAACAGAGTGGGAAAACAAAGCTTTTTGCGTAAAAATACGCACTGAAAATTTGACCGGCAGTACCGACTTAAATTTGTTCGATACTGTAGCTGAAAAAATTAATTATGAGTGAGAAAGGTTAAGAAATTAGAATTATGATTTGGAAAGGTAAAAATATTTAAAATTTAGATTAAAACGCTAATCTTAAAGATTTTTATCGAAAGTTGAGCCAAACGGGAAATATAAGTGAACCGGCCCTAAGTTGGGCCCAAGCTCAACATATATAACCCTTTTTTAAGGTCATTTCAGCAACCACAACCCCTTCACTTGTGTTTTGTGCTGAAATGGAAAGAGAGGGATGAAGAGAGTGAAACCCTAACTCCCTAAACATTTAAACCACCATAACTTTCTCTCCGGAGATCTGATAGTCGCACCGTTTGTGGACATGCATCACTAATCTCATCCTCTACAATTCTATCAAAATGGATTGGTAAAAATTTTGAATTCTCTTTCCCATTTTAGCAGTACATGTTAAACTCGAATTTGAGCTTTGGGTATTGAGAAATCTTATGATTTTAATGGTTTAGGGGTACTCTAGAATGAGCTCTAGCTGGGTCTCATCATATTTTCTAGTGAGTAAAAGGTAAAAACTATTTTCTTTGTGATTATGGTGTTTTATGAAACCCTAGTATATTGAGTATTATGTATATTATGTGAAAATAGTGTAAGTGGTGTTAGAGGTATTAGATTGACCATTGGTGAGGCTTGGAGTTGAGGCTTGGTGGAGATTCACAAGAACAAGGCTTAATTTTGACTTTCAAGACATACGGTTTAAGTTTAATTTAAATACCGTATAATGTAATGCGAAATCGTTGATGAGGGAAAAAATGATTCCACACAAACTCACCGGCAAGTGTACCGGGTCGCATCAAGTAGTAATAACTCACAGGAGTGAGGTTGATCCTACAGGGATTGATGGATTGAGCAACTTTAGTATGGTGATAAATTTAGTTAAGCGAATATTTGATGAATTTGGTGAAATTTGATTAATAGAATATAGATTACAGCTAAGCTAAAGAGTAGAATGAAAATTTGCAGAATCTTAAATGCAGAAAAGGTAAAATTGCAGAAACTTAAAGTTCAAGAAATTAAAAGAACTGAAACTTAAATTGTAAAAAAAGTAAATAACTGAGACTTAAAGTGCAAGTAATGTAAGTTGCTAAATTTAAACTGCTGAGAAACTAAAATTACATGAACGATAAAGGGATTTGGGTATTGGGAGTCAAAACAAAACTGGAAAGAGTAAATTGCAGCAAATTAGAAAACCCTCAGATGAAGGAATGCAGAAAATAGGTAAATTAGGCTTTTAGTTTCAAAAAAGAAATGGAAGCAGAAGAATCAAAGTAGAATGAAACTTAGATCTATTCTGAAATCTTAAAAGAGAATGAATAAACTGCAGAAGAATAACAAAACAGAAAGAAAACTAAGATCTCAATTGCTCTCTTAACAAAACAGAAAAGAAGAAATTGTAGAGGAAAGCAAAACAGAAAGTAAACTATGATCAGATCTCCAACTCATAAAACTATCAAAGGAAAAATAAAAGAAAACTCCACGATGAAGGAATTTAGAAGAATTCTTCAATCTCAAGTCCAAGACCCAAAACAGAATAGTAAAAGTTGCAGAAGAGAGAAAACAAAACAGAAAGGAAAATTCATATCTGATCTCAATTCTAAAATTCTAAAATGAAAAATTAAAAGAGATCCTTTCAATGAAATCAAATTCTTCTATATTTATACACTTTCTACTTCTATCATCCAATACTTGGAGTGGGCTTTTTGGCCTGTGAAGAAGTGGATCAAAATGGCACTTGGTTGCTGCCTCCAGGGGAACGTTGCGTTCTCAAAGTGAGCGCAGCATTCATTCATCCATGCGTACGCGTCTCTGATGCGTGCGCGTCCTTTTACCCTTTTTGCTTATCAACGCGTACTGATGAGGAAAAGTAAAATCTAACTTCAAATTGAAGGAATTCAGAAGAATTCTCCAATCCAAGTTCTTAGATCCAAAACAGAAAGTAAAATGTTGCAGAAGAGAGAAAACAAAAACAGAAAGGAAAATTCAGATCTGATCTTAATTTGAAAATTCTAAAATGAAAACTAAAAGAGAGATCCCCAATGAAATCAAATTCCTATCTATTTATACACTTTCCAATTGTGGCATCCAGTACTTGGAGTGGGCTTTTTGGCCTTGTATGAAGTGGATTAGAATGGCCATTTGTTGCAGATCCCAGTGGAACATTGTGTTCTCTAAGTGAGCGCAGCGTTCATTTATCCACGCGTGCGCGTCACTGATGCGGGCGCGTCCTTTTGCCTTTTTGCTCATCGACGCGTGCGCGTCACTATCAGTCTTCAGCTCCAAACGTGCTCGCGCGCCACTTTCACTCGTACGCGTCCTTGATAGCATTAACTTAATGAGCGCTACGTTGGTTTAGTGAGCGCTGCCCACGCGTGCGCGTCCTCTACGCGTGCGCGTGGGTAGCAAAGATCCAATTCTGGCTTTAGCGCCAGCCACACGTGAGCGTGCTTTGTCCCAGATGCTTCATCGACGCATGCGCGTCATGCACGCGTGCGTGTCGATTCCAAAACTTTGCATATAATGTTGAATCTTGCCCGAAAACGCTGAGTAAGTGAACGTAGCGCTCTCTTTTGAAACGAGCGCCAAACACTTCCACGTGTACGCGTCATGCACGTGTACGCGTGGGTCTTGAGTTTTGCCGCTAACGCGTGAGCATCCCACACCCGTGTGCGTCGCAAGTGAGCGTGGCGTTCATTATTTGAACGCAACGCTATGCTGTATGGCTTCTTCTTTTCTTCATTTCCTCACCTGAATTCAACCAAACACGCAATCAAAGTCTCACCAAAATCACAAGAATTTGCATCAATCATAAAAATCACTTAATTCTTGTATAAATCCCTTGATTTTGTATAAAATAAATGATGTTTGATTGAATCCCAATAATCATGAAATTCCACTCCAATCACATACTTATTTTCCAAGAAAGTGCATAAAACCTAATGAAACAAATGAATGCTTGTGAAACTGGCATAAGATGACTTGTCATCACAACACCAAACTTAAATCTTGCTTATCCCCAAGCAAGCACTAAAATATGAGAAGAAATGAAAGAAAACAGAGAAGCATATATGTCCTTATTTAGCAGGTAATTGAATTTGATTCATGGGGTTTTATGCAGATGTAATTGAAGCTCTTCTTTTATTAGATTTCAGGCTTGAAATGTCCCTCTAATTGATGACTAAAGTTGCTGCTGTGAACCTTGTTATTCATCCATCCTTGGTGTTTTGATTTTCTTTTGTTTTTCTGCTGAGAGGCTTACACTTTTGTTCAAAGCTAGGTGTTATGTGTTGCAGCAGCTTTTTAGCTTTATTTTTCAGTCAACACATCTCCACCACAGACACTTGGCTCACAATTCATCCTAAGACATTGATGCCCAGCACCTCTTTAGGCTACTAAATGCTTTGTAATTAGGTTGCTCTTGATGGTGGATTTTCGGTTGGTAATCCCGGATTAGTTAATCCAAGTTACCAAGTTTGAAAATACTCCTCAGAACCTACTAATCCAAGCAGATCCTAATACAATAGCATCACAGGCATATATCCTAATGTCCAGGCTATTGGTGTCTAGCATTTTTATTTGTTTCTTTCATTTTTGTTGCCAATTCTTGCCTTTTCTTCCTTCCTTTTCTTGCTCTTTCTTTTTCAAGGATACTTATTAGTCAAGAGTTCACAAGCAGCAGCCTAATCCCCCCTATAAAGGAACATCCTAGCCTTTATCCTTTATTAGTGAGCTCACTTTAGCAATCAAACATATATAACACCACTAAACTTTATTATCATTCCTACCACATTGGACATTTACTTCCTGTTTCAACATTTTTTTCTTTTTGAAGCAAAAGGTAAAAGGGACAAGTCATAACATCTAAATTGATGAAGATGAAAACAAGTACTAAAACCAGAACATTTATTTTGGAACTTAGGGAAAGTAGACAACAGAATTTAAACTTCATAACACGAAAACACAATCTTTCTTATTGATAGGCAAGGAGCAACACCACCTTTCAATTCTCTGATTGCTTTCCTTTATTCTTGGCATCTTACTTCTTCTTGCCTCTCCTTTCTTTCAGTTGTTCTTTAGTCCCAAATCTCTTCTCATCCCATAGTCCAGCATCCACCAAGTGTTGCTTGATTCTTTCTTGCTTGCTTATTGCTTGAGCTCTATGGAAGTCCATGAGTTCAGTGCATTCTTGATATGGTTTGACTCCTCTGCTTAATAGCGGCATGCTGCGGGTTAGGTAGTCTAGACACATTTGAGTGTTCAAATCATATTCCACTCTGTCTTTGTTCCTGGCCTCATTAGCTGTGTGGTAGTGATTCTTCCATTCTTTGAGGTCTTGAAGATATTCTTCAAGCTGATCCTATCATTCAAATATTTTATTGAAAGACTCCTGGAATTGATTTGATTGTTCCCTATGTTACTCTAGCAGTCTTGCTTGAAAATTTTCTTGTTTCTCCATCATTTGCATCTGCCAATTCTCCTGCTGCTCCTAATTTCTCACATACTGCTCATGTTGAGCCCTCAGGTATTGCTGGGACATTTCTGTAATGGCATTCTGGATCCGGCTTAAGTCCATTATGCCAGAAGCTTGTCCCTCTTCCGTTTGTGGTCTCTTCCTTCTTTCTTGAGTTCTTCTCTCCTCCTGGGTGTCAATGACACCGTCCATCCTTTGCTTAGTGATTTCTCTACCTCCCTTTACCCGATCTATATCTGCATCCTCAAAGATTACCCCTGCTCTGTTGCACAGCCTCAATATAGTGCTTGGGTGACCAAGTCTGCTTGATTTGTCACTGTCCTCAGCCATCTCTTGGATGCTGTCTGCTATGATCTGTGGGATATTGATTTCTCCTCCTCTGAGTATGCAGTATGTTAGAATTGCTCTCTTTATTGTGACCTCTGAGGTATTTTTAGTGGGAAGTATGAATCTTCTTACTATCTCATACCAACCTTTGGCTTCAGGTATGAGATCAATCCTCTTCAAATAGCTTGGTTCTCCATCTGAATCCATTTTCCAGTCTTTGCCTTCCAAGCATAAACCATTTAGTAGCTCATCAGGATTATTTTCACCCTTCATTCTCTCATCAAAGCTTGGTTCTCCAAAGGGTATCACTCTTATCTGCAAGACCCTCATGATGGATGATGGGCTGAAATCCACATCAATCCCCCTTACATAGATTTTGTAAGGAGGGCTGGTTTTGCTTGGCCTCACAGCATTTGCATAGAACTCCCTTATCATGGTTGCGCTTATGTTCGTGAGAGGTTCACACAAGAGTTCCCATCTTCTCTGTGTAACTATCCTTCTCATGATGGGATATTCTCCTTCCCTCAATCAGAAAGCAATCTCTGGGATAACTTCTTTTGCTTTCATCAACCTATAGTATCGTGACTCATGAAATTGAGACTTAAATCTTTTGTCATCATAGGTTCGTGGTTCATCTTCAACTGGTTGCTTCCCTTTCCTTCTTTTGGAACATGATGAAGCCATTAATTAGGGAAGGAAGTGGTCAAATGGAGAATTGAAGAATAGTGAGGGGGAGAAGATTTAAGTGACTCTTAGAATGAGTGTTTGACTCACTGGTGAAGTAAGAATCAAAGATTAAAGAGACAAGTATGGTTTGGGGCTCACAGAACACAGTTGCTAGGATTTTTCCTAAGGGAACCGAAATATATGTGTGGAAGCTTGAGTTATGAAGCATGGTTCAAATGAGGCTATTTATAGTAAGCTTCAATGAAGGTTGGAGGGTCATGATGCTTTATGGAGGGATTGGAATGGACGGTGTGCATGTGAGGAAGGATGAGGACAAGGATCACCTCTTCAATGGGCATATGGTTCGGTCTCCTAGGTGCTGAACCTTGCAGATTTTTGTTTCCCAAAAAGCAATTTCCAAGCACATGTGACTCACTTTTCCTCTTTGTGACGCCCACACTTGCATGGTGTTGTCCTTTCTTCAATTTTTCTTTGTTTTTCTTCATACCTATCCATTCCAATCAAGGCAACAGTAAGCTAAAAGTTTGAATGTACACGGTGGTGGTTGTCAAGTGAAAGGTATATATATAAAATAAAATTTGGTGTATGTTCCTTATTTATGAATAACCAACTATACCCTTTTTGAATTTGAACAAAATATTGGTGAACACCAAACTTGTTTTCTGCTATGGTTGGTATATTCATTACAAGGAACATTTTATTTTCTACCTTAGCAAAATAAATTCACAAGAATGATGCAGATATGGTTTATTGATGAGCGGATAATTTATACCCTTTTTGGCATTGTTTTTAGTATGTTTTTAGTATATTTTAATTAGTTTTTATTATATTTTTATTAGTTTTTAAATAAAAATAACTCTTTTGGATTTTACTATGAGTTTGCGTGTTTTTTTGTGATTTTAGGTATTTTCTGGCTGAAATTGAGGGACCTGAGCAAAAATCTGATTCAGAGGTTGAAAAAGGACTGCAGATGCTATTGGATTCTGACCTCCCTGCACTAAAAGTGAATTTTCTGGAGCTACAGAAGCCCAATTTCCGCGCTCTCAATTGTGTTGGAAAGTAGACATCCTGGACTTTCCAGAAATATATAATAGTCCATACTTTGCCCGATATTTGATGGCTCAAATAGGCATTCCAAGTCAGCTCAAGAATTCTGGCGTTAAACTCCAAAACTGGCACAAAAGCTGGAGTTAAACGCCCAAACTGGCACAAAAGCTGGCATTTAACTCCAAGAAAAGTCTCTACACATGAAAGCTTCAATGCTCAGCCCAAGCACACACCAAGTGGGCCTGGAAGAATATTTCTGCATTAATTACTGATTTCTGTAACCCTAGGCTACTAGTTCTCTATAAATAGGACCTTTTGCTATTGTATTTCACACACTGGATACACTTGAAACACTTTTGATATACTTTCATAGATCTTTTCACGTTTGGGGGCTGGCCTCACGGCCATGCCTGACCCTTGTTCTTATGTATTCTCAACGGTGGAGTTTCTACACACCATAGATTAAGGTGTGGAGCTCTGCTGTTCTTCATGAATTAATACAAGTACTATTGTTTTTCTATTCAACTCAAGTCTATTTCTTCTCCAAGATATTCATTCGTTCTTCAATTTGATGAATGTGATGATTCGTGACACTCATCATCATTCTCACCTTTGAACATGTGCCTGACAACCACCTCTGTTCTACTAGCAATAGCTTGAATGCGTATCTCTTGGGTTTCTAATCTAAGATTGGAACCTTCGTGATATATGCTAGAATTATTGGCGGCCATTCCTGAGATCCGGAAAGTCTAAACCTTGTTTGTGGTATTCCGAGTAGGATCTGGGAAGGGATGACTGTGACAAGCTTCAAACTCACGATTGTGGGGCGTGTGACAGACGCAAAAGGATCAATGGATCCTATTCCGACATGATCGAGAACCAACAGCTGATTAGCCGATGTTGTGACAGAGCATCAAGACCATTTTCACTGAGAGGACGGGATGTAGCCATTGACAACGGTGATGCCCAACATAAAGCTTACCATGGAAAGGAGTATGAATGATTGGAAGAAGGCAATAGGAAAGTAGAGGTTCAAGGGGAACAAAGCATCTTCATACGCTTATCTAAAATCCACCAATGAATTACATAAGTATCTCTATCTTTATTTTATGTTTTATTCATCTTTTAATTATCAATCTTCCATCACCATTTGAATCTGCCTGACTGAGATTTACAAGATGACCATAGCTTGCTTCAAGCCGACAATCTCCGTGGGATCGACCCTTACTCATGTAAGGTTTATTACTTGGACGACCCAGCGCACTTGCTGGTTAGTTGTGCGGAATTGTGACAAAGTGTGATTCACATTTGAGAGCTCCAAGTTTTGGCGTCATTGAAGAATGAATTCTAGAGTTTCAAGGAGATGTTCTTATCGTCACAAAAGCTGATTGATTCTCATCAATTTAGCTATTGAATGTAATGTCCTGCTGAAGCTTGGCCAAACATGTCTAATCTTTTTAGACTGAAGCTTTAGACTAACATTGCATGATTCCTGGAATTCTTATTAAAAGTTTTGATTCTCTTTATTTTCTTTTCTATATAATTTTCGAAAATCACAAAAAAATTTATAAAACCATAAAAATCAAAAATATTTTATGTTTCTCGTTTGAGTCTAGTATTAATTTTTAAGTTTGGTGTGAATTGCATGTTTCTGTTCTTCTTGCATTTTTCGAATTCATGCATGTTCTTCATTGATCTTCAAGTTGTTCTTGATGATTTCATTGCTCTGATCTTTAAATTCTCTTGTTTTGTGTGTTTTGTTGTTTCTCATGTGCATTCTCAATTTGTTAGTGTCTTTTATATGAAAATTTTTAACTTTGGTGTCCTACATGCATTGTTTATTTTATCTTAATTGCATTCTTATTGTTTCTCATCAGTAAAAATTCAAAAATATTTTCAAAATTTTGTCTTTTCAAGTCAATAATACAGAGAATTGAAAATTCAGAACATTCAGCAGAGGAATCAAACAGAAAAAGCTGGGCGTTCAAAACGCCCAGTGAAGAAGGAAAACTGGCGTTTAAACGCCATCCAGGTACCCTATAGGGAAGAGATTTGGGCGTTAAACGCCAGAATGGGCACCATTCTGGGCGTTTAATGCCAGGATGACACTAGAGGGAAGATTTTGTTTTTAATTCACATTTTTTTCAAGTTTTCATAATTTTTCAAAATCAAATCTTTTTCAAATCATATCTTTTCAATCATATCTCTTTCAAAATCAATTTCTTTCCATTTTATATTTATTTTTACTATTTTCAAAAATCCTTGCATCAATTCAAGATTTACTTCAAAAATTTTCAAGTTGTTACTTGCCTATTAAGAAAGGATCAAACTTTAAATTTTAAAATCATATCTTTTAATTTCTTGATAGTCAAGTAATCAACTTTATTTTTAAAAATTTTCTTTTTCTAAATTGATTTTCAATCATATCTTTTCAAACATATCTTTTCAATCAAATCTTTTTCAAAATTAATCTTTTCAATCATATCTTTTTTCTAATTTCAAAATCTTTTTCAAAAATCACTTTATTTCTTTCCCAATCTTAATTTTCGGAAATTCTTCCCCTCTTTTCACATCCTTCTATTTAAAGGACTAAGACTCCTCATTAAGGTGCAATTTGAACTCTGTCCCTCTTGATAAGTTCGAATTCCCTCTTCTCCACCTCCTCCTTCTACTCTTCTTCTCCTCTAACACCTCAAGGAATCTCTATACTGTGACATAGAGGATTCCCTACTTTCTTGTTCTATTCTCTTTCATATGAGCAGGAACAAAGATAAAAGCATACTTGTTCAAGCTGATCCTGAACCTGAAAGGACCTTGAAGAGAAAGCTAAGAGAAGCTAAAGAACAATTCTCTTTAGAGGGCCTAACAGAACTCTTCAAAGAAGAAGAAACCATGGCAGCCGAAAACAACAACAATGCCAACAATGCAAGGAAGGTGCTTGGTAACTTCACTATACCTACTCCTGATTTCTATGGGAGAAGCATCTCTATCCCTGCCATTGGAGCAAACAACTTTGAGCTTAAGCCTCAATTAGTTTCTCTAATACAACAGAATTGCAAGTTTCATGGACTTCCACTGGAAGATCCTCATCAGTTTTTAGCTGAATTCTTGCAAAGCTGTGACACTGTCAAGACCAATGGGGTTGACCCTGAAGTCTACAGAGCTAGGACATGGTTGGATTCACAACCTAAAGAAACCCTGAACTCTTGGGAAAAGCTAGTCAATGCCTTCTTGGCAAAGTTCTTTCCACCTCAAAAATTGAGCAAGCTTAGAGTGGAAGTCTAAACCTTCAGACAGAAGGAAGGAGAATCCCTCTATGAAGCATGGGAAAGATACAAGCAACTAACATGCTTTCAGAATGGAGCATCATAGGAATCTTCTATGATGGTCTGTCTGAACTATCCAAGATGTCATTGGATAGCTCTGCTGGAGGATCTCTTCATCTGAAGAAGATGCCTGCAGAAGCTCAAGAACTCATTAAAATGGTTGCAAATAACCAATTCATGTACACCTCTGAAAGGAATCCTGTGAATAATGGGACAACTCAGAAGAAAGGAGTTCTTGAGATTGATACTCTGAATGCCATACTAGCTCAGAATAAAATATTGACCCAACAAGTCAATATGATTTCTCAGAGTCTGTCTGGAATGCAAGCAGCAACAGGCAGTACTAAGGAAGCTTCCTCTGAAGAAGAAGCTTATGATCCTGAGAACCCAGCAATGGAAGAAGTGAATTACATGGGAGAATCCTATGGAAACACCTATAATCTTTCATGGAGAAATCATCCAAATCTCTCATGGAAGGATCAACAAAGACCTCAACAAGGTTTTAACAACAACAATGGTGGAAGAAATAGGTTTAGCAATAGCAAGCCTTTTCCATCATCTTCTCAGCAACAGACAGAGAATGCTAAGCAAAGCCACTCTAACTTAGCAACCATTGTCTCTGATCTAATCAAAACCACTCAAAGTTTCATGACTGAAACAAGGTCCTCCATTAGAAATTTGGAGGCACAATTGGGACAGCTGAGTAAGAAAATTACTGAACTCCCTCCTAGCATTCTCCCAAGCAATACAGAAGAGAATCCAAAAAGAGAGTGCAAGGCCATAACCACATCTCACATGGCCGAACATGGAGAGGAGGAAGAGGCAGTGATACCCACTGAGGAAGACCTCAATGGATGCCCACTGACCTCCATGGAGTTCCCTAATGAGGAACCATGGGAATCTGAGGCTCAGACTAAGACCATAGAGATTCCATTCAATTTACTTTTGCCATTCATGAGCTCTGATGAGTATTCTTCCTCTGAAGAGGATGAAGATGTCACTGAAGAGCAAGTTACTAAGTACCTTGGAGCAATCATGAAGCTAAATGCCAAGTTATTTGGTAATGAGACATGGGAGAATGAACCTCCATTGCTCATCAAAGAACTGGATGACTTGACTAGGTAGAGATTACCTCAAAAAAGACAGGACCCTGGAAAGTTCTCAGTCCCTTGTACCATAGGCACCATGACCTTTGAGAAGGCTCTGTGTGACCTAGGGTCAAGCATAAACCTTATGCCTCTCTTTGTAATGGAGAAGCTAGGGATCATTGAGGTACAAGCTGCAAGAATCTCACTAGAGATGGTAGACAATTCAAAGAAACAAGCTTATGGACGTGTAGAGGATGTCTTGGTAAAGGTTGAAGACCATTACATCCCTGCTGATTTCATAGTCCTAGAAACTGGGAAGTGTATGGATGAATCCATCATCCTTGGCAAACCCTTCCTAGCCACAGCAAAAGTTGTGATTGATGTTGACAAAGGAGAATTGATCATTCAAGTGAATGGAGACTCCCTTGTGTTTAAAGCTCAAGGATATCCCTCTGTCACCATGGAGAGGAAGCACGAAGAGCTTCTCTCAATACAGAGTCAAACAGAGCCCCCACAGTCAAACTCTAAGTTTGGTGTTGAACCCCCACATTCAAACTCTAAGTTTGGTGTTGGGAGGTTCCAACATTGCTTTGAACATCTGTGAGGCTCCATGAGAACCACTGTCAAGATATTGACATTAAAGAAGCGCTTGTTGGGAGGTAACCCAATCTTTACTTTAAATTTCTATTTTCTCTTGTTATTTTATGTTTTCTGTAGGTTGATGATCATGTGAAGTCACAAAAATAATCGAAAAAGCAAAAACAAAGTGAAAAATAGAATCAAAAATAGAACACCCTGGAGGAGACAGTTACTGGCGTTTAAACGCCAGTAAAGGTAGCAGAATGGGCGTTAAACGCCCAGTCTGGCACCATTCTGGGTGTTTAACGCCAGAAATGGGCACCAGACTGGCGTTTAACGCCAGGAATGGGCAAGAAGCTGGCGTTAAATGCCAGAAATGGGCAGCAGCCTGGCGTTTAACGGCAGGTTTGGCAACAAGGGGTGTTTTGCACGCCACTTGGTGCAGGGATGAGATATCCTTGACACCTCAGGATATGTGGACCCCATAGGATCCCCACCTACCCCACCACTCTCTCTCTTCTTCACCAATTCACCAATCACCTCAATACCTCTTCCCCAAAAATCCCTCACCTATCAAATCCCACCATTATCTTCACCACTCACATCCATCCTTCATAAAACCCCACCTACCTCACCATTCAAATTCAAACCACTTTTCCTCCCAAACCCACCCTCTATAGCTGAACCACACACCCCTCTCAACTCCTATATAAACCCATCTTCACTCCTTCATTTTCACACAACCTAAACACCAATTCTCCCCCTTGGCCGAAACACAAAGCCCACTCCATCTCCTCTATTTCTTCTTTTTCTACTCTCTTCTTTCTTCTTTTTCTCGAGGACGAGCAACCGTCTAACTTTGGTGTGGTAAAAGCTAAAGTTTTTTGTTTTTCCATAACCATTTATGGCACCAAAAGGCCGGAGAAACCTCTAGAAAGACGAAAGGGAAGGCAAAAGCTTCCACCTCCGAGTCATGGGAGATGGAGAGATTCCTCTCAAGGGTGTATCAAGACCATTTCTATAAAGTTGTGGCCAAGAAGAAGGTGATCCCCGAGGTCCCTTTTAAGCTCAAAAAGGGTGAATATCCGGAGATTTGACATGAGATCCAAAGAAGAGGTTGGGAAGTTCTCACCAACCCCATTCAACAAGTCAGAATCTTAATGGCTCAAGAATTCTATGCCAATGCATGGATCACCAAGAACCATGATCAAAGTGTGAACCCGGACCCTAAGAATTGGCTTATTACAATGGTCCGAGGGAAATACTTAGATTTTAGTCCGAAAAATGTAAGGTTGGCATTCAACTTGCCCATGATGCAAGGAAATGCACACCCATACACTAGAAGGGTCAACTTTGATCAAAGGTTAGACCAAGTCCTCATGGACATCTGTAAAGAGGGCACCCAATGGAAGAGAGATTCAAGAGGGAAGCCGGTTCAACTAAGAAGGCATGACCTCAAGCCCGTGGCTACGGGATGGTTGGAGTTCATCCAACGCTCAATCATTCCCACTAGCAACCGGTCCGAAGCTACTATAGACCGGGCTATCATGATACATAGCATCATGATTGGAGAAGAAGTGAGCATTTTCCTCCACAAAACTATTGGGAGCAAATCAACACCTCCCTAGGAGAATTAAGTTCCAACATGGGACAACTAAGGGTGGAGCACCAAGAGCATTCCATCCTCCTCCATGAAATTAGAGAAGATCAAAGAACCATGAGAGAGGAGCAACAAAGGCAAAGAAGAGACATTGAGGAGCTCAAGCACTCTATAAGATCTTCAAGAGGAAGAACAAGCCGCCATCACTAAGGTGGACCCGTTCTTTAATTTCCTTGTTCTTTATTTTCCTATTTTTCGAATTTTTATGCTTATGTTAATCTATGTTTGTGTCTTTATTACATGATCATTAGTGTCTATGCCTTAAAGCTATGAAAATGAATCCATCACCTTTCTTAGATGAAAAATGTTTTTTGAAAAAGAAAAAGAAGTGCATGAATTTCAAATTTTAAAACAGCTTAATTATCTTGATGTGGTGGCAATACTATTATTTTTCTGAATGAATGCATGAACAGTGCATGTTTTTCAATTTGATTGTTTATGAATGTTAAAATTGTTGGCTCTTGAAAGAATGAAAGGAAAAGGAGAAATGTTATCTGATGATCTGAAAAATCATAAAATTGATTCTTGAAACAAGAAAAAGCAGTGAAAAGCTTGTAGAGAAAAAAAGAGGCGAAAAAAAAAAGAAGAGAAAAGAAAAAGAAAGAAAAAGAAAAGCAAGCAGAAAAAGCCAATACCCCTTTAAACCAAAAGGCAAGGGTGATAAAAAGGATCCAAGGCTTTGAGCATCAGTGGATAGGAGGGCCCACAGGAATAAAATCCTGGCCTAAGCGGCTAAACCAAGCTGTCCCTAACCATGTGCTTGTGGCGTGAAGGTGTCAAGTGAAAACTTGATTCTGGACTTTACTATGAGTTTGTGTATTTTTCTATAATTTCAGGTATTTTCTGGCTGAAATTGAGGGACCTGAGCAAAAATCTGATTCAGAGGCTGAAAAAGGACTGCAGATGCTGTTGGATTCTGACCTCCCTGCACTCAAAGTGGATTTTCCGGAGCTACAGAAGCCCAATTGGCGCGCTCTCAATTGCGTTGCAAAGTAGACATCCTGGGCTTTCCAGAAATATATAATACTTCATACTTTGCCCGAGATTTGATGGCCCAAACAGGCGTTCCAAGTCATTTCAAGAATTCTAGCGTTAAACTCCAAAACTGGCACAAAAGCTGGAGTTAAACGCCCAAACTGGCACAAAAGCTGGCGTTTAACTCCAAGAAAAGTCTCTACACATGAAAGCTTTAATGCTCAGCCCAAGCACACACCAAGTGGGCCCAGAAGAAGATTTCTGCATTAATTACTGATTTCTGTAATCCTAGGCTACTAGTTCTCTATAAATAGGACCTTTTGCTATTGTGTTTCACACACTGGATACACTTGAAACACTTTTGATATACTTTCATAGATCTTTTCACGTTTGGGGGCTGGCCTCACGGCCATGCCTGACCCTTGTTCTTATGTATTCTCAACGGTGGAGTTTCTACACACGATAGATTAAGGTGTGGAGCTCTGCTGTTCTTCATGAATTAATACAAGTACTATTGTTTTTCTATTCAACTCAAGTCTATTTCTTCTCCAAGATATTCATTCGTTCTTCAATTTGATGAATGTGATGATTCGTGACACTCATCATCATTCTCACCTATGAACATGTGCCTGACAACCACCTCTGTTCTACTAGCAATAGCTTGAATGCGTATCTCTTGGGTTTCTAATCTAAGATTGGAACCTTCGTGGTATAGGCTAGAATTATTGGCGGCCATTCCTGAGATCCGGAAAGTCTAAACCTTGTCTGTGGTATTCCGAGTAGGATCTGGGAAGGGATGACTGTGACGAGCTTCAAACTCGCGAGTGTTGGGCGTGTGACAGACGCAAAAAGATCAATGGATCCTATTCCGACATGATCGAGAACCGACAGCTGATTAGCCGATGTTGTGACAGAGCATCAGGACCATTTTCACTGAGAGGACGGGATGTAGCCATTGACAACGGTGATGCCCAACATAAAGCTTGCCATGGAAAGGAGTATGAATGATTGGAAGAAGGCAATAGGAAAGCAGAGGTTCAAGGGGAACAAAGCATCTTCATACGCTTATCTGAAATCCAACAATGAATTACATAAGTATCTCTATCTTTATTTTATGTTTTATTCATCTTTTAATTATCAATCCTCCATCACCATTTGAATCTTCCTGACTGAGATTTGCAAGATGACCATAGCTTGCTTCAAGCCGACAATCTCCGTGGGATCGACCCTTACTCACGTAAGGTTTATTACTTGGACGACCCAGCGCACTTGTTGGTTAGTTGTGCGGAATTGTGACAAAGTGTGATTCACATTTGAGAGCTCCAAGTCTTTGGCGCCATTGTTGATGATCACAATTTCGTGCACCATTTATCTTTCATGAACTTGAATCTCTAAGTAAAAGTGACTTTCCTGAAATTCATAGCATATGTGGACACCAAACTTAATGTTTGGCTATATACTTCAATAGAATGAATGAGTATATATTCCAAAATGGTTATATAATCAAAATGCTTAAAAAAACCATTTTAGAGTGCCTTTAGGCACACCAAACTTAGGAGTTAGACATATGCTTCAAAACAATGTGTGCTGTTATCAAATTTACCCATGAGAGTTTAAATTTATGATAGAGAGACCATTAATTATTGAAATTAAAATAAAAGCAAGAACATTAAATCATGGGTTGCCTCCCATGGAGCGTTCTTTTACTGTCACTAGCTTGACATTGGTTCCTTGTTAGGGTGGATGATGATTATGGTGCCTCAGCTTGTCCCCTCTCACTGTGAGCCTCTTTCCCGTGATTTGATGAGCAATCTCTATATGCTCCAGCGAGAGTATCTTATTGACAGTATAATAATCATCAGACTGTGTGTTTGTCTCCAACTGTTGATAGATCAATTTCACTTTGTCTCCTTCTGAGAATCCCTTAGTTGGTATTTTCTTGTTTTTCCACCCTTTTGGAACCTTTTTCTTGCCCTTCTTTCCTTTCTTCAGGGGCCCTTCCTTCTTGGTAGCTTTTTTTATATCAGGGACTTTCTTCCTAGTGATCAACTTCTCAATCTCTCCCTGCCTTCTCTTCTCAGTCTTTACTTCTTCATTCCCTTTTTGTTCTTTTCCACTGTTTGTCTTTTGCTTCATAGGTGAGCTGATGAGTGCCTCCTTGGGCTTTTCCTTCCAATTCAAGTCTTCCTTTTCAACTCTCATGCAGCATTTCTCTTCAGCAGTATGCTGGATTTCCTTGAAGACATTTAGAGTGATCTTCTTATCATGTGCTCTCAGAGTCATCTCTCCTTTTTCCACATCAATGATGGCTCTTTCTGTGGCTAGGAAAGGTCTTCCCAATATGATGGAATCGCCTCCCTCTTCATCTAGATCCAAGATTACAAAATTTGTTGGAAATATGAACTTATCCACCTTGACAAAAAGGTTCTCAACCACTCCATTAGGGATCACCATTTATCTGTCAGCCAGTTGCAAGGTCATCCTTATAGGTTTCACTTCTTCTATGGACAACTTCCTCATCATAGATAAGGGCATCAGATTGATACTTGATCCTAAATAACACAATGCCTTATCTATGACTATATCGCCATTAGTGCTAGGCAGAAAGAAACTCCCAGGATCTTTGAGTTTTGGGGGAAGGCTTTTTTGAATCACTGCACTGCACTCTTGTGTTAAGATCACTGTTTCCTTCTCATTCCAGCTTCTTTTTTTGTTGATTTCCAGCTTCTTAAAAACTTCCAGAAATTTGGGAAACTGTTCATCCTTGAGCTCTGGTAGTGGGAAACCGTGATTCATACTTTTCACATCTCTGCACAACTAACCAGCAAGTTGGTGCACAAATTGTGAATCACACTTTTCACAACTCGTACCACTAACCAGCAAGTGCACTGGGTTGTCCAAGTAATACCTTACGTGAGTAAGGGTCGATCCCACAGAGATTGTTGGTTTGAAGAAATCTATGGTTATCTTATAAATCTTAGTCAGGAAATTAATTATAATTATCAATTTGGATTGCGAAAAATAAAAGAGCATGAATTGAATACTTGTTATGCAGTAATGGAGAATATGTTGGAGTTTTGGAGATGCTTTGTCTTCTGAATCTCTGCTTTCCCCCTGTCTTCTCCTTCACGCACGTAAGGTTCCTCCTATGGCAAGCTGTGTGTTGGTGGATTACCGTTGTCAATGGCTACCATCCGTCCTCTCAGTGAAAATGGTCCAGGTGCGCTGTCACCGCACGGCTAATCATCTGTCGGTTCTCGATCATGTCAGAATAGGATCCATTGATCCTTTTGCGTCTGTCACTACGCCCAACACTCGCGAGTTTGAAGCTCGTCACAGTCATTCAATCCTTGAATGCGACTCAGAATACCACAGACAAGGTTTAGACTTTCCGGATGCTCAAGAATGCTGCCAATAGATTCTAGCTTATACCACGAAGATTATGATTAAAGAATCCAAGAGATATTCATTCAATCGAAGGTAGAACGGAGGTGGTTGTCAGTCACGCGTTCATAGGTTGAGGATGGTGATGAGTGTCACGGATCATCACATCCATCATATTGAAGTGCGAATGAACATCTTAGATAGAAACAAGCGTGTTTGAATAGAAAACAGAAATAATTGCATTAATTCATCGAGACACAGCAGAGCTCCTCACCCCCAACAATGGAGTTTAGAGACTCATGCCGTCAAAGAGTACAAAGTTCAGATCTAAAATGTCATGAGAGATCCAAAATAAATCTCTAAAAGTTGTTTAAATACTAAACTAGTAACCTAGGTTTACAGAAAATGAGTAAACTATGATAGATGGTGCAGAAATCCACTTCTGGGGCCCACTTGGTGTGTGCTGGGGCTGAGACTTAAGCTAATCACGTGCATAGGGCTGTTTTGGGCGTTCAACGCCAGCTTTGGATCCTTTTCTGGCATTGAACTCCAACTTGTAATTTGTTTCTGGCGCTGGATGCCAGACTGCAGCATGGAACTGGCGTTGAACACCGGTTTACGTCGTTTATCCTTGAGCAAAGTATGGACTATTATATATTGCTGGAAAGCCCTGGATGTCTACTTTCCAACGCAATTAAAAGCGCGCCATTTGGAGTCTTGTAGCTCCAGAAAATCCATTCCGAGTGCAGGGGGTCAGAATCCAACAGCATCAACAGTCCTTTTTCAGCCTGAATCAAATTTTTGCTCAGCTCCCTCAATTTCAGCCAGAAAATACCTGAAATTACAGAAAAATACACAAACTCATAGTAAAGTCCAGAAATATGATTTTTAATTAAAAACTAATAAAAATATACTAAAAACTAAGTAAAAACAATGCCAAAAAGCGTATAAATTATCCGCTCATCACAACACCAAACTTATATTGTTGCTTGTCCCCAAGCAACTAAAAATAAAGTAGGATAAATTATCCACTGATGCTCAAAGCCTTGGGATCCTTTTTATTTACCCTTGCCTTTTGGTTTTAAGGGTTACTGGCTTTTTGCTCTTGCCTTTTGGTTTTAAGAGCTTTTGGCTTTTTCTGCTTGCTTTTTTTTTTTCGCTATTTTTTTTCTGCAAGCTTTGTTTTTCACTGCTTTTTCTTGCTTCAAGAATCATTTTTATGATTTTTCAGATTACCAAATAACATTTCTCCTTTTTCATCATTCTTTCAAGAGCCAACAATTTTAACATTCATAAACATCAAATTCAAAAGACATATGCACTGTTCAAGCATTCATTTAGAAAACAAAAAGTATTGCCACCACATCAAAATAATTAAACTATTTTAAAATTCAAAATTCATGTGCTTCTTTTTCTTTTTCAAAAAACAATTTTCATTTAAGAAAGGTGATGGATTCACAGGACATTCATATCTTTAAGACATAGACACTTAGGTACTAGTGATCATATAGTAAAGACACAAACATAATTAAACATGAAGCATAGTAAACAAAAAATAGGAAAATAGGAACAAGGAGATTAAGGAATGGGTCCACCTTAATGAGGGTGGCGTCTTCCTCTTCTTGAAGAACCAATGGTGCTCTTGAGCTCCTCTATATCTCTTCCTTGCCTTTGTTGCTCTTTCCTCATAGCTCTTTGATCTGCAGTCAATTGCTCTACCACTGAATTATGGAAAAACAAAAGCAATGCTTTTACCATACCAAACTTAGAAGGTTTGCTCGTCCTCGAGCAAAAGAAGAAAGAAGTGGAGAAGATGGAGGAGATGGAAGTGTGTGAATGGGTGGGTTTGGGAAGGGAATAGTTTG
>NC_029789.2:97278984-97285497 GCF_000816755.2 Arachis ipaensis | reverse complement strand
ACTGTTCAAGCATTCATTCAGAAAACAAAAAGTATTGCCACCACATCAAAATAATTAAACTATTTTAAAATTCGAAATTCATGTACTTCTTTTTCTTTTTCAGAAAACAATTTTCATTTAAGAAAGGTGATGGCTTCATAGGACATTCATATCTTTAAGACATAGACACTTAGGTACTAGTGATCATATAGTAAAGACACAAACATAATTAAACATGAAGCATAGTAAACAAAAAATAGGAAAATAGGAACAAGGAGATTAAGGAATGGGTCCACCTTAATGAGGGTGGCGTCTTCCTCTTCTTGAAGAACCAATGGTGCTCTTGAGCTCCTCTATGTCTCTTCCTTGCCTTTGTTGCTCTTTCCTCATAGCTCTTTGATCTGCAGTCAATTGCTCTACCACTGAATTATGGAAAAACAAAAGCAATGCTTTTACCATACCAAACTTAGAAGGTTTGCTCGTCCTCGAGCAAAAGAAGAAAGAAGTGGAGAAGATGGAGGAGATGGAAGTGTGTGAATGGGTGGGTTTGGGAAGGGAATAGTTTGAATTTGAATGGTGAGGTAGGTGGAGATCCTGTGGGGTCCACAGATCCAGTGGGGTCAAGGATTTAGATCCCTGATCCGATTAGGCGTGCAAAATGCCCTTACTGTGCAATCCTGGCGTTTAACGCCAGACTGCTACCTGTTTCTGGCATTAAACGCCAAAATGTAGCCTGTTTTTGGCGTTTAACGCCAGACTGATGCTTGTTTCTGGCGTTAAACGCCAGCTTGGTGCTTGTTTCTGGCGTTAAACGCCAGACAGATGCTTGTTTCTGGCGTTTAAACGCTAGAGTGATCTTCCTCCAGGGTGTGCTGTTTTTCATGCTGTTTTTCATTCTATTTTTTTTATTTTCCATTTGTTTTTGTGACTTCACATGATCATCAACCTAAAGAAAACATAAAATAGCAATGGAAAATAAATAGATATAATTAAATAACATTGGGTTGCCTCCCAACAAGCGCTTCTTTAATGTCAATAGCTTGACACTGAGCTCTCATGGAGCCTCACAGATAATCAGAGCAAGGTTGGGACCTCCCAACACCAAACTTAGAGTTTGGTTGTGGCCTCCCAACACCAAACTTAGAGTTTGACTGTGGGGACTTTGGTTGACTCTGCAGTGAGAGAGGCTTTTCATGCTTCCTCTCCATGGTTACAGAAGGAGAACCTTGTGTCTTATAGTTTGCAATGTCTTCAAACCACAGAGCTTCCTGAATAGCAAACAATTGCTCATCCAGAAAGGTTTCAAAGATCTCAGTAGGAGGGTGGGATTCTCCCGCTACTGGTTCTATCCGGGACAGGTGATCAGCTACTTGATTCTCTGTCCCTTTTCTGTCTCTTATTTCTATATCAAAATCTTGCAGAAGCGACACCCATCTTATGAGTCTGGGCTTGAATCCTGCTTTGTTATTAGATATTTAAGAGCAGCATGGTCAGTGTACACAATCACTTTTGATCCTACTAAGTAGGATCTAAACTTGTCAATGGCATAAACCACTGCAAGTCATTCTTTTTCTGTGGTTGTGTAATTTTTCTGGGCATCATTTAAAACACTGCTAGCATAATAAATGACATGCAGAAGCTTGTTATGCCTCTGTCCCAATACTGCACCAATGGTATGGTCACTAGCATCACACATTAGTTTGAATGGTAATGTCCAGTCTGGTGCAGAAATAACTGGTGCTGTGACCAGCTTAGCTTTCAGGGTCTCAAACGCCTGCAAACACTTTGTGTCAAACATAAATGGCGTGTCAGCAGCTAGCAGATTGCTCAGAGGTTTTGCAATTTTTGAAAAATCCTTTATAAACCTCCTATAGAATCCTGCATGCCCCAGAAAGCTTCTGATTACCTTAACATTGGCAGGTGGTGGTAATTTTTCAATTACTTCAACTTTAGCTTGATCCACCTCTATTCCCTTGTTTGAAATTTTATGCCCAAGGACAATTCCTCCAGTCACCATAAAGTGACATTTTTCCCAGTTTAAAACTAGGTTGGTGATGAGCGGATAATTTATACGCTTTTTGACATTATTTTTAGTATGTTTTTAGTAGGATCTAGTTACTTTTAGGGATGTTTTCATTAGTTTTTATGTTAAATTCACATTTTTGGACTTTACTATGAGTTTGTGTGTTTTTCTGTGATTTCAGGTATTTTCTGGCTGAAATTGAGGGACTTGAGCAAAAAATCAGATTCAGAGGTTGAAGAAGGATTGCTGATGCTGTTGGATTCTGACCTCCCTGCACTCAAAGTGGATTTTCTGGAGCTACAAAACTCAAAATGGTGCGCTTCCAATTGCGTTGGAAAGTAGACATCCAGGGATTTCCAGAAATGTATAATATTCCATACTTTGGCTAAGTTTAGACGACGCAAACTGGCGTTCAATGCCAGCTCTCTGCCCAAATCTGGCGTCCAGCGCCAGAAAAGGATCCAAAACCAGAGTTGAACGCCCAAACTGGCACAAAAACTGGCGTTCAACTCCAAGAAGGACCTCTACATGTGAAACACTCAAGCTCAGCCCAAGCACACACCAAGTGGGCCCCGGAGGTGGATTTATGCATCAATTACTTACTTCTGTAAACCCTAGTAGCTAGTTTATTATAAATAGGACCTTTTACTATTGTATTAGGTATCTTTGATCAGCTGTATGCTATCTTAGATCACGTTTGAGGGCTGGCCTCTCGGCCATGCCTGGACTTTCACTTATGTATTTTTAACGGTAGAGTTTCTACACTCCATAGATTAAGGTGTGGAGCTCTGCTGTTCCTCAAAGATTAATGCAAAGTACTACTGTTTTCTATTCAATTCACCTTGTTTCGCTTCTAAGATATTCATTCGTACTTCAATCTGAATGTGATGAATGTGACAATCATCATCATTCCCTATGAACGCATGCCTGACAACCACTTCCGTTCGACCTTAGACTGAATGAGTATCTCTTAGATCTCCTAACTAGAATCTTCGTGGTGTAAGCTAGAATGATGGCGGCATTCAAGAGAATCCGGAAGGTCTAAACCTTGTCTGTGGTATTCCGAGTAGGATTCAATGAATGAATGACTGTGACGAGCTCCAAACTCGCGATTGCGGGGCGTTAGTGACAGACGCAAAAGGATAGTAAATCCTATTCCAGCATGATCGAGAACCGACAGATGAATAGCCGTGCCGTGACAGGGTGCGTTGACCATTTTCACTGAGAGGATAAGATGAAGCCATTGACAAGGGTGATGCCTCCAGACGATTAGCTGTGCCGTGACAGGGCATTTGGATCATTTTCCCGAGAGAAGACTGAAAGTAGCCATTGACAATGGTGATGTATCACATAAAGCCAGCCATGGGAAGGAGTAAGACTGACTGGATGAAGATAGCAGGAAAGCAGAGGTTCAGAGGAACGAAAGCATCTCCATTCGCTTATCTGAAATTCTCACCGATGAATTACATAAGTATTTCTATCCCTATCTTATTAATTACTTTCGAAAACTCCATAACCATTTGATATCCGCCTGACTGAGATTTACAAGGTGACCATAGCTTGCTTCATACCGACAATCTCCGTGGGATTCGACCCTTACTCACGTAAGGTATTACTTGGACGACCCAGTGCACTTGCTGGTTAGTTATGCGAAGTTGTGAAGATATGTTTAGACCATGGTCCTGTGCATCCGTTTTTGGTGCCATTGCCAGGGAATCAATTTCGAACAACAATTCACAACCTGAGTAGCAATTTCGCATACCAAGTTTTTAGCGCCGTTGCCGGGGATTGTTCGAGTTTTCGGCAAGCTTTTGGTCCGATAACATCAGTACCAAGTTTGATCCGGCAACAACACCAAGTTTTTGGCGCCGTTGCCGGGGATTGTTCGAGTTTGGACAACTGACGGTTCATCTTGTTGCTCAGATTAGGTAATTTTCTTTTTATTTTCTTTTCAAAAATTTTTTCAAAAATATTTCAAAATTTTCTCACCTGTTTTTGAAAAAAAAAATGTTTTCAAAAATATATTTTTATTCAAAATTTTTAAGAATGAATTCTAGTGTTTCATGAAGCATGTGAAGCCTGGCTGGCTGTAAAGCCATGTCTAAATTCGTTTGGACTGAGTCTTCCAACCATCAGCTGTGATACGACTGCAGGGTATGTCAGGCATGTCATGTCTGGTTTACATGCTGAAGCTTGGCTGGCCATTGGCCATGTCTAGTGTTTTGGACCGGAGCTTTCATTGAAAGCTTGGCTGGCTAGTGAGCCATGTCTAATTCTTGGACTGAAGCTTTAGACTAAGAATGCAAGATTCCTGGAATTCATATTAAAAATTTTGGAATCCTTATTTTCCTTTTTCAATTAATTTTTGAAAAACAAATCCAAAAAAATTAGAAAATCATAAAAACCAAAAATATTCTTGTGTTTCTTGTTTGAGTCTTGAGTCATATCATAAGTTTGGTGTCAATTGCATGTGCATCTTGCATTTTTCGAAAATTTCATACATTCATAGTGTTCTTCATGATCTTCAAGTTGTTCTTGGTAAATCTTCTTGTTTGATCTTTGCATTTGCATGTTGTGTGTCTTTTCTTGTTTTTCATATGCATTCTTGAATTCTTAGTGTCTAAGCATTAAAGAATTCTAAGTTTGGTGTCTTGCATGTTTTCTTTGCATTAAAAATTTTTCAAAATTATGTTCTTGATGTTCATCATGATCTTCATAGTGTTCTTGGTGTTCATCTTGACATTCATATCATTCATGCATGCATTCATTGTTTTGATTCAAAATTTTCATGCATTGAGTCTTTTTGTTGTTTTTCTCTCTCATCATAAAAATTCAAAAATCAAAAAAATATCTTTCCCTCTTTTCTCTCATAAATTTGAAAATTTGAGTTGACTTTTTCAAAAATTTTTAAAATCTAGTTGTTTCTTATGAGTCAAATCAAATTTTCAATTTGAAAATCTTATCTTTTTCAAAATCTTTTTCAAAAATGAAATCTTTTTCAAATTTTCTTAGTTATTTTTGAAAATTCCAAAAATATTTTTCAAAAACAATTTTCTTATTTTTATATCAAATTTTCGAAAATAACAATAACAATTAATGTTTTGATTCAAAAATTTCAAGTTTGTTACTTTCTTGTTAAGAAAGATTCAAACTTTAAGTTTTAGAATCATATCTTGTGATTTCTTGTGAATCAAGTCATTAATTGTGATTTTAAAAATCAAATCTTTTTCAAAACTAATTCCTATCATATCTTTTCAAAAATATCTTCTAATCATACCTTTTTCAAAAAAATTTTCAAAATATATTTTCTAAACTTCCTAACTTCTTATCTTTTCAAATTTGTTTCAACTAACTAACTAACTTTTTGTTTGTTTCTTAACTTTTTCAAAACTACCTAACTAACTCTCTCTAATTTTCGAAAATATCTTCCCTCTTTTTCAAAAATTTCTTTTTAATTAACTAATTATTTTTTTATTTGAATTTTCGAAAAACTACTAACCTTTTTCAAAAACTATTTTCGAAAATCACTAACTCTCTTTCAAAAATTATTTTCGAAAATCCTTCTCCCTCATCTCCTTCTATTTATTTATTCATCTACTAACATCTCCTCATCACATCTCTGCCCTCCTCACAGTTGTGTTTCTTTCTTTACATCACATTCTTTGTCTCCCTCTTTTCTTCCACTCACAAAGGGATCCCTATACTGTGGTATAAAGGATCCATATTATTATTATTATTTTTCTGTGCCCTCTTCTTTGTCATATGAGCAGGAGCAAGGACAAGAACATTCTTGTTGAAGCAGATCCAGAACCTGAAAGGACTCTGAAGAGAAAATTAAGAGAAGCTAAATTACAACAATCCAGAGATAACCTTTTAGAAATTTTCGAACAGGAAGAGGAGATGGCAGCCGAAAATAATAATAATGCAAGGAGGATGCTTGGTGACTTTACTGCACCTAATTCCAATTTACATGGAAGAAGCATCTCCATTCCTGCCATTGGAGCAAACAATTTTGAGCTGAAACCTTAGCTAGTTTCTCTGATGCAGCAAAACTGCAAGTTTCATGGACTTCCATCTGAAGATCCTTTTCAGTTCTTAACTGAATTCTTGCAGATATGTGATACTGTTAAGACTAATGGAGTAGATCCTGAAGTCTACAGGCTCATGCTTTTCCCTTTTGCCGTAAGAGACAGAGCTAGAATCTGGTTAGACTCTCAACCCAAGGATAGCCTGAACTCTTGGGATAAGCTGGTCACGGCTTTCTTAGCCAAGTTCTTTTCTCCTCAAAAGCTGAGCAAGCTTAGAGTGGATGTTCAGACCTTCAAACAAAAAGAAGGTGAATCCCTCTATGAAGCTTGGGAAAGATACAAACATTTGACCAAAAAGTGTCCTTCTGACATGCTTTCAGAATGGACCATCCTGGATATATTCTATGATGGTCTGTCTAAGTTATCTAAGATGTCATTGGATACTTCTGCAGGTGGATCCATTCACCTAAAAAAAACGCCTGC
>NC_029789.2:97275457-97278976 GCF_000816755.2 Arachis ipaensis | reverse complement strand
AAGCGCTTGTTGGGAGGCAACCCAATGTTTATTTATCTAATTTTGTTTTTGTTTTTCATGTTTTATTAGGTTCATGATCATGTGGAGTCACAAAATAAATATAAAAATTGAAAACGGAATCAAAAATAGCAGAAGAAAAATCACACCCTGGAGGAGTATCTGCCTGGCGTTCAACGCCAGAACAAAGCATAGTTCTGGCGCTGAACGCCCAAAATGGGCAGCATTCTGGCACTGAACGCCCAGAACAAGCATGGTTCTGGCGTTCAACGCCAGAAATGGCTAGTAAATGGGCGTTGAACGCCCAAAATGGGCACCAACCTGGCGCTGAACGCCCAGAGTTGTGTGCAAGGGCATTTTACATGCCTAATTTGGTGCAAGGTTGTAAATCCTTCAACACCTCAGGATCTGTGGACCCCACAGGATCATCTCAAGATCTATGGACCCTACAGGATCCCCACCTACCTCCACTCACTTCTTCTCACCCCTCTTTCACACAACCTCAATCTCTCTTCCCCATCACCTCTTCACCACTCACATCCATCCACTCTTCCCCATAAACCTACCTCATAAACCCCACCTACCTTCAAAATTCAAAACCAATTTCCCACCCAAACCCACCCATATGGCCAAAACCTTCCCCCCCTCCCTTCCCTATATAAAGCCCTCCATTCTTCTTCAAATTCACACAACACAAACCCTCTATACCCTTCTTGGCTGAACCACATCACTTTCTCCCTCTCCTCCATTTTTTCTTCTTCTTCCTCTATTCTTTCTTCTCTTGCTCGAGGGCGAGCAAAATTCTAAGTTTGGTGTGGTAAAAGCATAAGATTTTTGTTTTTCCATTACCATTGATGGCACCTAAGACCGGAGAATCCTCTAGAAAGGGGAAAGGGAAGACAAAAGCTTCCACATCCGAGTCATGGGAGATGGAAAGGTTCATCTCCAAAGCCCATCAAGACCACTTCTATGATGTTGTGGCCAAGAAGAAGGTGATCCCCGAGGTCCCTTTATAATTCATAGCATCATGATTGGAGAGGAAATAGAAGTTCATGAAGTCATCTCTAATGAACTCCATAAAATAGCCGAAAAGTCATCCCCCATGGCAAGGCTAGCTTTTCCTCATCTTATCTGCCATCTATGTTACTCAGCTGGAGCTTTCATAGAAGGAGACATTCCTATCAAGGAAGAGAAGCCCATCACTAAGAAAAAGATGGAGCAAGCAAGAGAGCCCACTCATGGAGCTCAAGAGGCGTATGAAGCTCATCACCATGAGATCCCGGAGATGCCTCAAATGCACTTTCCTCCACAAAACTATTGGGAGCAAATCAACACCTCCCTAGGAGAATTGAGTTCCAATATGGGACAACTAAGGGTGGAACATCAACAGCACTCCATCATGCTCCATGAAATAAGAGAAGATCAACAAGCAATGAGGGAGGAGCAACAAAGATAAGGAAGAGACATAGAAGAGCTTAAGGACATCATTGGTTCCTCAAGAAGGAAACGCCACCATCACTAAGGTGGATTCATTCCTTGTTCTTACTTTCTCTGTTTTTCGTTTTCTATGTTATGTGTTTGTCCATGTTTGTGTCTTCATTACATGATCATTAGTAGTTAGTAACTTTGTCTTAAAGTTATAAATGTCCTATGAATCCATCACCTCTCTTAAATGAAAAATGTTCTAATTCAAAAGAACAAGAAGTACATGAGTTTTGAATTTATCCCTGAACTTAGTTTAATTATATTGATGTGGTGACAATGCTTCTTTTTTTCTGAATGTATGCTTGAACAGTGCATATGTCTTTTGAAGTTGCTGTTTAGGAATGTTAAATATGTTGGCTCTTGAAAAAATAATGACTAGGAAACATGTTATTTGATAATCTGAAAAATCATAAAAATAATTCTTGAAGCAAGAAAAAGCAGCAAAGAACAAAGCTTGCAGAAAAAAAAATAGGCGAAAAAAAAAATAGAAAAAAAAATAGAAAGAAAAAGCAAGCAGAAAAAGCCAAAAGCTCTTAAAACCAAGAGGCAAGAGCAAAAAGCCAATAACCCTTAAAACCAAAAGGCAAGGGCAAATAAAAAGGATCCCAAGGCTTTGAGCATCAGTGGATAGGAGGGCCTAAAGGAATAAAATCCTGGTCTAAGCGACTAAACCAAGCTGTCCCTAACCATGTGCTTGTGGCTTGTAGGTGTCAAGTGAAAACTTGAGACTGAGTGGTTAAAGTCAAGGTCCAAAGGAAAAGAAGAGTGTGCTTAAGAACCCTGGACACCTCTAATTGGGGACTTTAGCAAAGCTGAGCCACAATCTGAAAAGGTTCACCCAATTATGTGTCTGTGGCATTTATGTATCCAGTGGTAATACTGGAAAACAAAGTGCTTAGGGCCACGGCCAAGACTTATAAAGAAGCTGTGTTCAAGAATCATCATACTGAACTAGGAGAATCAATAACACTATCTGAACTCTGAGTTCCTATAGATGCCAATCATTCTGAACCTCAATGGATAAAGTGAGATGCCAAAACTATTCAAGAGGCAAAAAGCTATAAGTCTCGCTCATATGATTGGAGCCATGTTTCATTGGTAGTTTGGAATTTATAGTATATTCTCTTCTTTTTATCCTATTTGATTTTCAGTTGCTTGGGGACAAGCAACAATTTAAGTTTGGTGTTGTGATGAGCGGATAATTTATACGCTTTTTGACATTGTTTTTAGTATGTTTTTAGTAGGATCTAGTTACTTTTAGGGATGTTTTCATTATTTTTTATGTTAAATTCACATTTCTAGACTTTACTATGAGTTTGTGTGTTTTTCAGTGATTTCAGGTATTTTCTGGCTGAAATTGAGGGACTTGAGCAAAAAATCAGATTCAGAGGTTGAAGAAGGATTGCTGATGCTGTTGGATTTTGACCTCCCTGCACTCAAAGTGGATTTTCTGGAGCTACAGAACTCGAAATGGCGCGCTTCCAATTGCGTTAGAAAGTATACATCCAGGGCTTTCCAGAAATATATAATAATCCATACTTTGGCCAAGTTTAGACGACAAAAACTGGCGTTCAATGCCAGCTCTCTGCCCAAATCTGGCGTCCAGCGCCAGAAAAGGATCCAAAACCAGAGTTGAACGCCCAAACTGGCACAAAAACTGGCATTCAACTCCAAGAAGGACCTCTACACGTGCAACACTCAAGCTCAGCCCAAGCACACACCAAGTGGGCTCCGAAAGTGGATTTATGCATCAATTACTTACTTCTGTAAA
This sequence comes from Arachis ipaensis, assembly GCF_000816755.2. Lineage (NCBI taxonomy): Eukaryota > Viridiplantae > Streptophyta > Magnoliopsida > Fabales > Fabaceae > Arachis > Arachis ipaensis. The sequence continues at coordinate 97,275,723 of NC_029789.2, read as the reverse complement.
CCCTAGTAGCTAGTTTATTATAAATAGGAGCTTTTACTATTGTATTAGGTATCTTTGATCAGTTGTATACTATCTTAGATCACGTTTGAGGGCTGGCCTCTCGGCCATGCCTGGACTTTCACTTATGTATTTTTAACGGTAGAGTTTCTACACTCCATAGATTAAGGTGTGGAGCTCTGCTGTTCCTCAAAGATTAATGCAAAGTACTACTGTTTTCTATTCAATTCACCTTATTTCGCTTCTAAGATATTCATTCGCTCTTCAAC
>NC_029789.2:97263326-97275367 GCF_000816755.2 Arachis ipaensis | reverse complement strand
GATGAAGATAGCAGGAAAGCAGAGGTTCAGAGGAACGAAAAGCATCTCCATTCGCTTATCTGAAATTCTCACCGATGAATTACATAAGTATTTCTATCCCTATCTTATTAATTACTTTCAAAAACTCCATAACTATTTGATATCCGCCTGACTGAGATTTACAAGGTGACCATAGCTTGCTTCATACCGACAATCTCCGTGGGATTTGACCCATACTCACGTAAGGTATTACTTGGACGACCCAGTGCACTTGCTGGTTAGTTATGCGAAGTTGTGAAGATATGTTTAAACCATGGTCCTGTGCATCCTTTTTTGGTGCCATTGCCAGGGAATCAATTTCGAACAACAATTCACAACCTGAGTAGCAATTTCGCATACCAGTTGGTCTCTTGGCATCTTTTCAGAACAAGTGCTAAATGGTTAAGGCAGGAGCTAAATGAGTCTCCAAATACTGAAAAGTCATCCATGAAGACTTCTAAGATCACTTATGGACCACCCAAGAGCTGTCTTGTGTGTCCTTAGCACCTGAATTAGTGCTTTCTCTTCCTGTGGCCCTAAAGCAGAGCTTATGATTACAGAAAAAGTGTCACCTTCTCCCATAAATACATATTTCAGGGATGGTGGTAGTGGTTTGAGCTTGGATTTAGGAGGTTTCTCCTCTTCCTGAGGAGTTTTCAGAGGTTCTTTTATTTCCTCTGGTTCCTCCAGATCAGGCTGAACATCTTTAAAAATGTCCTCTAGCTCTAATTCGAGACTCTCAATCATATGGACCTCTTCCACCAGGGAGTCAATAATATCAATGCCCAGGCAGTCGTCTGATGTGTCTGGATGTTGCATAGCTTTGACAACATTTAACTTAAACTCATCCTCATTGACTCTCAGGGTTATCTCCCCTTTTTGGACGTCAATGAGGGTTCGTCCAGTTGCTAGGAATGGTCTTCCTAGAATGAGAGTTGCACTCTTGTGCTCCTCCATTTCCAGCACTACAAAGTCAGTAGGGAAGGCAAATGGCCCAACCTTGACAATCATGTCCTCAATTATACCTGATGGGTATTTAATGGAGCCATCAACAAGTTAAAGACAGATCCGGGTTGGTTTGACCTCTTCAGTCAAACCAAGCTTTCTGATAGTGGATGCAGGGATTAGGTTGATGCTTGCCCCAAGATCACATAGAGCTGTCTTAGTGCAGTTACCCTCTAATATGCATGGTATCATAAAGCTCCCAGGATCTTTAAGCTTTTCTGGGAAGCTTTTCAGAATGACTGCACTGCATTCTTCAGTGAGGAAAACTCTTTCAGTTTCTCTCCAATCCTTCTTATGACTCAAGATATCTTTCATGAACTTGGCATAAGAGGGTATTTGCTCAAGTGCCTCTGCAAACGGAATCTTCATTTCAAGAGTCCTGAGATAGTCTGCAAAGCGGGCAAATTGCTTATCCTGCTCCTCTTTGCGGAGTTTTTGAGGATAAGGCATCTTGGCTTTGTATTCCTCAACCTTAGTTGCTGCAGGTTTATTTCCTACAGAGATAGGTTGAGAAGCCTTCTTGAGGGATTTATTATCAGCACTTGCAGGTGTCTAATCCCTCACTGGAATTTGAAAGCCAGGGTTGGAAGCTGGAGTGGCGTTAGACGCCAACTCCTCATCTGTTCCTGGCGTCTGAACGCCAGAACTGTGCTTCCTTTGGGTGTTCAACGCCAGTTCCTTACTTGTTTCTGGCGTTGAACGCCAGTCCTGAGCATGGTTTGAGCGTTCAGCGCCAGCCTTCCACCCAATTTCTGGCGTTTTAGCGCCAGAATTATTTTTCCCTGGGCTCTTACTGTCCTCAGATGGAATTTGGGTAGTTTGCTCATTTCTTGGCTTCCTGCTGCCTTGAGGTGGGGTATTTAATGTTTTCCCACTTCTTAATTAAACTGCTTGGCATTCTTCTGTTATTTGTTTTGATAGCTGCTGCTTTGTTTGCTTTAATTGTTCTTCCATATTCATATTAGCCATCCTTGTCTCTTGTAGTCTCTCCTTGAATTCGGCTAACTGTTTTGTTAGAAAATCTAATTGCTGATTGAATTCAGCAGCTTGTTCTGCAGGATTGAGTTCAGCAGTTACTGTTTTAACCTCTTCTTTCATGGAAGGGTCACTACTTAGGTACAGATGCTGATTTCTGGCAACTGTATCAATGAGCTCTTGAGCTTCTTCAATTGTCTTTCTCATGTGGATAGATCTACCAGCTGAGTAATCTAGAGAAAGCTGAGCCCTTTCTGTAAGCCCATAATAGAAGATGTCTAGCTGAACCCACTCTGAAAACATTTCAGAGGGACATTTTCTTAGCATCTCTCTGTATCTCTCCCAGGCATCATAAAGAGATTCATTATCTCCTTGTTTAAAGCCTTGGATGTCCAGCCGTAGCTGTGTCATCCGTAGCTGTGTCATCCGTTTTGGAGGAAAGTATTGATTCAGGAATTTTTCTGTTAGTTGTTTCCATGTCTTTATGCTAGCCTTAGGTTGGTTATTTAACCACCTCTTAGCTTGGTCTTTTACAGCAAATGGGAATAGTAATAATCTGTAGACATCCTGATCTACTTCCTTATCATGTACTGTGTCAGCAATCGGTAAAAATTGTGCCAGAAACTCTGTAAGTTCTTCTTGTGGAAGACCAGAATACTGGCAACTTTGCTGCACCATGATAATGAGCTGAGGATTCAACTCAAAGCTACTGACTCCAATGGAGGGTATGCAAATACTACTCCCATATGAAGCAGTAGAGGGGTTAGCATATGACCCCAGAGTCCTCTTGGACTGTTCATTTCCACTTAGATCCATGATGGAGAAAGGGAGATGAGTTTTGAAAAGGATATGATGATTTTTGAAAAAGGTTTTAAATTTTGAAATAAAAATCTGAATTTTAAAGGTAAATTTCGAAAATTTGCTTTAAAATAGAGAGAAAAGATATTTTTGAATTTAAGAAGGAGAGAGAAAAATAATAAGATAGCACAAGACTTAAAATTTTTAGATCTAATGCTCCTTGTTTTTGAAAATTTTGGAGGAAAAACACCAAGGAACACCAAACTTAAAAATTTTAAGATCAAGACACAAGGAAAACTCAAGAACACTTTGAAGACTCACAAGAACACAAGAACATGAAGAAGGAACACCAAACTTAAAATTTTTAGAAAACCAAACTAAAATTTTTGAAAACCAAAGGGAAATCAACAAGAAAACACCAAACTTAAAGTTTGGCACAAAATTTAATAGAGAAATTATTATTTTAAAAAAAAAAGATTTTGAAAAGAGTATACCAAATTGCCACGAACTTAGACCAACGCTCTAGCTAATTGGGCAGTAAATGTAACACTTGTTTTGAAGAAGTATTTTTTTTTTGAAAACTAATGTTTTGAAAAGGCACAGGAAAACAAGAAAAATCACAAAACGAGAAAAACCAGAGATCAAACAAGAAAAAGTCAATAAAAAAATAATTTTTGAAAAAAAAAATTTTTTTTTTAAAAGAGAAAATAAGGATTCTAAAATTTTAACCAAAAACAATAATAAGAGACTCTAAACCAAAAAGAAAAATTTTTCCTAATCTAAGCAACAAAATAAACCGTCAGTTGTTCAAACACGAACAATCCCCAGCAACGGCGCCAAAAACTTGGTGCACAAATTGTGAATCACACTTTTCACAACTTGTACCACTAACCAGCAAGTGCACTGGGTCGTCCAAGTAATACCTTACGTGAGTAAGGGTCGATCCCACGGAGATTGTTGGTTTGAAGCAATCTATGGTTATCTTATAAATCTTAGTCAGGAAACCAATTATAATTATCAATTTGGATTGCGAAAAATAAAAGAGCATGAATTGAATACTTGTTATGCAGTAACGGAGAATATGTTGGAGTTTTGGAGATGCTTTGTCTTCTGAATCTCTGCTTTCCCCCTGTCTTCTCCTTCACGCACGCAAGGTTCCTCCTATGGCAAGCTGTGTGTTGGTGGATCACCGTTGTCAAGGGCTACCATCCGTCCTCTTAGTGAAAATGGTCCAGGTGCGCTGTCACCGCACGGCTAATCATCTGTCGGTTCTCGATCATGTCGGAATAGGATCCATTGATCCTTTTGCGTCTGTCACTACGCCCAACACTCGCGAGTTCGAAGCTCGTCACAGTTATTCAATCCTTGAATCCTACTCAGAATGCTGCCAATAGATTCTAGCTTATACCACGAAGATTCTGATTAAAGAATCCAAGAGATATTCATTCAATCGAAGGTAGAATGGAGGTGGTTGTCAGTCACGCGTTCATAGGTTGAGGATGGTGATGAGTGTCACGGATCATCACATCCATCATATTGAAGTGTGAATGAACATCTTAGATAGAAACAAGCGTGTTTGAATAGAAAACAGAAATAATTGCATTAATTCATCGAGACACAGCAGAGCTCCTCACCCCCACCAATGGAGTTTAGAGACTCATGCCGTCAAAGAGTACAAAGTTCAGATCTAAAATGTCATGAGAGATCCAAAATAAATCTCTAAAAGTTGTTTAAATACTAAACTAGTAACCTAGGTTTACAGAAAATGAGTAAACTATGATAGATGGTGCAGAAATCCACTTCTGGCGCCCACTTGGTGTGTGCTGGGGCTGAGACTTAAGCTAATCACGTGCATAGGGCTGTTTTGGGCATTCAACGCCAGCTTTGGATCCTTTTCTAGCGTTGAACTCCAACTTGTAACTTGTTTCTGGCGCTGGACGCCAGACTGCAGCATGGAACTGGCGTTGAACGCCAGTTTACGTCATTTATCCTTGAGCAAAGTATGGACTACTATAAATTGCTGGAAAGCCCTGGATGTCTACTTTCCAACGCAATTGGAAGCGCGCCATTTGGAGTCCTGTAGCTCCAGAAAATCCATTCCGAGTGCAGGGAGGTCAGAATCCAACAGCATCAGCAGTCCTTTTTCAGCCTGAATAAGATTTTTGCTCAGCTCCCTCAATTTCAGCCAGAAAATACCTGAAATTATAGAAAAACACAAAAACTCATAGTAAAGTCCAGAAATATGATTTTTAATTAAAAACTAATAAAAATATACTAAAAACCAACTAAATCATACTAAAAACTAAGTAAAAACAATGCCAAAAAGCGTATAAATTATCCGCTCATCACAAGTACACTAGGTCGTCCAAGTAATACCTTACGTGAGTAAGGGTCGATCCCACGGAGATTGTCGGCTTGGAGCAAGCTATGGTCATCTTGTAAATCTCAGTCAGGTGGATTCAAATGGTTATGAGGTTTTAATAATTAAAATATAAATAAAATATAAAATAAGATAAAGTTACTTATGTAATTCATTGGTGGGAATTTTAGATAAGCGTCTGGAGATGCTTTGTTGCTTCTGAGCCTCTGCTTTCCTACTGCCTTCTTCCAATCATGCGTGCTCCCTTCCATGGCAAGCTATAAGACCCTCTCAGTGAAAATGGTCCTCTACGATTTCTGCACTGCTAATCAACTGTCGGATTTTTCATCTCGGATGAAAAATACCGGTCACAGCTACCGCATGGTTAATCATCTATCGGTTCCCACTAGCGTCAGAATAGGATCCAATGATCCTTTTGCACACTGTCACCGCGCCCAACATTCACAGGTTTGAAGCTCGCCACAGTCATCCCTTCCCGGATCCTACTCGGAATACCACAGACAAGGTTTAGACTTTCCGGATCCCAGGCATGCTGCCAATGATTCTAGCCTATACCACGAAGATACTAATCTATCGGAATCGTTCGTGTATTAGATATCCAAGAGAATATACTCCGGCTGTCGTCCAATGACTACGTTGAACATCATGTAGACCGCTTTGTGGTTGTCAGGCACGCGGATCTTGGCTAAGCGAGTAACGAAGATTGGATGATTGTCACGGGTCACCTCTTCATTCTGACTTAACTGAATTAAGTACAAGAGTATATCTTGGAGAAGAAGTAGGTGTGAATTGAAAGAAAAAAAAATTAGTACTTGCATTAATTCATGAAGAACAGCAGAGCTCCACACCTTAATCTATGGGGTGTAGAAACTCCACCGTAGAAAATACATAAGTAAAAAAAGTCTAGGCATGGCCATGTGGCCAGCCTCCAAATGTGAACAATAGTCAAAGTATGTTCCAAAAGTCTTATCAAAATCCAGATACAATAGTAAAAAGTGCTATTTATACTAAACTAGTAACTTAGGTTTACAAAAAATGAGTAACTAAGTGCAGATAGTGCAGAAATCTATTTCTGGGGCCCACTTGGTGTGTGCTTGGGCTGAACATTGAAGTTTTTTCATGCATAGGCTATTCTTTGAGTTAAACGCTAGCTTGGGTGCTAGTTTGGGCGTTTAACTCCAATTCTGGTGCCAGTTTGGACGTTTTACGCCAGAAAGTTTTAGGCTGGCTTTGGACACCAGTTTGGGCCATCAAATCTCGCGCAAAGTATAAACTATTATAAATTGCTGGAAAGCCCAGGATGTCTAGTTTCCAACGCAATTGAGTATACGCCAATTGGGTTTCTGTAGCTCCAGAAAGTCTACTTCGAGTGCAGGAGGGTCAGAATCCAACAGCATCTGCAGTCCTTTTTCAGTCTTTGAAACAGATTTTTGCTCAGGTCCCTCAATTTCAGCCAGAAAATACCTAAAATCACAGAAAAATACACAAACTCATAATAAAGTCCAGAAATGTGATTTTTGCATAAAAACTAATAAAAATATAATAAAAAGTAACTAAAACATACTAAAAACTATGTAAAAATAATGCCAAAAAAGGTATAAATTATCCGCTAATCACAACACCAAACTTAAATTGTTGCTTGTCCCCATGCAACTAAAAACAAAATAGGATAAAAAGAAGAGAAAATACAATAAATTCCAAACTTATCAATGAACTTAGTTCCAATTAGATGAGCGGGGCTAGTAGCCTTTTTGCTTCTGAACAGTTTTGGCATCTCACTTTATCCTTTGAAGTTCAGAATGATTGGCATCCATAGGAACTTAGAATTCAGATAGTGTTATTGATTCTCTTAGTTCAGTTTGTTGATTCTTGAACACAGCTACTTTATGAGTCTTGGCCGTGACCCTAAGCATTTTGTTTTCCAGTATTACCATCGGATACATAAATGCCACAGACACATAACTGGGTGAACCTTTTCAGATTGTGACTCAGCTTTGCTAGAGTCCCCAGTTAGAGGTGTCCAGAGCTCTTAAGCACACTCTTTTTGCTTTGGACCATGACTTTAACCGCTCAGTCTCAAGCTTTTCACTTGACACCTTCACGCCACAAGCACATGGTTAGGGACAGCTTGATTTAGCCGCTTAGGCCAGGATTTTATTCCTTTAGGCCCTCCTATACATTAATGCTCAAAGCATTGGATCCTTTTTACCTTTGCCTTTTGGTTTAAAGGGTTATTGGCTTTTTCTACATGCTTTTTCTTTTTCTTTCTTTTTTTCTTTATTTTTTTTGCCATTTTTTTTTCGCAAGCTTTGTTTTTCACTGCTTTTTCTTGCTTCAAGAATCAATTATATGATTTTTCAGATTATCAATAACATTTCTCTTTTTTCTTTATTCTTTCAAGAGCCAACAATTTTAACATTTATAAACAACAAATTTAAAAATATGCACTGTTCAAGCATTCATTCAGAAAGCAAAAAGTATTGCCACCACATCAAAATAATTAAACTAATTTCAAGATAGAATTCGAAACCATGCACTTCTTGTTCTTTTGCAATTAAAAACATTTTTCATTTAAGAAAGGTGAAGGATTCATAGGACATTCATAGCTTTAAGACATAGACACTAGACACTAATGATCATGTAATAAAGACACAAAACATAGACAAAACATAAAGCATAAAAACCGAAAAACAGAAAAATAAGAACAAGAAAATTAAAGAACAGGTCCACCTTAGTGATGGCGGCTAGTTCTTCCTCTTGAAGATCTTATGGAGTGCTTGAGCTCCTCAATGTCTCTTCCTTGCCTTTGTTGCTCCTCCCTCATAGTTCTTTGGTCCTCTCTGATTTCATTGAGGATAATGGAGTGCTCTTGGTGCTCCATCCTTAGTTGTCCCATGTTGGAACTCAATTCTCCTAAGGAGGTGTTAATTTGCTCCCAATAGTTTTGTGGAGAAAAGTGCATCCCTTGAGGTATCTCAGGGATTTCTTGATGAAGAATTTCCTCATGCTCTTGTTGAGGTCCAAGAGTGGGCTCTCTTGTTTGCTCTATCTTCTTTTTAGTGATGGGTGATGTGTGGAAAACGATCCGACACAAAACTCACCGGCAAGTGCACCGGGTCGCATCAAGTAATAATAACTCACGGGAGTGAGGTCGATCCCACAGGGATTGAAGGATTGAGCAATTTTAGTTTAGTGGTTGATTTAGTCAAGCGAATCAAGATTTGGTTGAGAGATTTGTGATTTGCAGAATTTAAATTGCATAGAAAGTAAAGGGAATGGGTAAATTGCATGAAATTAAAGAGAACTGAAATTTAAAGTGCTGAATCTTAAAGAACAAGAAATTAAATGGCAGAAACTTAGAACGCAAGAAATGTAAATTGCAGAATCTTAAAGTGCAAGAAATGTGAATGGCTTGAATTGTAAAGGGAATTGGGAATTGGATTTGCAGAAATTAAACAAGGCAAAGTAAAATTCAACAAACATAAAAGTGGAATATGAATTGGATTGAATCGAATCTTGAAACAGAAATGTAAATGAGCTTGAAAGCAGTAAACAGAGAATGTAAAATGATAATTCAGATCTCAGGACCCAAGAGACTAGATAACCAAGTCTAGATCTCAATGCCTTCTTAGATCCAACAAGAACAATTGCAAAGGAAATGTAAATTGCAGAGAAAGTAGATGAAGAAGCAATTAACAGAAATTTAAATTCAATTGTGCAGTAAAGAAACAGAAAGGTCTCAGGATGAGATTGAAACAGAATTCCTTCAATTCTCCAACCCAAGATCCAAGACAATTGTAATTGAAATTGAAAGCAAGAAAACTAAGAGGAAGGGAATTCAATTCTCCTTCCCCAAAACTTAGAAATTAAAATTCACTCCACACCAAAAGCTCTCCGAAAACTCTCTATGAAAACTAAAAGGAAAAGCTCCTCGAAAATTTAAATCCTATGTTATTTATACACTTTCTTCAAATGGTCTTCAAGCCTTCAATTGGGCCTTTGCTCTTGATGGAATTGGGTTGATAGAGGCCTTGGTTGATTGCTCTTGGAGTTTGGAGAAGAACCGAAGTGAACCGGGTTTGGAATTATGAAAGCTTGAGTAACAGTTTGAGTAAAAGTTTGAGGCAAACTTTTGGTCAAGCTTTTTGCTCCCTGGTTCGTTTTCACTTATTCCAAAAGTTTGAGCTAAAGTTTGAGGCAAACTTTTGGTCAAGCTTTTTGCTCCCTGGTTCGTTTTCACTTATTCCAAAAGTTTGAGCTAAAGTTTGAGGCAAACTTTTGGTCAAGCTTTTTGCTCCCTGGTTCGTTTTCACTTATTCCAAAAGTTTGAGCTAAAGTTTGAGGCAAACTTTTGCTCAAACTTTTTGTCCTCTCTTCCTCCTAGCCATTCCTTCTTGCTTCAACCTTTCTCCAAGCTTTCTTCACCTATCATTAATCAACCAAACACATCAAAGCTATGCTCAAAATCATGAGATATTCATTCTTTCATAATATGTGACAATTATAGCATAAAACCTCATGAAATTGCATTAATTCATCTATGGTTGATTAAATCAAAGGAAGCATGAAAATCTACCCAATTGGCTTGCTTATGGCTCAAGAAAGTGCATAATGCATTTGAAAATAAAAGAAAAAGGCTAGTGAAACTAGGCTAAGATGACTTATCATCACAACACCAAACTTAAAGCTTGCTTGTCCCCAAGCAAGAAAAGATTTGTTGAGAAGAAAGAATGAAACTTCAGTGAAAGTAAACACACAAGCACACACATAGACTAGCTTACTTATTTTAAGAGTGATTCTACTTGTATTAGATGAACACTTTAACAAAACACAAGTCAAAACATTTTTCAACAGCAAGAGTTAAGTGTAAATACAATCTATTGGTTTGCAGTTCCTTTGTCCTTCCTTCTGTTGTCCTCTTTTGAGTTATGATGCATAGTGTCTTCAAATGGTGGTGAATTCCCTGCACAATTCTCAAAAGTTGCTTGCTTCTCAAGCCCTTAGATGACCAGTTAGTATGCATGAATTGAGTGTGGCTTTAGGATTTAATTTGGTGTGGGAACACCAAACTTAATTTCTTGCCACTTCTCTGGATACTGCAGGTTAACTCTAGGCAGAATCTTGTATCCTGGCTAAAGGTTATGAAGTTAAGACTAAAAAGCAGTTAAGTGGTTGAATAATCTGTTTGATTGCTTGGAACTAGCAATGTGCAGGAAGTTAGAATGTGCTTTTGAATGAGGTTTTGGTGGAACACCAAACTTAGAATCCTCCATTCTCCCTTAAGTTGTTTTTGGTGTGCAACACCAAACTTAACTCCTTGCAATACATATCAATTATTCAACATTTTTATTGAAAAAGCTATGAAAAGAAAACTACCTCAGGTTGGGTTGCCTCCCAACAAGCGCTCTTTTATTGTCACTGAATCAGGGGGTGTGATGATTGGTGCTGTAATGAGCTTTCTCTTGAGAGTTTCAAAGGCATGTCTACAGTTGTCATAAAAAATAAAAGGAACATCATTCATTAGCAGATTGCTCAATGGTTTTGCTATTTTTGAAAAGTCCTTGATGAACCTTCTGTAGAAGCCAGCATGCCCAAGAAAACTTCTTACTGCTTTCACATTAACAGGTATAGGGAGTTTTTCAATAACTTCTATTTTAGCTTTATCAACTTCTATACCTCTACATGACACTTTATGCTCAAGAACTATTCTTTCCGGAACCATGAAATGGCATTTTTCCCAATTCAACACCAAATTAGTTTCTTGGCATCTTTTCAAAACAAGAGTTAAGTTATGCAAGCAAGTGTTAAATGAATTGCCAAAAACAGAAAAATCATCCATGAAGACTTCTAAAAATTTTTCCACCATATCAGAAAAAATAGAAAGCATACACCTTTGAAAAGTGGCTGGGGCGTTGCACAGCCCAAAGGGCATCATTCTATAGGCAAAAAATCCAAATGGGCATGTGAAGGAGGTCTTCTCTTGATCCTTGGGGTCCACCACTATTTGATTGTAACCCGAATACCCATCCAGGAAGCAATAATAAGCATGGCCTGCTAGTCTTTCCAACATTTGATCGATGAATGGCAAAGGAAAATGATATTTTCTTGTTGCATCATTCAATTTCCTGTAGTCTATGCACATTCTCCACCCAGTCACTGTCCTAGTGGGGATCAACTTATTCTTTTCATTGGTGATGACTGTCATTCCTCCCTTTTTTGGCACAACCTGAACCGGACTCACCCAAGAGCTGTCCGAGATTGAGAAAATTATCCCTGCGTTCCATAGCTTCATCACTTCTTTTTGAATCACCTCTTTCATGGTTGGGTTGAGTCTTCTTTGAGGTTGAACCACAGGTTTTGATTCTTCCTCCAATAAAATTTTATGCATGCAAATAGCAGGGCTGATGCCTGATGGGATATTTTCGCGGAGAAACGAATTTCTCCAAGACACCCAAATCTAACCGGCAAGTGCACCGGGTCGCATCAAGTAATAATAACTCACGGGAGTGAGGTCGATTCCATAGGGATTGAAGGATTGAGCAATTTTAGTTTGGTGGTTGATTTAGTCAAGCGAATCAAGATTTGGTTGAGAAATTTGTGATTTGCAGAATTTAAATTGCATAGAAAGTAAAGGGAATGGGCAATTGGCATGAAATTAAAGAGAGCTAAAATTTAAAGTGCTGAATCTTAAAGAACAAGAAATTAAATGGCAAAAACTTAGAACGCAAGAAATGTAAATTGCAGAATCTTAAAGTGCAAGAAATGTAAATGGCTTGAATTGTAAAGGGAATTGGGAGTTGGATTTGCAGGAATTAAACAAGGGAAATTAAAATTCAACAAGCAGAGGAATAGAAGAATACTTGGT
>NC_029789.2:97241504-97263173 GCF_000816755.2 Arachis ipaensis | reverse complement strand
AAAGTAAAGGGAATGGGTAATTGGCATGAAATTAAAGAGAACAGAAATTAAAGTGCTGAATCTTAAAGAACAAGAAATTAAATGGCAGAAAATTAGAACGCAAGAAATGTAAACTGCAGAATCTTAAAGTGCAAGAAATGTAAATGGCTTGAATTGTAAAGGGAATTGGGAGTTGGATTTGCAGGAATTAAACAAGGGAAATTAAAATTCAACAAGCAGAGGAATAAAAGAACACTTGGATTGAATCAGATCTAGAAACAGAATTGTAAATGAGCATGAAAACAGTAAACAGGGAATGGGAAATGGAAAATCCGGATCTCAGGACCCAAGAGACTAGAAAACCAAGTCTAGATCTCAATGCCTTCCTAGATCCAACAAGAACAATTGCAAAGGAAATTGTAAATTGCAAAGAAAGTAGATGAAGAACAATTAACCGAAACTGAAATTCAATTAATCAGAAAATTAAACAAGATTCCAAGGTGAGATTGAAACAGAATTTCTTCAATTCTCCACCCAAAATCCAAGACAAGAAAAGTAAAGAGTGCTGGGCAAGAACCAGGAAGAAGAGAGATCAATTCTCCTCCCAAATTCTCTTGAATTAAAACAACAGTGCTAAGAAATGTAAAGGTGAGCTCTCAATCAAACCAGAAAAGAAAACTCTCTGAAAACTCAAAGGGCAGCCCCTTTAAAACTTAAATTCTAATCTATTTATACACTTTTTTCAAATGGTCTTCAAGCCTTCAATTGGGCCTTTGCTCTTGGTGGAATTGGGTTGAGAGAGGCCTTGGTTGATTGCTCTTGTAGTTTGAAGAAGAACCGAATTGAACCGGGTTGGAATCATGAAAGCTTGAGTAAAAGTTGGAGTAAAAGTTAGGGTCTAACTTTTGCTCCAACTTTTCACATCAGCACCCTTGTTTTGCTGATACCAACGTTGGGGCAAAAGTTAGGGGTCTAACTTTTGCTCCAACGTTGGCCTCCCCTTAGTTATTCATGGCGCCAACGTTAGCCAGAAAGTTAGGGGCTAACGTTGGCGCAAACTTTTGCTAGCCCAGGGAGTTTTTCAAGCGCCAACGTTAGCCAAAAAGTTAGGGGCTAACGTTGGCGCAAACTTTTGGTGCATCCAGGGAGTGTTTTTCATGCCAAAAGTTAGCCAAAAGTTAGGGGCTAACTTTTGCTCCAACTTTTGCCCAAAAGTTAGCCAAAAAGTTAGGGGCTAACTTTTGCCCCAGCTTTTGCCCAAAAGTTAGCCAAAAAGTTAGGGGCTTACTTTTGCTCCAGCTTTTGCTTCCTGGTTCATAATTAATTCAAGACTCAAGTCATTCCTCCTAGCCATTCCTTCTTGCATCAACCTTTCTCCAAGCTTTCTTCACCTATCATTAATCAACCAAACACATCAAAGCTATGCTCAAAATCATGAGATATTCATTCTTTCATAATATATGACAATTATAGCATAAAACCTCATGAAATAGCATGAATTCATACATGGTTGATTAAATCAAAGGAAACATGAAAATCTACCCAATTGGCTTGCTTTTGGCTCAAGAAAGTGCATAATTTAATTGAAAACAAAAGAAAAAGACTAGTAAAACTAGGCTAAGATGACTTGTCATCACAACACCAAACTTAAAGCTTGCTTGTCCCCAAGCAAGACATGATTTATTGAGAAGAAAGAATGAAATGGGAGAGGATGTTCATGCTAGTATAGTGTTATTGATAGTTCATGGGGTTTTATGTGGATATGTACACACTCACCTCTTATTGACTCTTAAGCCTAGAAAGCCTCCTTCAAGCTTCAAGTAACATACTACTATGACCTCTCATTATTCCTTTATCCTTGGCTATTATCTTGTTCATGAGCTTTATTTGAGTGTCATGTGTAGCAAGTTCATTTCCTTTTCTTTATACTTGACACATTATTCACTATAGACACTTGGCTCACATTCCTTCTTAGAACATTGATGCCCAGCACCTCTTTGGGCTACTAAATGCCTTGTAGTTAGGTTGCTCTTGGTAGTGGACTTTCAGCTGATGATCCCGGGTTAGTTAACCCAAGTCATCAAGTGTTGATGCACTCCAAAGAGCTTAATAATCCAAGCAGATCCTAATACAAAGACACCACAGGCATATATTCTAAGGTTCAAGCTATTGGTGTCCAGCTTTGTTTCTTTTTGTTTTTCTTTTGTTCTGCCACTTCTTGGCTATTTCTTTTTCTCCCCTTTTTTTTCTTTCTTTTTGTTTTTCTTTCTAACCAAGGATTTTTATTTAATTGAGATTCATAGACAGTAGCTACTTTCTACTTAAGAGGAGACATCCTAGTGTTCTTATTCATTAAAGGTGAGCTATTATACAATCACACACATACCACCACTTACTTTTATTTTACTTCTATCTAACAGAGAACTATCTCACTTCACATTCAAAAATTTCTTTTATTGAATTGAAAATGCAGGGGACAAAGCATGCTTTTTGTTTAGTGAAAGTAAACACACAAGCACACACATAGACTAGCTTACTTATTCTAAGAGTGATTCTACTTGTATTAGATGAACACTTTAACAAAACACAAGTCAAAACATTTTTTAACAGTAAGAGTTAAGTGTAAATACAACCTATTGGTTTGCAGTTCCTTTGTCCTTCCTTCTGTTGTGCCCTTTTGAGTTATGATGCATAGTGTCTTCAAATGGTGGTGAATTCCCTGCATAATTCTCAAAAGTTGCTTGCTTCTCAAGCCCTTAGATGACCAGTGAGTATACATGAATTGAGTGTGGCTTGTGGATTTAATTTGGTGTGGGGACACCAAACTTAAGTTCTTGCCACTTCTCTGGATACAGCAGGTTAACTCTAGGCAAAATCTTGTGTCCTTGCTAAAGGTTATGAAGTTAAGGCTAAAAAGCAGTTAAGTGGTTGAATAATCTGTTCGATTGCTTGGAGCTAACAATATGCAGGAGGTTAGAATGTGCTTTTGAATGAGGTTTTGGTGGAACACCAAACTTAGAATCCTCCATTCTTCCTTAAGTTATTTTTGGTGTGCAATACCAAACTTAGCTCCTTGCAATACATATCAATTATTCAACATTTTTATTGAAAAGGCTATGAAAAGAAAACTACCTCAGGTTGGGTTGCCTCCCAACAAGCGCTCTTTTAATGTCACTAGCTTGACATCCTTCATTCTTTGATCATGGGGGCTGAAAATCATAGTGCCTCAACTTTTTTCCTCTTACTGTGAACTTTCTTCCGGTCTCCTCTTTGATGATCTCTAGGTGTTCAAGTGAAAGGATCCGGTTCACAGTATAGCATTCAGATGATTGTGGGGACACCTTCATTGGTTGGGTGTTTAACATTACTTTATCCCCTGGTGAAAAGCCTTCAGTGGGGATTTTCTTATTTTTCCACCCTTTTGGCCTCTTCTTCTTCTCTTCTTTCTTAAGAGATGATTCATGCCTTGGTGGTTCTTTATCTGAGATGTTGAATTTCTCATCTGGAGATTTTGGATCTAGTCCCTCCTTGATTTCTTTGGTCTGTTGCACCATCTCTACTTCTTTAAAGCATGGATGTAGAAGTCTTGGAGTTAACTCATTGAATGCCTCCTTCAAGCTTTGATCATTGGCCTTATCCTTCATACAATCTTCTTCTTGAGTAGGCTCATGCAGGATTTTAAAAACATGAAATGCTAGGTGCTCATCATGCACTCTTAACAACAATTCTCCTTTTTCAACATCTATCAATGCTCTGCCCGTAGCCAGGAAAGGCCTCCCCAGGATGATGGGAGTGTTAGGGTCTTCATCCATATCCAGGATGACAAAATCAGCTGGGAGAAAGAATTTTTTCACTTTTACCAACACATTCTCCACAACTTCCAGTGCTTGCTTAATGGATTTGTCAGCCATTTGGAGAACTATTCGTGTGGACTTCAGCTCAGAAATTTGATATGTCCACATCTTTCTTTGAGCTTTTTGCATTCTTGGTCTTTCTCTCCTCTTCACTTTTCTCTTCTGTCTCTTCTTGTGGAACTTCTTTGTTGTGTTCTTCTTGATTGATGGCTTCCTTCTCCCTAGTCTTCTCACTTCCCACTATGATTGCTTTGCACTCCTCCCACTTTGTAGCTTTTCCTTTGTCCTTTGGATTGGAGATTGTATCACTTGGGAGAACATTGGTTGGCCGTTCAGCTTGTTTGGCCAATTGTCCCACTTGTCATTCAAGGCTCTTCATGGTAGCTTCATTTCTCTCTTGCATTTTGACCAAGTTTTGAGTGGACAGAGCAATTGCTTGTATGGCTGCCTCAAGACTTGAAATTCTACTTTCATGATGGTCTATTGGTGGTATAATGGGGGTGGAATGTGGTTGCTGGAAGTTATTTGTAGGGGTAGTGTGGTAGTTTTGGGGGTTAGATGTTGGTGCGGAAATGCTATTTTGATGAGTTTGTGGATTGTGGTGGGGTGGTTGATATGTATTTTGTGGTTTCTTGTATTGATTATTATTAGCGTTTTGCTGATCGTGGTTTGAGTAATTTGTGTTTCTTGAGTTGTTTTGGTTTGAGTTTTTCTGCCACGGTTGCTGGCTGTGGGTGTGGTTATCTCCCCATCTGAGATTTGGATGGTTCTTCCAGGATGGATTGTAGGTGTCACCATAAACCTCATTTTGGCCTGAACCTTGGTTGTGCACATATTGAAGTTGTCCCTGCTGCTGATCTTCTTGGTTTTCTTTATTTTGCCCCCATGTGGTTTATGGTTGGCTTGTATTCACTGCTGCAACTTGTAAGCTATCAATCTTTTTAGCCATCTGCTCAAATTGTTGTTGAATCTGCTCTTGCATTATCTTGTTTTGAGCTAGGAGGGTGTCAACCCCTTCAATTTCTAACAGCTGTCTTCATGAGTTGCATTGTCTTCTGAGCCTCCTACTGAATAGTCAAGTGCCTCTTGAGCTTTCATTGTTAGTCCTTCATAGAAATTTTGGAGTTTATCCCATTCATTAAACATCTCTGGTGGACACTTCCTGAGTAAAGCTTTGTATCTCTCCCATGCTTCATACAATGACTCTCCATCCATTTGAGTAAATGTTTGAACCTCTGTTTTGAGCCTGATGATCCTTTGAGGAGGATAAAACTTTGCTAAGAACTTGCTCACTAGATCCTCCCAATTGTTGATGCTTTCTCTTGGAAATGACTCCAACCATTGAGCAGCTTTGTCCCTCAGGGAAAATGGAAACAACAACAATTTGTAACTATCAGGATGTACACCATTGGTCTTCACTGTGTTACATATCCTCAAGAAGGTGGATAGGTGCTGGTTTGGATCTTCCAAGGGGCCTCCTCCATAAGAACAGTTGTTCTGCACCAAGGTGATGAGTTGGGGCTTTAATTCAAAGTTATTTGCATCGACATTTGGGGTAAGGTTGCTACACCCACAATGCCTTGGATTAGCAAATGTATATGAAGCCAAGACTCTCCTCTGTGGTTGACCATTGTTGTTGGCCATTCTCACTGGTGGATTTGTTGGATTTGTTGAGTGTTCGTCCAATTCATGATATTCTTCATCTGATTCTTCCTCTCCAGCAACATTTTTTTCTCTTGCTTCTCTTCTTAGCCTTTGGAGAGTTCTTTCGTCTTGTTCATGAAAGGTGGGTATGGTTCTCCTTGTACTTGACATACAAGCAGAACATAAGAAACGCACAAAACCAGTAGCACTTCAATCTATTGCTAGAATGAAGTTCTAGTTAGCTTAAGCAAAAATTCAAACAGTTAGTGGGTTAATTGAAAATTAGAGAAACAGAAAATAAAAATGCTAGATCTAGATCACCACCTCACTTAATCATTGTCAATCTAATCAATCCCTGGCAACGACGCCTAAAACTTGATGGGATATTTTCGTGGAGAAACGAATTTCTCCAAGACACCCGAATCTAACCGGCAAGTGCACCGGGTCGCATCAAGTAATAATAACTCACGGGAGTGAGGTCGATCCCACAGGGATTGAAGGATTGAGCAATTTTAGTTTGGTGGTTGATTTAGTCAAGCGAACCAAGATTTGGTTGAGAAATTTGTGATTTGCAGAATTTAAATTGCATAGAAAGTAAAGGAAAGTTAGGGGCTAACGTTGGCGCAAACTTTTGGTGCATCCAGGGAGTGTTTTTCATTCCAAAAGTTAGCCAAAAAGTTAGGGGCTAACTTTTGCTCCAGCTTTTGCTTCCTGGTTCATAATTAATTCAAGACTCAAGTCATTCCTCCTAGCCATTCCTTCTTGCATCAACCTTTCTCCAAGCTTTCTTCACCTATCATTAATCAACCAAACACATCAAAGCTATGCTCAAAATCATGAGATATTCATTAATATATAATATATGACAATTATAGCATAAAACCTCATGAAATAGCATGAATTCATACATGGTTAATTAAATCAAAGGAAACATGAAAATCTACCCAATTGGCTTGCTTTTGGCTCAAGAAAGTGTATAATTTAATTGAAAACAAAAGAAAAAGGCTAGTGAAACTAGGCTAAGATGACTTGTCATCAATGCTTTTGATGTCCTCAATTGTCCACCCCAAGGCTGTTTTGTGAGTTTTTAATACTTCAATCAACCTTGCTTCCTCATCTATGTTCAAAGAGGAATTTATAATTACTGGAAATGCCTCTGCTTCTCCAAGAAACACGTATTTGAGGTGAGGAGGGAGAGGTTTCAACTCCTGTTTTGGTTTGTCCTCTTTCTTGTCTTCAATGAGTATTTCCATCACTTCCTCTCTTTGTCCTTTCTGATGCTCCAAATAGTTGTCTTCAAACATTTCTTCTACCAGCCCTTCAATCATGTCCACATTCATGTAGTTTTCTTGCTCTGAGGGGTGTTGCATTGATTTGAAGACATTAATTACCATTTGTTCATTATGCACCCTGAAGGTCATTTCTCCCTTCTCCACATCAATAGTAGTTCTTGCTGTGGCTAGAAATGGTCTCCCCAAGATGATTGAGCTGCTTCCTTTCCCTTCTGTGTCTAAGATTACAAAGTCTGCGGGGAAGATAAATTTTCCAACCTTCACTAGTAAATTCTCCACAATACCATTGGGTGTCTTGATTGATCTATCAGCCATGACTAGTGACATCCTGGTGGATTTAATTTGTTCTATGGCAAGCTTTCTCATTAATGATAGAGGCATCAAGTTGATGCTGGCACCTAGATCACACAGGGCGTTTTCCAATGTTATCTTGCCTATGGTGCATGAGACTACAAAACTCCCTGGATCTTTGAGCTTTGGTGGGATACCCATCTGGATCACAGCGCTACATTCTTTAGTGAGCATGATAGTTTCCTTTTCTTGCCAACTTCTTTTCTTGTTGATTAGCTCCTTCATGAACTTGGCATATAGGGGCATCTGCTCCAGTGCCTCAGCCAAGGGGATATTTATCTCCAACTTCTTAAAAGTCTCAAGGAACTTATGAAATTGTTGGTCCTTTGCCTCCTTGTTGAATCTCTGGGGATATGGTAGTAGAGGTACAAAGGCCTTCTCTGCTTGTTGTTTTTGATTCTTTGTTGGCTCTTCAATTGCTTCGTTCCCCTTTTTTGGAATTTTTGATTGTTCCTCCTTTTCTTGAATTTGCTTTGAAGCTTGCTTGCTTGCCATTGCATCATCATCATTGGCTTCTTCTGTGTGTGTTGACTGTTCCTCTTCTAGTGGTCTCTTGCTGCTCTCTGCTTGCTTCTTTGTAGTGTCATTGTTGCTCATCAATGTTCTCCCACTCCTTAATTATATTGCCTTGCATTCTTCCTTAGGATTTGGGATTGTGTCACTCGGCAGTGAGCTTGAAGATCTCTCAACAGAAATCTGTTTGGAGATTTGCCCAATTTGCCTCTATAGGCTCTTTTTGGAGGCTTCATGGTTCTTGGTTGTCATTTCCTGGTGTTTCAACATTTTGTCTATCAAGGTCTCCAAGTTAGTGAGTCTTTGAGATTCGGGTGATACTTGAGGTGGGTTGTGAGATGTGGGTGGTGGATGGTAGGCATTTTGTAAGATTTTGAGCTTCTTCTGCTGTTTTCATCAGTTGCAATGATCCTCCAGCTGAGTGGTCAAGTGATTCTTGAGCCTTTAGAGTGAGTCCTTCATAGAAGTTCTGTAGCTTGTCCCACTCAGTGAACATTTCTGGTGGACATTTCCTCAGCAGAGCCTTGTATCTCTCCCATGCTTCATACAGATTTTCAGCATCCAACTGCGTGAATGTTTGCACCTCAGTCTTCAGCCTGATGACTCTTTGAGGTGGATAGAATTTGGCTAGAAAATTAGTCACCAAATCATCCCAGCTAGTGATGCTTCCTTGAGGAAAAGTTTCAAGCCATTGTGCGGCCTTGTCCCTTAATGAGAACGGGAACAGCAGAAGCTTGTAAGTCTCAGGATTCACACCATTGGACTTGACAGTGTCACAAATCCTTAAGAAGGTAGATAGATGTTGATTTGGATCCTCCAATGGTCCTCCCCCAAACGAGCAGTTGTTTTGGACCAATGTAATGAGTTGTGGCTTCAATTCAAAGTTATTTGCGTTGACATTAGGGGTGAGAATGCTGCTTCCACAATGTCTAGCATTTGCAAAGGTATAGGAGGCCAAAACTCTCCTCTGAGGTGGGTCGTTATTGTTGTTGTCTGCTCCACCAGGTGGATTGGTTGAATGTTCCTCCATATCTTGGAATTCTTCTTCTGATTCCTCTTCTCCAACAATATTTTTCCCTCTTTAAGCTCTTCTTAACCTCCTGAGAGTTCTTTCGTCTTGTTCATGAAAGGTGGGTGTGGTTCTTCTTGTACCTGACATACAAACAGAACATAAGAAACACATAAACCAGTGACACTTCAATCTACTGCTAGAATGAAGTTTTAGTTAGCCTAAGCAAAAATTCAAACAGTTAGTGGGTTAATTGAAATTAGAAAAAAATAAAGAAAAAGTACTTGATCTAGATCACCACCTCACTTAATCATTGTCAATCTAATTAATCCCCGGCAACGGCGCCAAAAACTTGTTGTGCGGAAAACGATCCGACACAAAACTCACCGGCAAGTGCACCGGGTCGCATCAAGTAATAATAACTCACGGGAGTGAAGTCGATCCCACAGGGATTGAAGGATTGAGCAATTTTAGTTTAGTAGTTGATTTAGTCAAGCGAATCAAGATTTGGTTGAGAGATTTGTGATTTGCAGAATTTAAATTGCATAGAAAGTAAAGGGAATGGGTAAATTGCATGAAATTAAAGAGAACTGAAATTTAAAGTGCTGAATCTTAAAGAACAAGAAATTAAATGGCAGAAACTTAGAACGCAAGAAATGTAAATTGCAGAATCATAAAGTGCAAGAAATGTAAATGGCTTGAATTGTAAAGGGAATTGGGAATTGGATTTGCAGAAATTAAACAAGGCAAAGTAAAATTCAACAAACATAAAAGTGGAATATGAATTGGATTGAATCGGATCTTGAAACAGAAATGTAAATGAGCTTGAAAGCAGTAAACGGAGAATGTAAAATGATAATTCAGATCTCAGGACCCAAGAGACTAGATAACCAAGTCTAGATCTCAATGCCTTCCTAGATCCAACAAGAACAATTGCAAAGGAAATGTAAATTGCAGAGAAAGTAGATGAAGAAGCAATTAACAGAAATTTAAATTCAATTGTGCAGTAAAGAAACAGAGAGGTCTCAGGATGAGATTGAAACAGAATTCCTTCAATTCTCCAACCCATGATCCAAGACAATTGTAATTGAAATTGAAAGCAAGAAAACTAAGAGGAAGGGAATTCATTTTTCCTTCCCCAAGACTTAGAAATTAAAATTCACTCCACACCAAAAGCTCTCCGAAAACTCTCTATGAAAACTAAAAGGAAAAGCACCTCTTTTGGTCAAGCTTTTTGCTCCCTGGTTCATTTTCACTTATTCCAAAAGTTTGAGCTAAAGTTTGAGGCAAACTTTTGCTCAAACTTTTTGTCCTCTCTTCCTCCTAGCCATTCCTTCTTGCTTCAACCTTTCTCCAAGCTTTCTTCACCTATCATTAATAAACCAAACACATCAAAGCAATGCTCAAAATCATGAGATATTCATTCTTTCATAATATGTGACAATTATAGCATAAAACCTCATGAAATTGCATTAATTCATCTATGGTTGATTAAATCAAAGGAAGCATGAAAATCTACCCAATTGGCTTGCTTATGGCTCAAGAAAGTGCATAATGCATTTTAAAATAAAAGAAAAAGGCTAGTGAAACTAGGCTAAGATGACTTGTCATCAATGGGTTTGTCTCCTTCAATGAGGATGTCTTCCTCTATGACAATTCCAACTGAATTGCATAGGGTACAGATGAGATGAGGGAAGGCTAACCTTGCCAAAGTAGAGGGCTTGTCCGCCACCTTGTAAAGTTCTAGAGGTATGATCTCATGAACTTCTACTTTCTCTCCAATCATGATACTATGGATCATGATAGCTCGGTCTATTGTAACTTCAGACCGGTTGCTAGTAGGAATGATAGAGCATTGGATGAACTCCAACCATCTCCTAGCCACGGGCTTGACGTCAAGCCTTCTTAGTTGAACTGGCTTGCCTCTTGAGTCTCTCTTCCATTGAGCTCCTTCCACACAAATGTCCCTAAGGACTTGGTCCAACCTTTGATCAAAATTGACCCTTCTAGTGAAAGGATGAGGATCTCCTCTCATCATTGGCAAATTAAATGCCAACCTCACATTTTCCAGACTGAAATCCAAGTAATTCCCCCGAACCATTGTGAGCCAATTCTTTGGGTTCGGGTTCATACTTTGATCATGGTTCTTAGTGATCCATGCATTGTCATAGAACTCTTAAACCATTAAGATTCCAACTTGTTGGATTGGGTTGGTGAGAGCTTTCCAACCTCTTCTTTGAATCTCACGTCGGATCTCTGGATATTCACCCTTTTTTAGCATGAAGGGGACTTCGGGAATCACTTTTTTCTTGGCCACAACTTCATAGAAGTGGTCTTGATGGATCTTTGAGATGAATCTCTCCATCTTCCATGACTCGGAGTTGAAAGCAATTGCCTTCCCTTTCCTCTTTCTAGAGGTTTCTCCGGCCTTAGGTGCCATTAATTGTTATGGAAAAACAAAAAGCAGAGCTTTTTCCACACCAAACTTAGAAGGTTTGCTCGTCCTTGAGCAAAAGAAGAAAGAAATGAGTAGAAGAAGAAGAAATGGAGGAGATGGAGGTGAGGAATTTGTTCGGCCAAGGGTGGGTTAGTGTGTATGATGCGTGAAATGGAAGGTGGTAAGGAGGGATATTTATATGGTAAAAGAGAGAGGGAATGCGTGTAATAGGGGTTGGGTTTGGGAGGGAAATGGTCTGAATTTGAATGGTGAGGTTGGTGGGATTTTATGATGGATGGATGTGAGTGGTGAAGAGATTATGGAGAAGAGGGTAAGATTTGATAGGTGAAGGGTATTTGGGGAAGAGTTATTGATGTGATGGGTCAAGGGTATTTGGGGAAGAGTGTTATGGAAAGGGGTGAAGAGGAGAGAAAAAGAGGTGGGCTAGGTGGGGATCCTATGGGGTCCACAGATCCTAAGGTGTCAAGGAATTCTGCACCCTGCACCATTCTGGCATTTAAACGCCCTCTATGTGCCAATCCTGGCGTTTAACGCTAGCTCTGCTACCTTTCCTGGCGTTAAACGCCAGTCTGCTGTCCCTTTCTGGCGTTTAACGCCAGCCAGACGCCAGACACCCTTTTTTGGCGTTAAATGCCCAGAGTGCTGTCCATTCTGGCGTTTAACGCCCAGAATGCTACCAGGCTGGGCGTTAAACGCCCATTCTGCTATCCTTATTGGCGTTTAAACGCCAGTAAGCCTGTCCTTCAGGGTGTGCTATTTTTTATGCTGTTTTTCATTTTGCTTTAATTCTGCAATTGTTTTTATGACTTCACATGATCATCAACCTAAAGAAAACATAAAATGACAATGAAATATAAATAAATATAGTTAAATAACATTGGGTTGCCTCCCAACAAGCGCTTCTTTAATGTTAATAGCTTGATAGTGTAGAAAGTTGGCGTTCAATCGCCAGTTTGCATTATCAAAACTCGAGAAAAGTATAAACTATTATATATTGCGGGAAAGCCCAGGATGTCTACTTTCCAACGCAATTGAGTGCGCACCAATTGAGTTTTTGTAGCTCCAGAAAATCCATTTCGAGTGCAGGGAGGTCAGAATCCAACAGCATCTGCAGTCCTTTTTCAGCCTCTGAATCAAATTTTTGCTTAGGTCCCTCAATTTCAGCCAGAAAATACCTGAAATCACAGAAAAACACACAAACTCATAGTAAAGTCCAGAAATCTGATTTTTATTTAAAAACTAATAAAAATATAATAAAAAGCAACTAAAACATACTGAAAACTACCTAAAAACAATACCAAAAAGTTTATAAATTATCCGCTCATCACAACACCAAACTTAAATTGTTGCTTGTCCCCAAGCAACTAAAAACAAAGTAGGATAAAAAGAAGAGAATATACAATGATTTCCAAACTTATCACTGAAAATTAGTTTCAATTAGATGAGCGGGACTTGTAGCCTTTTTGCCTCTAAACAGTTTTGGCATCTCACTTTATCCTTTGAAGTTCAGAATGATTGGCATCTATAGGAACTCAGAATTTAGATAGTGTTATTGATTCTCCTAGTTTAGTATGTTGATTCTTGAACACAGCTACTTTATGAGTCTTGGCCGTGACCCTAATCATTTTGTTTTCCAGTATTACCATCGGATACATAAATGCCACAGACACATAACTGGGTGAACCTTTTCAGATTATGACTCAGCTTTGCTAGAGTCCCCAGTTAGAGGTATCCAGAGCTCTTAAGCACACTCTTTTTTTTTTTTCCTTTGGACCACAACTTTAACCGCTCAGTCTCAAGCTTTTCACTTGACACCTTCACGCCACAAGCACATGGTTAGGGACAGCTTGATTTAGCCGCTTAGGCTAAGATTTTATTCCTTTGGACCCTCCTATCCATTAATGCTCAAAGCCTTGGATCCTTTTTCCACCCTTGCCTTTTGGTTTAAAGGGTTACTGGCTTTTTCTGCTTGCTTTTTCATTTCTTTCTTTTCTTTTTTTTTTTCGCAAGCTTTTTCTATTCACTGCTTTTTCTTGCTTCAAGAATCAATTTTATGATTTTTCAGATTATCAATAACATTTCTCCTTTTTCATTATTCTTTCAAGAGCCAATAGTTTTAACATTCATAAACAACAAATTCAAAAATATTGACTTTTAAACCATTCATTTAGAAAACAAAAGGTATTGCCACCACATCAAAATAATTAAACTAAATTCAAGATAGAATTCGAAACCATGCACTTCTTGTTCTTTTGCAATTAAAAACATTTTTCATTTAAGAAAAGTGATAGATTCATAGGACATTCATAGCTTTAAGACATAGACACTAGACACTAATGATCATGTAATAAAGACACAAACATAGACAAAACATAAAGCATAGGGAACGAAAAATAGAAGAATAAAAACAAGGAAATTAAAGAACGGGTCCACCTTACTGATGGCGGCTAGTTCTCCCTCTTGAAGATCTTATGGAGTGCTTGAGCTCCTCTATGTCTCTTTCTTGCCTTTGTTGCTCCTCCCTCATGTCTCTTTGGTCTTCTCTAATTTCATGAAGGAGGATGGAATGCTCTTGGTGCTCCACCCTTAGTTGTCCCATGTTGGAACTCAATTCTCCTAGGGAGGTGTTGATTTGCTCCCAATAGTTTTATGGAGGAAAATGCATCCCTTGAGGCATCTCAGGGATTTCATGATGAGAAGTTTCCTCATGCTCTTGTTGAGGTCCATGAGTGGGCTCTCTTGTTTGCTCCAACCTTTTCTTAGTGATGGGCTTGTCCTCATCAATGAAGGTGTCTTCCTCTATGTCAATTCCAGCTAAATTGCATAGGTGGCCCGATCCACAGTTACTTCAGATCGGTTGCTAGTAGGAATGATAGAGCGTTGGATGAACTCCAACCATCCTCTAGCCACAAGTTTAAGGTCCGGTCCTCTCAATTGAACCGGGTTGCCTCTTGAGTCTCTTTTCCACTGAGCTCTTTCCTTACATATGTCCATGAGGACTTGGTCCAACCTTTGATCAAAGTTGACCCTTCTAGTGTAGGAGCATGCGTTTTCTTGCATCATTGGCAAGTTGAACGCCAACCTTACATTTTCTGGACTGAAATCTAAGTATTTCTCCCGAACCATTGTAAGCCAATTCTTTGGATTCGGGTTCATACTTTGATCATGGTTCCTAGTGATCCATGCGTTTGCATAGAACTCTTGAACCATTAAGATCCCGACTTGTTGAATAGGATTGGAGAGAACTTCCCATCCTCTTCTTCTAATCTCATGTCGGATCTCCGGATACTCACTCCTTTTGAGCTTGAAAGGGACCTCAGGGATCACCTTCTTCTTGGCCACAACTTCATAGAAGTGGTCTTGATGGACCTTTGAGATAAATCTCTCCATCTTCCATGACTCAGAGGTGGAAGCTTTTTCCTTCCCTTTCATCTTTCTAGAGATTTCTTCGGCCTTAGGTGCCATAAATGGTTATGGAAAAATAAAAAGCAATGCTTTTACCACACTAAACTTAGAGTGTTTGCTCGTCCTCGAGCAAAAAAGAGAGAATGAAGGAGAAGAAGAAGAAAATGGAGGAGATGGAGGGAGAGGGTGAATTCAGCCAAGGGTGTATAAGGTATGTGTGATGTGTGAAATTGAAGGAGTGATGAGGGGTATATATAGGAGTGGGGTAGGGTTAGGTTCGTGTATTTGGGGTTGGGTTTGGAAGGGAAAAGAGTTTTGAATTTGAAGGTAGAGTGTTGTTTTAGGGAAAAGTGAATGAGGTGATTGGTGAAGGGTATTTGGGGAAGAGGGTAAGATTTGATAGGTGAAGGGTATTTGGGGAAGAGTGTTGTGGAAAGGTATGAAGAGGAGAGAAGAAGAGGTGGGATAGGTGGGGATCTTGTGGGGTCTACAGATCCTGAGGGGTCAAGGACTTTAACATCCCTGCTCCATTTAGGCGTACAAAAATGCCCTTAGAGTGCAATTTTGGCGTTAAACGCCAGATTACTGCTTGTTTTTGGCGTTTAACGCCAGCTTTTCTCCCTTTCTTGGCATTGAACGCCAACTTGGTGCTCTGTTCTGGCGTTAAACGCTAGACTGGTGCCTGTTCTGGCATTAAACGCCAGTCTGGTGCCTATTTTTGGTGTTAAATGCCCAGAATGGTGCCAGACTGGGCGTTTAACGTCCATTCTGCTACTCTTACTGGCGTTTAAATGCCAGTAAGCTCTTCCTCCAAGGTGAGCTATTTTTAATGCTATTTTTCATTCTGTTTTTGATTTTTCAGTTGTTTTTGTGACTTCACATGATCATCAACCTAAAGAAAACAATGAAAAATAAATAGATATAATTAAATAACATTGGGTTGCCTCCCAATAAGTGCTTCTTTAATGTCAATAGCTTGAGAGTGAGCTCTCATGGAGCGTCAAAGATAATCAGAGTATGGTTGGGGCCTTGATGCATGGAAACTTATCTCTCAACAAAATTTCCCTCGGCAAGTATACCGAATTATCGTCAAGTAAAAACTCACAATAGAGTGAGGTCGAATCCACAGGGATTAACGGATTAAGCAATCAATGGTTAATTGATTATCCTAGTTAGATGAATCAGATTGGAGTGATAAGTAACCAGGAAATGTAAATTGCATCAATGTAAAGGAAAAACTATAAAGTGCAGAAAAATAAAATGGCAAGAAAAGTAAATGTAAGAACTAAAAATAAAATGAACATTGGGATCAAGAGATATTGCAATCCTCCGGATCAAGTTCATTCTCATCTCTTCCTCAATCAATGCATTCATTGATCTCCTTGGCAATCTTAAGTGATTGGATCCCAATTCCTTGGCAATCCAATCTCTCTAAGCTTGAACAATTTCCCAATTCCTTGATTTAATTGCTCATGGAAAGAGATGAAGTATGGTCACTGATTATACCACATGTATTTCCAAATCAAAGTGTTGGTAGGATTATAAGTCACTATATTCATCCAAACCCCAATTTGGTCCAACATGAGAAAGCAATTCTAGCATGATCTCCTCATTCCTCTTCCAAGGCTCAGAAGAGATCCAATAATGGAGAGCTTCTCTTCCAAGATAGCTAACCAATTGGATGAAGAACGAAAGATTTCTAGTAAAACCAAGAGAAAAGAAAGAAGAAGAAGAATAAGAACTACAATTGATCTATTGAATCACAATAGAGCTCTCTAACCCAATGAAAAAAGTTAGTTGTTCATTGCTCTATTCAACAGAGAAGAAAAGAAGTACAGAGAAATAAAGATGAAGATTAAAACTGAAATTGAGACTTTAACATTCATAAATGGAAAATTACAAACTATAAAATGAACTACTACTAAGGAAAGAAAAAGAAAGAAAAGTGTGTGAGGGGAGGGAGTCCGAAGACCTCAATACAGAATCCCCCCTCCAATCCTGAATTCCAGAATGATTTCAAAGTAAAAACTAAGGCCTTTATATAGGCTCTCCTAAATTACAAAATGAAATGAAATTAAAAGCAAATTACAATTAAATGAGAATTCCTATTCTAGATGCTTCTTGTGGCCTTGATAGGTTGACACTTGTGGGCTTGCTTGCTTGAGGTTTGGTGGTCCATGAAAGAGAAGTGAATCAAATTGAGGTCCAGATGCTAATGTTAGTGCTACCGTTAGCCACACTAATTCTACAAGTGTTGCGTTAGTGCTGAAGTTAGTGTGGCTAACATCACAATTGCTACCCAGTTGGTATTTTTAGGGCTTAAAAGATGCCTCTTGTTTGTACTTCAATTTCATGCCCATTATAAAATATTATATATCATTGGAAAGTTCTGAATGTCAGCTTTCTAACACAACTGAAATCATCTCAATTGGACCTCTGTAACTCAAGTTATGCTCCTTTGAAGTGGACAAGGTCGCTGGCATAGTCACCGGCGTTATTGGAAAAAGTGAGTGCCAATAACGTCCGCATTCACGGGATTAATATTGCCAGGTTTTGGAGCTCAAACTTAATGTTCACCCCATACTATTATATATTATTGGAAAGCCTTGGATGTCTACTTTCCAACGCTTTTGGAAGTACATCATTTAGAGCTCTATAGCTCGAGTTACACGTCTTGGAAGGTGAAGAGGTCAGCTGGCCTTACTACAGGTTGATACCATGTTCATCTTTGCACTTTCGGGGCAGGTTTTCTCCCTCAAATTTAGTGTTCACCATGTAGTGCCATATAGGCTTGGAAAGCTCTGGATTCCTACTTTCCAATGCCACTGGAATCACCTCATTTGGAGTTTTGTGGCTCAAGTTATTTTTGTTTGAAGAAGGCATTGTCAGGCTGCCGGGTGAGATTTTGCCCACGTTAGTGGCACTAACGTGGCCTTCTTTGCTTCGCAAACGTTAGTGGCGTTCACTTTTTCCACTAACTTTCACAGCTGCCTCCTTTGTTCCACGTTAATGCCCATGTTAGTGGCACTAACGTGGCCACTAATGTGGGTGTTCTTGGCTTCGCAAACGTTAGTGGCGTTCACTTTTTCCACTAACTTTCACAGCTGCCTCCTTTCTTCCACGTTAATACCATTAACTTTCTCACTAACGTTGAGGCTTCTCCTCTTCTTCCACGTTAGTGCCCACGTTAGTGGCGCTAATGGGGCAGCTAACGTGGGCTGAGATGACCTTCGAAGACGTTAGTGGTGTTAACTTTACCACTAAGGTTGCAAACTTTCCTTCCTTCCACGTTAATGGCCATGTTAGTGGCACTAAAGTAGCCTCTAACGTGGCTCTTCTCTGCTTCTTGTTACCTAAAATCAATCAAACAAAGTGCATCAAAGTCTTGCTCTTACTCATGAGATTATTCGTCATCCATTTTATCATTCAATTCATGCAAAATTCTCATGAAATCATTCAAAATTCACAATGTTTGCTTGAATCATGGTATGAATGCATTTTCAACCAAATACTTTCTTATTTCCTATGAAAATGCATGAAACCAACCTAAAGCATACAAAAAATGGCTAGTAAAACTAGCCAAGATGCCCTGGCATCAGGCCTCTCAACACCAAAATTAGAGTTTAGTTGTGGCCTCCCAACACTAAACATAGAGTTTGGTTGTGGCTTCCCAACACCAAACTTAGAGTTTGAATGTCGGCGCTTTGTTTGACTCTGTATTGAGAGAAGCTTTTCATGCTTCCTCTCCATGGTTACAGAAGGAGAACCTTGAGTCTTGAATACAAGGTAGTCCTCATTCAACTGAAGGACCAACTCTCCTCTGTCAACATCAATCACAGCTTTTGCTGTGGCTAGGAAGGGTCTGCCAAGGATGATGGATTCATCCTCATCCTTCCCAGTGTCTAGGATTATGAAATCAGCAGGGATGTAAAGGCCTTCAACCTTCACTAGCACGTCCTCTACTAGTCCATAAGCCTGTTTCATTGATTTGTCTGCCATCTCTAGTGAGATTCTTGTAGCTTGTACCTCAAAGATTCCCAGTTTCTCCATTACAGAGAGGGGCATAAGGTTTATCCCTGACCCCAGGTCACATAGAGCCTTCTTAAAGGTCATGGTGCCTATGGTACAAGGTATGAAGAATTTTCCGGGATCCAATTTCTTCTGAGGTAATGTCTGCCTCATCAATGCATTCAGTTCATTGGTGATCAAGGGGGGTTCATCCTCCCAAGTCTCAGTACCAAATAACTTGGCATTCAGCTTCGTGATTGCTCCTAAATATTTAGCAACTTGCTCTTCAGTGATGTCTTCATCCTCCTCAGAGGAAGAATATTCATAAGAGCTCATGAATGGTAGAAGGAAGTTCAATGGAATCTCTATGGTCTCTGTATGAGCCTCAGATTCCTTTGGTTCCTCAAAGAGAAACTCTATTCTGTCCAGGGGACGTCCCGTGAGGTTTTTATCACTGGGACTCATGTCCTCCTCATTCTCTCCAGGTTCAGCCATGTTAGTCATGGTTATGGCCTTGCACTCTCTCTTGGGATTTTCTTCTGTATTGCTTGGGAGAGTACTGGGAGGAGTTTCAGTAATCTTCTTACTCAGTTGACCCACTTGTGCCTTCAAATTTCTAATGGAGGACCTTGTTTCATTCATGAAACTTAGTGTGGTCTTGGATAGATCAGAGACTATGGTTGCCAGGCTAGAATGACTCTGTTCAGAATTCTCTATCTGTTGCTGAGAAGATGTTAGAAAAGGCTTGCTATTGCTAAACCTATTTCTTCCACCATTATTATTGAAGCCTTGTTGAGGCTTCTGTTGGTCCTTCCATGAGAAATTTGGATGATTTCTCCATGAAAAATTATAGGTGTTTCCATAGGATTCTCCAATGTAATTTACCTCTGCCATTGCAGGGTTCTCAAGATCATAAGCTTCTTCTTCAGAAGATGCTTCTTTAGTACTGTTGGATGCAGCTTGCTATCCATTCATACTCTGAGAAATCATCTTGACTTGCTGAGTCAATATTTTGTTCTGAGCCAATATAGCATTCAGAGTATCAATTTCAAGAACTCCTTTCTTCTGAGTCGTCCCATTATTCACAGGATTTCTTTCAGAAGTGTACATGAATTGGTTATTTGCAACCATTTCAATGAGTTCCTGAGCTTCTTCAGGCATCTTCTTTAGATGAAGAGATCCACCAACAGAGTTGTCCAATGACAGCTTGGACAGTTCAGACAGACCATCATAGAATATGCATATGATGCTCCATTCTGAAAGCATACCAGAAGGACACCTTCTGATCAATTGCTTGTATCTTTCCAAAGCTTCATAGAGGGATTCGCCTTCCTTCTGTCTGAAGGTTTGGACTTCCACTCTAAGTTTACTCAATTTTTGAGGTGGAAAGAACTTTGCCAAGAAGGCATTGACCAGTTTTTCCCAAGAGTTCAGGCTGTCCTTAGGTTGTGAGTCTAACCATGTCCTAGCTCTGTCTCTTACAGCAAAAGGGAAAAGCATAAGTTTGTAGATCTCAGGGTCAACCCCATGAGTCTTAACAGTGTCACATATTTGCAAGAACTCAGCTAAAAACTGATGAGGATCTTCCAATAGAAGTCCATGATACTTGCGATTCTGCTGCATTAGAGAAACTAATTGAGTCTTAAGCTCAAAGTTGTTTACTCCAATTGTAGGAATTGAGATGCTCCTTCCACAGAAGTCAGAAGATGCTGCAATAAAGTCACCAAGCATCTTCCTTGCATCTCCACCATTTTTGTTAGGTTTGGCCATCTCTCCTTCTTTTTCGAAAATTTCTATCAGGTCCTCTCCAGAGGGTTGTGCTTTAGCTTCTCTTAGTTTCCTCTTAAGAGTCCTTTCAGGTTCAGGATCAGCTTCAATAAGAATGTCTTTACCCCTGTTCCTGCTCATATGAAAAAGAAGAGAACAGAAAAGAAGAGAAATTATCTATGTCACAGTATAGAGATTCCTTTATGTGAGTAGAAGAAGAGAAGAATAGAAGAAGGAGAGAGAAGATGAAGAATTCGAACACAGAAAGGGATAGGGGGTTCGAATTATAAGAAGAAAAAAGGAGTTAGTAAATAAATAAATAAATAGAGAGATGAGAGAGAGAGAGAGAATTCGAATTTTAAATTAAAATAAAAGGAAAATATTTTTGTTTTTATTTTAATTATTGGTTAGTATTCGAAAATTATAAAAAGGAATAAAATTAAATTAAAATTTAAAACAATTAGTTAATTAAAAAGGATTTTGAAAAAGTGGTTAGTGATCTTCGAAAATTGGAGAGG
This sequence comes from Arachis ipaensis, assembly GCF_000816755.2. Lineage (NCBI taxonomy): Eukaryota > Viridiplantae > Streptophyta > Magnoliopsida > Fabales > Fabaceae > Arachis > Arachis ipaensis. Next base: position 97,242,375 of record NC_029789.2, on the reverse strand, counting down.
AAAAAGTAGTTAGGTGGTTTTGAAAAAGATACGATTGAAATAGAAAAACTTTTAAAATCAAACAAAAAGTCAAGTAGTTAATTGAAAAATATTTGAAAATCAATTTTGAAAAGATAAGAAGTTAGAAAAGATTTTGAAATTGATTTTGAAAAAGATATGATTGAAATTTATTTTAAAAAAGATTTGAAAGAGAAATTTAAAAAGATTTGATTTTGAAAATTAAAGTTGATTACTTGACTAACAAGAAACTAAAAGATATGATTTTAAAATTTAAAGATTGAACTTTTCTTAATAGGCAAGTAATAACTTGAGATTTTTGAATCAATAATATTAAATGTTAGTAATGAATTCAAAAATATGAAATCAAAATAAAAAAAATTTGAAAATCAAATTTTTTAAATTTTCGAAAATATGAAAGAGGAAAATTGAAAAAGATTTGATTTTTGAAAAAGGTTTTGAAAAGATAGGATTTTTAAATTGAAATTTTGACTTGATTAACAAGAAACAACTAAATTTTAAAACTTTTTGACTAAGTCAATCCAAAATTTCGAAATTTATGAGAAGAATAAGGGAAATATATTTTTTTTTATTTTTGAATTTTTAATGATAAAAGAGAAAAACAACTAAATGACTCAAGACATAAAAAATTAAGATAAAAACACACAATGCATGCAAGAACACCTTGAATGTCAAAATGAACACCAAGAACACTTTGAATGTCAAGATTAACACCAAGAACTTATTTTTGAAAAATTTTTAAGAAAAGACACACATGCAAGACACCAAACTCAGAAATTTTCAATGTTTAGACACTAACAAATTGAAAATGCATATGAAAAACAAGAAAAGACACAAAACATGAAAATGCAAA
>NC_029789.2:97217361-97241369 GCF_000816755.2 Arachis ipaensis | reverse complement strand
ACTAGCTCCTGTGATGATAAAAGCATCATCTGAAACTCTAGAATTCATTCTTAAAAACTCTGAAGTCATAGAATAATTTATGTATTTTTTTTTGAATTTTTTTTTTCGAAAATAAAAAGAATAAAAACAAAAAGCTTAAAATTAGAATAAAATTACCTAATCTGAGCAACAAGATGGACCGTCAGTTGTCCAAACTCAAACAATTCCCGGCAACGGCACCAAAAACTTGGTGCACGAAATTGTGATCTCAACTGCGCCAACAGCTTGGTACGCACGATCGTAATCTCAACTCTTTTTCACAACTCTGCACAACTAACTAGCAGGTGCATTGGGTCGTCCAAGTAATAAACCTTACGTGAGTAAGGGTCGATCCCACGGAGATTGTCGGCTTGAAGCAAGCCATGGTCATCTTGTAAATCTTAGTCAGGCAGATTTAAATGGTTATGAGGTTTTGAGAATTAAAATATAAATAAAATATAAAATAAGATAGAAATACTTATGTAATTCATTNTTATGTAATTCATTGGTGGGATTTCAGATAAGCGTATGAAGATGCTTTGTTCCTTCTGAACCTCTGCTTTCCTACTGTCTTTATTCAATCAGTCGTACTCCTTTCCATGGCAAGCTGTATGTTGGGAGATCACCGTTGTCAATGGCTACCGTCCGTCCTCTCAGTGAAAATGGTCTAAATGCGCCGTCACCGCACGGCTAATCATCTGTCGTTTCTCACTCATGTTGGAATAGGATCCATTTATCCTTTTGCATCTGTCACTATGCCCAACACTCACGAGTTTGAAGCTCGTCACAGTCATCCCTTCCCAGATCCTACTCGGAATACCACAGACAAGGTTTAGACTTTCCGGATCTCAGGAATGACCACCAATAATTCTAGCCTATACCACGAAGACTCTGATCGTGAACCAGGAGGCTAAGAGATATGCATTCAAGCTTGTTTTCATGTAGAACGGAAGTGTTTGTCAGACACGCATTCATAAGTGAGAATGGTGATGAGTGTCACTTGATCATCACATTCATCATGTTCTTGTGTGCGAATGAATATTTTAGAATAAGAATAAGCTTGAGTTGAATAGAAAAACAATAGTACTTTGCATTAATTCATGAGGAATAGCAGAGCTCCTCACCTTAATCTACGGGGTGTAGAAACTCCACTATTGAAAATACATAAGTAAAAGGTATAGGCATGGCTGTGAGGCCAGCCTCCAAACGTGTACAATATGGCATAAGCTCTAAGGACTAAACGTCCAAAGATATAAAATAAGTCACTAACAGTAGTTTTTATACAAAACTAGTAGCTAGGGTTACAGAAAATAAGTAACTAAGTGCAGATAATGCAGAAATCAACTTCTGGGGCCCACTTGGTGTGTGCTTGGGCTGAGCATTGAAGCCTTCACGTGTAGAGACTCTTCTTGGAGTTAAATGCCAGTTTTGGTGCCAGTTTGGGTGTTTAACTCCAGCTTTTATGCCAGTTCTGGCGTTTAACGCCAGAATAGGGTAGAAAGTTGGCGTTCAAATGCCGGTTTACGTTATCAAAACTCGGGCAAAGTATGGACTATTATATATTACTGGAAAGCCCAGGATGTCTACTTCCAACGTAATTGAGAGCGTGCCAATTGGGTTTCTGTAGCTCCAGAAAATCCATTTCGAGTGCAGGGAGGTCAGAATCCAACAGCATCTGCAGTCCTTTTTCAGCCTCTGAATCAGATTTTTGCTCAGGTCCCTCAATTTCAGCTAGAAAATACCTGAAATCAAAGAAAAATACACAAACTCATAGTAAAGTCCAGAAATGTGATTTTTATTTAAAAACTAATAAAAATATAATAAAAAGTAACTAAAACATACTGAAAACTACCTAAAAACAATGCCAAAAAGCGTATAAATTATCCGCTCATCAGTACTGCCGGATGCAGCTTGCATTCCAGTCAGACTCTGAGAAATCATATTGAATTTCTAAGTCAATATTTTATTCTGAGCCAATATTTCATTCAGAGTATCAATCTCAAGAACTCCTTTCTTCTGAGTTGTCCCACTATTCACAAGATTTCTTTCAGAAGTGTACATGAATTGGTTATTTACAACCATTTCAATGAGTTCCTGGGCTTCTGCAGGTGTCTTCTTTAGATGAAGAGATCCACCAGTAGAGTGGTTCAATGACATCTTGGATAATTCAGACAGACCATCATAGAATATACATAGGATACTCCATTCTGAAAGCATGTTAGAAGGACACCTTCTGATCAATTGCTTGTATCTTTCCCAAGCTTCATAGAGGAATTCACCTTCCTTCTGTCTGAAGGTTTGGACTTCCACTCTAAGCTTGCTCAACTTTTGAGGTGGAAAGAATTTGGCCAAGAAAGCATTGACCAACTTTTCCCAAGAGTTCAGGCTTTCTTTAGGTTGTGAGTCCAACCATGTCCTAGCTCTGTCTCTTACAGCAAAGGGGAAAAGCATAAGTCTGTAGACCTCAGGATTAACCCCATTGGTCTTAACAGTGTCACAGATTTACAAGAATTCAGCTAAGAACTGATGAGGATCTTCCAATAGAAGTCTGATGACATGTCATCATGTCATGTTTTTCTATGCTTTTTCATACAAGAAATTGATAATTAGTGCTCAAATATTGCATTCTTTTGTGCTTAAGTGGTATATTTCCTTGATCTTTTGATTTTATAAATTTTGTGAAAAATAAGAAGAAAAAGAAGCAAAAGAGCACAAAATAAGCTAAAAAGAAGAAAAGAAGAATTTTGGGGCACACTTTGAAGTTGGAGCACACTTTGGAGCCTTAGGCCACGCTTTTAAAAGCATGGCCCATGACCAAATTAAAAGAGATTGTCAATCAGCACGCAAAGCTCTGCTCTTGCCAAGAGCAGAGCATTATCGTGATGTAAAATAGAGCTTGGAAGCAAAATTTTCGCTAAGTTAAAACTTGGGCGCTCACAACATGACCATGCCTCCTTCAAAGGGCTATAACTTGAGATACGAATGTCCGATTGATGTGCTTCTAGTTGCGTTGGAAAGCTAACATTCAGAGCTTTCCAACGATATATGATAATTCATATTTGGCATGAAATTGGGGTACAAGTGAAATGCATCTTTAAGGGCCAAAAACAAGCAAAAAAATCAGCCAATGCTTCCACCAAGGTTCGAAGCTGGAGCCTCACTCCAAAGCAAAGTAGCGCTCTCAAGGAGAGCACAACGCTCTCCTGGAGAGCATTGTCGTGCTCTCTCCCAAAGAAAAAGCAAGGAAACTAAGCCAATATGGCTTCACTAGGATTTGAACCAGGGAGCTTGAGGAGCGCTACCCTTTAGTTATTCTCCAAAATTTGAGCTGAAATGCCTCCACCAAGGCTTGATCTTGGAACCTCACTCTTGAAGCATCAATGCTGCGCTCTTGGGGAGAGCTGAGCGCTACATTGATACAGCCAGGGAGCATTGTTGTGCGCACCAAAGCAATGCCAAGGAAACAAGCACCAATGCTGCGCTCTTGGTGAGAGCTGAGCATTGCCCTGGGAGGTGTCCCACACCAAACCAACTTGAGCTAAGCTTGACCCATGCTCCAAACCAATTAAACCAAGGCCAACCAGATCCACTCTTCCTCAAATCCAAAGCAAGCAAAGCCCAATTAACATCACTCAAAGGCACAAGGATCAATTAGATGAGGAATTTCATTTAAATTGTAATTTGTTTTTAATTTCAATTTCATTTCATTTTCATTTTGTAAAAAGCCTATATAAAGGCATCTTTCTCATTTTCATGGGGGAGGTGAGCTCTAATAGAGAGCATTAGAAGGCTGGCTCCAAGAGGGAGCAAGGAGAATAGAGAGCTTACTTTTACATCTTAACTTGAATTGGAGAATTGAAGGAATGCTATTTCAATTCTCACTCTGAAATCTCTTTGTTCTTCTTCTAGATAATTCAAATTTCATTTGCTATTTTAAATCTTCTTCTTCTGCAACTTTAGCTTTTTTGTTTTGGATCTTGAATTGAGGTTGAAGAGCTCCACTGATTCAAATTCTGAGAATCATCTTCCACTCCTCCTCTCAATTGATCTAAGGATTAGGTTTTAATCTTCTATGCTGTTTTTAAATCTCATTTTCTTCTGCAAATTACTTTCTGTGGGATCAAGGAAGGAATTGAGATCTAGACTTGTTTTCTAGTCTCCTCCACTCCTAAGGTCTTCAACCTTTCTTTTAGCTATTGCAATTGAGCTAAGTTTCTTTCTGTCTTGTTCTTCAAGCAATTTTTCATTTCTGTTTGAATCTACAGCACTTACTTCATCTTTTACTTCTCTGCTTGATTTCACTTTACATTTTCTTATTGAAGTTTTAATTCCCAGCACCCAATCCCTTTTAATTTCCATGCAACTTAATTATTCTTCAATTGTTCTAAGTGCTGCTTATTTCTTTCCTTTAAATTTCCTGCACCCAATCCCCTTTACATTTGATGCAATTTACATTTCTTGTCATTTAAGATTCTGTCAATTTACATTTCTTACTCTTTAAGTTTCTGCTCATTTACTTTATGCAATTTACAATTCCTTGTCATTTACATTCGGTTGCTTCAATTTTCACTCAAATTCTCTTCAATGTTAGCTTGACTAAACTAATCACCCACTAAAGTTGCTTGATCCATCAATCCATGTGGGATCGACCTCACTTTAAGTGAGTTTTACTACTTGATGCGACCCGGTTCACTTGCCGGTGAGTTTTAGGTGATTGAAATTCGTTTTCCAAAATATCCATCAAAGTCCATGAAACTTGCAATTCTGCTGCATTAGAGAAACTAATTGAGGCTTAAGCTCAAAGTTGTTTGCTCCAATTGCAGGAATTGAGATGCTTCTTCCATAGAAGTCAGAAGTGGGTGCAGTAAAGTCACCAAGCATCTTCCTTGCATTTCCACATTTGTTGTTATTTTCGGCTGCCATAACTACTTCTTTTTCGAAAATTTCTGTTAGGTCCTCTCCAGCGTGTTGTGTTTTAGCTTCCTCTTCAGAGTCCTTTCAGGTTCAGGATCAGCTTCAACAAGAATGTTCTTATCCTTGTTCCTGCTCATATGAAAAAGAAGAGAACAGAAAAGAATAGGAATCATCTATGTCACAGTGTAGAGATTCCTTTATGTGAGTAGAAGAATAGAAGAAATAGAATGAAGAAAGGAGAAGAAGAATTCGAACACAGAGAGAGGGAGAAGGTTCGAATTATAAGAAGAAGAGAAGTATTAACAAAATAAATAAATAGAAAGAGATGAGAGAGAGAGAGTATTCGAAAATTAATTCAAAAGAAAAGAAAAATATTTTTGTTTTTATTTTAATTATTAGTTAGAATTTGAATTTAAGAAGAAAAATAAAATAAAATTAGAATTTAAAGCAATTAGTTAATTAAAAAGAATTTAGAAAAAGTTGTTAGTGGTTTTCGAAAGTTAGAGAGAGAAAAGTAGTTAGGTGGTTTTGAAAAAGATAAGAAATAGTAAACTTTTAAAATCAAACAAAAAGTCAAGTAGTTAATTGAAAAATATTTGAAAATCAGTTTTGAAAAGATATGATTGAAAATCATTTTGAAAAAGATTTGAAAAGGAAATTAAAAAGATTTGATTTTTGAAATTAAATTTGATTACTCGACTAACAAGAAACTAAAAGATATGATTCTAGAATTTAAAGATTGATCCTTTCTTAATAGGCAAGTAACAACTTGAAAATTTTGAATCAAAATATTAATTGTTAGCATTAATTTCGAAAATTATAAAATAAAAATAAGAAAAAGATTTTGAAAATCAATTTCTGAAGAATTTTCGAAAAACAGGAAAGAAAAATGAAAAAGATTTGTTTTTTTTGAAAAAGATTTGAAAAGATAGAATTTTTAAATAGAAATTTTGACATGACCAACAAGAAACAACTAGATTTAAAAATTTTTGACTAAGTCAACCCAAAATTTCAAAATTTTTTAGAAGAATAAGGGAAAGATATTTTTTTATTTTTAAATTTTTAATGAGAAGAGAGAAAAACAAAACAATGACACAAAATATAAGAAATTATAATCAAAACAAATAATGCATGCAAGAATACTTTGAATGTCAAGATGAACACCAAGAACACTTTGAATTTCAAGATGAACACCAAGAATATATTTTTGAAAATTTTTAAGAAAAGAAACACATGCAAGACACCAAACTTAAAAATTTTTAATATTTAGACACTATGAATTCGAAAATGCATATGAAAAACAAGAAAAGACACAAAACAAGAAAGTCATAAGATTAAACACAGAGAATCATCAAGAACAACTTGAAGATCAAACAAGAACACAATGCATATATTTTCGAAAATTTAAGAGAAGTTAAAACATGCAATTGACACCAAACTTAAAATTTGACACTAGACTTAAACAATAAACACAAAATTTTTGGTTTTTATGATTTATTAATTTTTTGTATTTTTTTCGAAAATTATTTAAAAAAAGAAAATAAATAAATTCAAAATTTTTAATAAGAATTCCAGGATTCATGCCATGCTAGTCTAAAGCTTCGGTCCAAAAGAATTAGACATGGCCAAATGGCCAGCCAAGCTTCAGCATAGAATTATGAATGAGAATCTGAAGGCTCATGCAATGTGATTCTAAAGCTCCGGTACAAAAGAATTAGACATGGCCAAGTGGCCAGCCAAGCTTTAACATAACAAATACAAGCATATCCTTTTTACAATGGAAGGTGGAAACCTCGGTCCAACAGATTAGACATTGCTTAACAGCCAGCCAGGTTTCACTATATCTCATGAAGCTCTAGAATTCATTCTTAAAAAATCTGAAGAACATTTTATTATTATTTTTGAATTTTTCAAAAATTAAAAATAAAAAGCTTAAACATAAAATAAAATTACCTAATCTAAGCAACAAGATGAACCGTCAATTGTCCAAACTCAAACAATCCCCGGCAACAGCGCCAAAAACTTGGTAGTGGGAAATCATGATTCACACTTTTCACATCTCCGCACAATTAACCAGCAAGTGCACTGGGTCATCCAAGTAATACCTTACATGAGTAAGGCTCGATCCCACGGAGATTGTCAGCTTGAAGCAAGCTATGGTTATCTTGTAAATCTCAGACAGGAGGATTAAAATGGTTACAAGGTTTTAATAATTAAAATATAAATAAAACATAAAATAAGATAAAGTTACTTATGTAATTCATTGGTGGGAATTTCAGATAAGCGTCTGGAGATGCTTTGTTACTTCTGAGCCTCTGCTTTCCTACTGCCTTCTTTCATTCATGCGTGCTCCCTTCCATGGCAAGCTGTAAGATCCTCTCAGTGAAAATGGTCCTCTACGGTTTCTGCACGGCTAATCAACTGTCAAATTTCTTGTCTCAGATGAAAAATACCAGGCATAGCTACCGCATGGCTAATCATCTGTCGGTTCCCGCTAGCATCGGAATAGGATCCATTGATCCTTTTGCACACTGTCACTATGCCCAACATTCGCAGGTTTGAAACTCGTCACAGTTATCCCTTCCCGGATCCTACTCAGAATACCGCAGACAAGGTTTAGACTTTCCAGATCCCAGGAATGCTGCCAATGATTCTACCCTATACCACGAAGATACTAATCTCATAGACTCGGTTCGTGTATTAGATATCCAAGAGAATATACTCCGGCTATCGTCCAATGACTACGTTGAACATCATGTAGACCGCTTTGTGGCTGTCATGCACGCGGATCTTGGCTAAGCGAGTAACGAAGATTGGGTGATTGTCACGAGTCACCCCTTCATTCTGACTTAACTGAATTAAGTACGAGGGTATATCTTGGAGAAGAAGTAGGCGTGAATTGAAAGAAAAATAATAGTACTTGCATTAATTCATGAAGAACAGTAGAGCTCCACACCTAAATCTATCGGGTGTAGAAACTCCACCGTAGAAAATACATAAGTAAAAAAGGTCTAGGCATGGCCATGTGGCCAGCCTCCAAACATGAACAATAGTCAAAAGATGTTCCAAAAGTCTAATCAAAGATCCAGATACAATAGTAAAAAGTGCTATTTATACTAAACTAGTAACTTAGGTTTACAGAAAATGAGTAACTAAGTGCAGATAGTGCAGAAATCCACTTTCGGGGCCCACTTGGTGTGTGCTTGGGCTGAGCATTGAAGCTTTTTCGTACATAGGCTATTCTTGGAGTTAAACGCCAACTTGGGTGCCAGTTTGGGCGTTTTACGCTAGAAAGTTTTAGGATGGCATTGGACGCCAGTTTGGGCCATCAAATCTCGGGCAAAGTATGAACTATTATATATTTCTGGAAAGCCCAGGATGTCTACTTTCCAACGCAATTGAGAGCGCGCCAATTGGGTTTCTGTAGCTCCAGAAAATCTACTTCGAGTGCAGGAGGGTCAGAATCCAACAACATCTACAGTCCTTTTTCAGCCTCAGAATCAGATTTTTGCTCAGGTCCCTCAATTTTAGCCAGAAAATACCTGAAATCACAGAAAGCACACAAACTCATTGTAAAATCTAGAAATGTAATTTTTGCATAAAACTAATAAAAATATAATAAAAAGTAACTAAAACATACTAAAAACTATGTAAAAACAATGCCAAAAAGGGTATAAATTATCCGCTCATCAAGCTCTCTTTGCAATCTTTGAGGGTATGGCAGAGGAGGGATGTAGTGTTTAACTTTCTTTCTCTGTTCTTGTGGAGGCTCTATCATGACTTGTTTTCCCTTCTTTGAAGCTTGTGACTCTTCATCCTTCTTTTTAAGCTCTTCTTAGTCCTTTTCTTTAATTGTCACTTCTTCCTTGCTGTTGGCCTTATCATCCTCTGCTGGCTTCTTGTTAGCTTCTTTGTTATTTTCCAATGTCTTTCCACTCCTAAACTGAATTGCTTTACATTCTTCCTTGGGGTCGGGAATAGTGTCACTTGGCAGAGCATTGGTTGATCTTTCAGCTACTGTTTGCTTGGACAACTGTCCAATTTGTCTTTCCAGGTTCCTCAGTGAAGCTTCATGGTTCTTGTTGGCCAATTCTTGGTGCTTGATCATTTTCTCCATCATCATCTCTAGGTTGGAGATTCTTTGAGATTCTTGGGGTGGTTGTGGCTGAGTATGGGATGTGGAAGGGGGATGAAATTTGTTTTGGTTAGTTGATAAGTTATTGGGTGGATAGAAGTTGGGTTGGGGTTTATTGTTTTGTGGTTTTTTGTATGGATTTTGGTTAGTGTTTTGATTGTTTTGGTGGTTTGTGTTGCGAAAATTATTTTGGTTGGAGTTCCTTTGCCAAGGTTGCTGGTTCTGGTTCTCTTCCCATTTCAGATTGGGGTGGTTTCTCCAAGATGAGTTGTAAGTGTCTCCATGAAAATCATTTGGTCCAGGACCTTGATTTTGCATGTACTGCACTTGTTCAGGCTGCTGTTCTTCATAGCTTTCCTCCTGCTGTCCCCACACCACTGGTGGTTGGTTAGTTGTGCCCACTGCTGCAAGTTGTAATCCATCCATCCTCGTTGACATCATCTCAATTTGCTGTTAAAGCTGCTGGTGCATGAGTTTATTCTGAGCTAATATTGTATCAACTCCTTCCAATTTAAATACACCTTTCTTTGGAGCTGCTTGCCTTTCAGAGGAGTAGAAGTACTCATTGTTGGCCACCATGTCTATAAGATCATGTGCCTCTTGAGCAGTTTTCATCATTTGCAAAAGATCCTCCTAATGAATAATCCAAAGCTTTCCTCGAGGGCAAGGACAAGCCTTCATAGAAATTCTGGAGCTCCACCCATTCACTGAACATTCCTTCTGGACACCTTCTGATCAAGGCTTTATACCTCTCCCATGCTTCATACAATGATTCTCCTTCTAGTTGTCTGAAGGTTTGCACATCAGTTTTCAGCTTAAAGACTCTTTGGGGTGGATAGAATTTGGCTAGAAATTTGCTAACCAAATCATCCCAATTGGTGATGCTTTCTTTAGGGAAGGTTTCTAACCAATGTAAAGCTTTGTCTCTCAGTGAAAATGGGAATAACAAGAAATTATAAATTTCAGGATGGACTCCATTGGTTTTGACAGTGTCACAAATTCTCAAAAATACAGAGAGGTGTTGGTTTGGGTCTTCAGCAGCACTTCCTCTATATTGACAATTATTCTGAACCAGGGTAATCAATTGAGGCTTGAGTTCAAAGTTATTGGCATGGACATTGGGGGTTAGGATACTGCTCCCATAATTCCTTGGCTTGGGGATAGTGTAAGAGGCTAAAACTCTTCTCTAAGGCTGGCCATTGTTGTTAGCTACATCCTCACGTGAATTTGGGATGTTACCATCCATCTATTGATCCTCTTCTTCTGATTCTTCTTCTCATATAGCATGAACCAACGTCTACCAATGGAAAGGCCAAGAAGAAGGGCCCATTATGGCAGATCCTGAGTGAAGGCTTTGAGAGATACATGCTTGTGTTTACTATAGGAAGGGAGTTGGGAAGCGTTTATACGCTGATTCGGAGGCGAGGCATGCTACCGAACGCAAAGGTTAAATTAAAGGAAAGAAAGACAATAAAGCCAGTAGTTGTGCCGATCTTGTTCGCCTGAGCGAATTTGTTAATTCAAAGAGATCCGGTGGTATTCAACCCCAGGCCAACGGCCAATTCTAGTCCCTTAACAACCACATCCGGATTCGTTGAGACATCAAATCAGTCCGAAGACACTAAAGGAAGATGTGGAAAGGGCTCATTATTACTTATTCTATTTTCTCCAGCCCTTTCCTCTTGCTTCTCTTCTCAATCTCAGGAATGTCCTCTCTGGCTCAGAATCAAAAGAGGTGGATGTACCTCTTCTTCCTCCTGGCATACAACACAAACAAAACCAGAAAAATAAAATAAAAAACACTCTACTGCTAGAGTGTGGTTAAGGTTAGTTGAAACAAAATCTAAAACAGTTAAAATGCTTCACAAAAACAAAGAAAAAAATACTCAATCTAGATCATCACGTACTTAATCATTGTCAATCTAAATCAATTCCCGGCAACGGCGCCAAAAACTCTACGAGGAAAAAAAAATGATTCCACACAAACTCACTGGCAAGTGAGGTCGATCCCACAGAGATTGATGGATTGAGCAACTTTAGTATGGTGATGAATTTAGTTAAGCGAATATTTGATGAATTTGGTGAAATTTGATTAACAGAATATAGATTGTAGCTAAGTTAAAGAGCAGAATAAAAATTTGCAGAATCTTAAATGCAGAAAAGGTAAAATTGCAGAAACTTAAAGTGCAAGAAATTAAAAGAACTGAAACTTAAATTGCAAGAAAAGTTAATAACTGAGACTTAAAGTGCAAGTAATGTAAATTGCTGAATTTAAACTGCTGGGAAACTAAAATTGCATGAGAAATAAAAGGATTTGGGTATTGGGAGTCAAAATAGGATTGGAAAGAGTAAATTACAGCAAATTAGAGAACCCTCAAATGAAGGAATGAAGAAAATAGGTAAATTAGGCTTTTAGTTTCAAAACAGAAATGGAAGCAGAAGAATCAAAGAAAAATGAAACTTAGATCTATTATGAAATCTTAAAAGAGAATGAATAAACTACATAAGAATAACAAAACAGAAAGAAAACTAGGATCTCAATTGCTCTCTTAACAAAAAAGAAAAAAAGAAATTGTAGAGGAAAGCAAAATAGAAAGTAAACTATGATCAGATCTCCAACTCATAAAACTATCAAAGGAAAAATAAAAGAAAACTCCACGATGAAGAAATTCAGAAGAATTCTTCAATCTCAAGTCCATGACCCAAAACAGAATAGTAAAAGTTGCAGAAGAGAGAAAACAAAACAGAAAGGAAAATTCAAATCTGATCTCAATTCTAAAATTCTAAAATGAAAAATTAAAAGAGATCCTTTCAATGAAATCAAATTCTTCTCTATTTATACACTTTCTACTTCTGTCATCCAATACTTAGAGTGGGCTTTTTGGCTTGTGAAGAAGTGGATCAAAATGGCACTTGGTTGCTGCCTCCAGGGGAACGTTGCGTTCTCAAAGTGAGCACAGAATTCATTCAACCACGCGTACACGTCTCTGATGCGTGCGCGTCCTTTTGACCTTTTTGCTCATCGACGCGTACGCGTCGCTTATGCGTACGCGTCACTATCAGTCTTCAGCTCCAGCATGCTCGCGCGCTCCTTTCACACGTACGTGTGCTTCAATGGCGTTTACTTAGTGAGCGCTACGTTGGCTTAGTGAATGCTGCCCACGCGTTCGCGTCCTCCACGCGTGCGCGTGGGTAGCAAAATACCAATTCCATGCTTCAGCATCACTCACGCGTTCACGTGATCCTTCCAAGTCCACCATCGACGCGTGCGCGTCATGTACGCTTGCGTGTCGACTCCAAAATTTTGCCTCCAAATTTAAATATACCCGAAAATATTGAGTAATTAAATGTAGCGCTCTCTTTGAAAACGAGCGTCATCCACTTCCACGCGTACGCGTCATGCACGCGTACGCGTGGGTCTTCGAAAATCGCCCCTGACGCGCGAGTGTCCCGTACGCGTGCGCGTCGTCAAGTGAGCATGGCGTTGTCCTTTTGAACGCTATGTTTCTGTAGTGCTTCTTCTTTTCTTCTTTTTCTCACCTACAATTAACCAAACAAACAATCAAAGTCTAACCAAAATCATAAGGATTAGCATCATTCATAATATTCACTTAATTCTTGAATAAATCTCATGATTTTGTATAAAATAAATTATGTTTGATTGAATCAAAATAAACACAAAATTCCACTCCAACCACTTACTTATTGTGTAAGAAAGTGCATAAAACCTAATGAAACAAATGAAAAATACTTGTGAAACTAGCATAAGATGACTTGTCATCAATCATAGGTTATATTCCCCTAGGAATAAGCTTGAATTGTGTATTTGGTTGGGATTGATGTGTGTAGTTGATGTGTTGTTGAAATTATTGATTTGTATAGTGAATTGTGTATTTATGAGTTATGTATTGAATTGATGAATGTTGGACCGGAGGCCGTGAATTTGGGCCGAAAGCCAGAAAAGGTAAGAATGGTAAGTTGGTGAATATATTATATAATGATGCATGAGTTTGAATGGAAAAATTTTGTATTGAGTGTGTGAGATTTGATAATGATTGTTAGAGTAGTGGAATTGAGAATTTGAGATGTGAAGTCGATAAATTTTGAGTTAAAATGTGTGAATGCAGCAGGTTTGAGTTTGGTTGATTGTGAGTCTGTGGATTGAAGTGGTTTGCGGTTATTTTGTTGATGTTAACACTGTTTTGGCTTGTGATCTCTTGGAAAAGTTGGTAAATTCTATTTTTGGTTAAAACTGATTTTTGGCCAACTTTGGCGGGCTGTATCTCGGTCTTCAGAGTTGGAAATTTTTTGAAATTTAATTTTTATGAAAATTTATTTATCGATCTTTCCAAAGGTTCAATGTTGGTTGAAAAATAAATTTTGTGAAAAAAGATATGAAGGTTTGAAATTTGGGCTGAAAAACTGGTTTCTGCAGCATATCAGCATTTTTCAAGTGCTTATATGCCATGCGTATGCGAACATAGGTTGCGTACGCGACTTTATCACGTTTACACTCTTGCGAACGCGACGCATGTCATGCGTACGTGATTGAGTGATGCCTGAGCATCTTGTACCCTTTTTCATATCATTTTTTAGTTGTTTTTAGTTGGATTTTATTTAGTTTTACTTAATTTTAGTACAAAATTCCTATTTGGATGCTACTTTGAGTTGTTTTAGTGTTTTTATGATTTCAGGTGAAATTCGGAGAAATTTGATATAGTTTTGAGCTAAATAGGAGAAGCTGGAAGCATCCCCCCTAGGCGCTAGAGCCACAATTCAGAAACGTTGCTGCCCCCTCTAGGGCGCTAAACTCCCATCTTACATTTAGCGCCAGGCCAGGCAATCCGAATTCACTCTCTTTGGGAATCTCAAGTGTATTTAGCATTTATTAGTCATATTTTATTTTCTTTTTGTAATTTTTATTTACAAATAATATCTTTTAGCTTTAGAATTTATTATTATTATTTTATTTTCGAATCAAATTAGGTTAGTATAAAAGGAGAAAGATTCACCCTTTGTGGGCATCTTGATTTTTCTCTCTCCCGCATGGTACCCTTTTGGAAGAACCCTAGTTTTCTCTATAAGTCATGAGCAACTAAACCTCTTTCGTTAAGGTTAGGAGCTCTGTTTATTTCTATAGATTAAGACTATTGTGTTTCTATTTTAATTAATGTACTGGTTCAATTTCAAGGATTGTTTTCGTTCTTAATCTTATGACGAGAGTATGACCCTTATTTTATATGAGTTCTTGTGATTCTCGAGAGAGTTATCTAGCTTGAACAACAGCTTGAAAAAAAATTCCTCCTAAATTTCTAATTACATGAACTAATTGGGATATATGACATATAATCCTGTTAGCTTTGGGTAATTAGGGTTTTTGTGGCAATAAACTAGTTTTGAACTTAACCCTCTAAAAATCGGAATTAAGTGACCACGAGAGTGGCGGTTAATGAAGGTTAGAGGAGGCTAAATCACTAAGAGATTAGGGTTTAGTCATTTACAGTTTGCCATGAATTGAATAATTCATTGCTAAAATAGTTGGTAAGAACTTTTAATCTGAAAAAGTAAACATCTCCGAAGCCTTAACTGATTTCTCTCACTGTTTTTACACTAAACCTCTTATTTGCTTTCTTTATTCTCTTGTATATTTTTTTATGCGAATTAAACCATCAAACAACCTTTTCTGTTTGCTTAACTAAGACAATTGGATAACCATTGTTGTTTAGTCCGACAATCCTTGTGGGATCGACCCTCACTCACCTGAGGTATTACTTGGATGACCTACTGCACTTTCCGGTTAAGCTATGGGTATCTAAATTCCCGCACCATGTTTTTGACGCCGTTGTCAAGGATTATTTGTGATTGACAACTACTAGTTTTCTAGTTGCTTAGATTAGGTATTTTTCTTAGTTTTGTTTATTTAATTTTTCTTTTAATTTTCAATTTTAGTTTTATTTATTTTTCCTTAATTATTGATTTTAAATTTGGTGTCCCTTTAGGGTTTTCTCCTTTTTATTTTCGAAATTTTTAGTGTCTTTCTCTCTGTTGTTTTTGAAAATTTTTAGGTTACTTTCTCATTCTTGTTTTCGAAATTTTTAGTTTAATTGCTTGCTTTGATTTATTTTTATTTCTTTTTATAGAGAATATCTCACTGGGAGCTCTCTATACTTTGACATAGAGACTCCCACTTTTTTTTGTCTCTTGTTTGTTTATGAGCAGGAACAGGGATAAAGAACCCCTTCTTGAGTTTGATTCTAATCTTGAGAGGACCTTAAGGCAGCGTTTGCAACAAGCTAAAGCCTACAAAACCGGAGAGAATCACAAGAAAACTTTTGAGAAGGAAGCTATGGACGCTAATAGTGGGAACCCGAATGCCAATAAGCAAGAAAGGAGGACGCTTGGCTTATATACACTGCACCCACTCTTGACTTCTGTGGCCACAGTATAGAAGTACCTGCCATTGGTGCTAATAATTTTAATCTTAAGCCACAACTGCTCACTCTAGTGCAGCAGAATTACCAGTTTCATGGACTCTCATAGAAAGATCTAAATCTATTCATCTCTAACTTTCTGCAGATCTATGACACTGTGAAGACGAATGAAGTGAATCCTGAGGGTCAAGCTCATGCTCTTCCCATTTGCTATGAGGGATAGAGCAAAGCAGTATCTTGATTATCGGCCCAAGGAGAGCCTGGACACATGGGACAAGGTGGTCACTGGATTTCTGACCAAATTTTTCCACCTCAGAACCTGACTAAGCTATGGGTGGATGTCCAGACCTTCAAACAGAAAGATGGAGAGTCCCTCTATGAAGCCTGGGAGAGATATATGTTGAAGATCAGGAGATGCCCTCCTGACATATTTTCAGAATGGACCAGGCTACAGATCTTTTATGATGGCCTCTTTGAGATGGCTGAGATATCACTGGACAACTCTACAGGTGGCTCTTTGCACATGAAAAAGATACTTGAAGAGGCCAATGAGCTTATTGAGATGGTTGCTATCAACCAATATCTATACATTTCTGAGAGGAACCCTGTGAATTCTAGAACTACTCAGAAGAATGGAGTCATTGAGGTAGACACACTGAATGCCATTGATAAACCCATATTTTATGATATATTTTGTGCTTAATCTGAGTGATTTATTCAATCCTTCACCCACTTATTCATATTAATTGTATGGTTTTACTTTCCCTTCCTTATTATGTGATGTATGTGAAAAACATGTTTCCTATGCTTAAAAATAATTATTTTGATTACCCTTTATTTCCATTTGATGCCGTGATTCGTGTGTTGAGTAGTTTCAGATCTTCTAAGGCAGGAATGACTTAAAGGATGGAAAGGAAACATACAAAAATGAAAGGAAAGCAAAAAACAGTGTTTTTGAAGAAACTGGCAGCCACGCGATCGCATGGGCGACGCTTGATGATTGGATTTTTGACGGTTTAGAATTTCACTAATGAAATCTCGTTGTAAAGTATAGTTTCTAAACCAAGCAATAATCCTTTCATACAAAAAGTTGTTTGTCACTAGTACAAACCCCTAAAATTTATAAACCGAAGTATTGGACCTCGGGTCGTTCTCCCTAGGAATTACAATAAAGTGTCTTGTTATTGGTTATGAGTTATTTTGGGGTTTTGGATAAGAAGCATGAAAAGTAAATGGCAATGAAAATAAACTAACTACTATAAAAGCTCTTGGCAAGGTATGAGAACTAGAAATCCTATCCTAGTCATCCTTCTCAATTGTGATGAGAATTGTTCATTGCTCCCACTTAGTTAACCTCTAACCATGGAGGAAAGTCAAGTGGATGAATCAATTTGATTCCTCAAGTCCTAATTAACTCCTAAAGGAGAGACTAGCTTTAGAGGCATTCAAGTCAATTAGCAATCTCTAATTATCAATCGAAAAAGGAATTAGATTACTCAAGAGTCACTAATCACTCTACCTAGGCCAGGAGGAACAAAGTCTATACAAAAATCCAACCAAGCATTTAATCAAACACTTGGAAGGCACAAAAGAAAAGTATAGTCAATCACAACAAGAATGAATTCTAACTACAATTGAATGTAAAGAATTAACAACAACAATCAAGAAAATCACAATTATCACGAATTACCTCAAATTGCATTATTAAAAGGGAATAAAAGAAACAACAATCTATCCAAAACAAAGTGAAGAATTACAAGAACTAAAGTACATAACTAGGGAGAGGAAGAGGAGAAGATTAAGAATTGGCAAAGGAGAATTGAATTAAGGCATGAATTAAACCTAGATCTAAGAAGGGATATTAACCTAAACCTAATCCTAATCCTAGAGAGAAGTGAGAGCTTCTCTCTCTAAAACTACTTAAAACTAAAGCTATCACTTCCTTCTTCTCCAATTGTTATGTCTCCCTTTAGGCCTTGATCCTTTTATTCCTTTCTATCAGCAATTGGCGCCAAAAATGGGTTCAGAAACCCCTCAAAATCGCCAGGCACGTGTTGTCTTAATGAAGTCATGTGCAGACATCGATGCGTGCACGCACGGTACGCGTGCGCGTCCCTGGCTGATTCCGCAATGTGCGCGCGAGAGCCTTGTGCGCGTGCGCGTGCTTAGCCGTAATCAATTCTTTGGCTTTTTGTGCTTCTCTCCACTTGCATGCTTCCTTCCTTGCTTCCTTTGATCCATGCCTGGCCTATTTCAATCCTGGAATTACTAGCAAACACATCAAGGCTTAGGTTGTAATGGGGTTAGGGTCAAGGTAGGATCATTTATGGTTAAGTGGACTAGAGTTTAGATCTTTGATTAGCATAGACTTTCCCACCTAACCTATATAATGACCTATACAATTAAGTACTAATCTAACTACCCATTCCTCACTTTTTCACATACTCATGCATTTTCTTTTCATTTCACAACACTTATGCAGTGATTCTTATTGAGCTTCACTTTGGGACATTTTGTCCCCTTTATTGCTCTTCTTTTTTTTTCATTTTTATTTCTTTTTCTTTTCATTTGTTTTTCCTTTTCTTTCAAACTATACACAAGAACATCAATACATAAGGTCTATACATTCAATCAATACATGAGTATGTTCCCAATTCTTAAATATGGAAGTGTACTACCCCTTTTATCCCATCCAATGTTCCCAAGCCTCACCAACCTTGAGTAATAGACACTCTCACTAGCCTAGGCTAATCAAAGATCCAAACAAGGACTTTTCATTGGTTTTCCGCCTTGGGCTTGTAATATGCTAAAATGAGAGTAAGTCGGTTAAGCATAGGCTCAAAATTGGCTAACAATGGAGAGTAAAAGGTAGGCTATTTGGGTAAGTGGGCTAATGAAATAATGGCCTCAATCATACAAATGCATGAATACAAGAAATAATTGGACATATAGAATCAAGCAAATCAAGGATCACAATCATAGAAAGAGAACAATTGCACACAAGAATGGAAAATAAGTGGTTATAAAAATGTAACCACACCATAAGGCTCAAGTCTCACAAGCTTGTGTTCTTAGTTCAATACATGCTTCACAAAGTATGAATTCAAGCAAGTTTCACCAAAAATTTTCTTCAATCAATTGGGTTAGTGTCCTATGTTCTATAATTAAAATTCTTGGAAAATCTCAATATTTGACTAAGCATTGTTGTGATTGAAAAATTCAAAAATTATTTTCCTTAGTTTACCTTTTTCTTTTTCACTTAAACCGATTTCTTATGTAAGAAGGGTGACTAAGTTTTCACTTAAAACATTATTTCTAATCACAACCACAAACTAAAACGAAAGATATGCAAAAGAATATATGCAAAAATGTATAAAGAAAAATCCAACTAAAATATGGAATCTATCATCTAAAACATCTAAAGATATCCAAAAGCATCAAAATATCTAAAATCCAAAATAAGTAGTAAAGGTATCCAAAATGGCAAGAGTATCCAAAATAAACTCTAGATGCATCAAATATATACAAGAGCTATGCAAAGTAAGGTAACTCAGAAGGTAGCCAAAATGTTCACCGGTCCTCTAATGATGCTACCGGTGACCTCCCCACACTTAAGACCAAGCATCGTCCTAGATGCTAAACCGGAGGATCAGTGGAAGGTACAACGGTAGCTGCTGAATCTATCTGAGGCTGTGGAATCGGCTCCTCATGGATCCGTGGAAACTCTGTAGTGTCAGGCGCAGCTGGAGGTGCATCCTACTGAAGCGGCTCATCCGCAGCCTCCTCCTGATGATCCTGCTCATCAGAGGTCGGAGAGTCTGGAAGCGGAGGTAACTCAGCGCCAAGGGAGATGAGTGCCTGATCCATCCGATCCAGTCGGCATCTGACATGGAGCCTCTCGCGCTCCAAGAACCGAAACAGACGATGGACCAGTAGGTAAGTGGGCTCGGGTGCTGAAGGAGGTGGGGCTGCTGTCAAAGAAGATGGTATAGCTGCCTCGACTGCCGCTCTAGCTCGAGAACGGCGGCTAGTCGGGGGCCTCTCGTGCACCCACACACCCCAGGGAATAGTAACTTCCTTGTCGTCGTCATCTGGAGGTGGTGGCGTCACGTCATTGTCCTCCCACGGGACATCAGCTAGCTCAGCTAAGCTAGTAACTAGTGTCGAAAACGGTAACAAGCCGCAAATATGAGCTCTCCACATGCTATGCCTAATTAGTCGGGGAAAATATACTTTCTTCCCCTCCATGACACACCCAATCAAGACTAGCATATCCATCAGAATCTCTGAAAAGTGAGTGGTAGGGAAGACATATTGGGCAAATATTTGTTGCCAAGTCCTAGCCTCCCTAGTCAGATATGCAAATAGCATGCCCTTGGGCTTTGTGTTGCTCGAATCCATTACCCAAGAAGCATCTGGTGTAGTAATTACGCGCCTAAGCGCCTCATAGTTGAAAGTCATGAAGAGGAGAGCTACCTCTGCCTGCTGGTAGGCACAAGTCTCAGGAGTACCAACTCTGCAGAGCAGTGCATCCCTCAAGGCATCCTCAGTGATCATAATCTCTCTACCCCTCAAGTATACTGAATCCAAGCTTGGTCGAAAGAAATTACAGTAAAATTCCTTGACCCACGAGATGTTAATCCGTCCCAAGTCCCTATCGACGAAATCCAAGCCCAGCTCAGAAATACGGGCGTTTATGGCACGCCTCACATCATTGGGAAGATTCAGCTTCTTCTCAATATTCAAATTTTTCTTTGCATAACGGGAAAGGCGTAGCTCGCAGTAGAGATTTGGAAATTTGGTTGGATCAGTGGACGGGAGTAACTGATTTTCTTTCTCCTCCTCATTCAGCGGATTCCTCGCATAGTTAGCAGATGGTGAGGGTGTAGAGGTCTTGGAGCGCTTCCTTTTTTTGGAAGCAGTGGCTATAGCTTTTCCTTTATCCGACATCCTGAAAACATAGATAATATAACATAAGCCTATAGCCAAGTAGATACAAAGCGCTCAAAGCAAAGCATATTCATGAAGTGAATAAAGGAAGAAGGTTTCTTGGAATGCAAGCAACAGAATACAAAATTCAAATCGAACTTCAAACCAGGAATGCAAACCATGTCTTGCACACTATTCATTAATTGAGTTCAGAAAGCACCATATCCAAAAGAATGACATAAAGAGTTAGGTGGAAAACCAAAAGAAGTTAGTTGGTTGAACGAGTTAGACTTAGAAAGCAGTTTGAAAATTAGTGATATGGTAATTACTATCTCAATTTAAAATGAGTGAACAAAACAATGCTGTAAGCACGTTCACAATCATGAATTGCAACAAGTCATTGATGATGAAATATGATATTGCTAGAAAGCAACTAATATGAAACAAAACATCAATCAATGTGAACGATCACTAGTAATGTATAACTTCCAGAGAACTGCAAGCCATGGTCAATCAAAAAGCTTATTCAACCATGCAATGCATAGAAGCAAATCAACATGAATAACAAACAGGAATATGGAAACATGACCAAAGAACTTGTTCTTGAGAAGTTTTCAAAAACCATGTAAGCAACAGAGCACTAATTTAACAGAATTCATCAACTAAGGCTGTTACATTCATCAAATAAGTTCAATATAAAAACTGTGGTTAATGAAAATCCGGCAGCATTTCAGCAGCAAATTGGCTAATCCCCAAAATTAAACGGTCGAAGCAGATTCCATACGGATTCATTAAGGAATCAGAAAACAAGCTAGTAATGCAGCACAAACAGCAACGAAACAGAGCAACTCCACAGTGACAGGAAAGCAAACAATGCCTAAATCCACTATTCAGCCCAGATTCGCTAACCACCTAAATCAAACTAAACTAACTAACTAACCTAATTCTAACTACATTAACAAAAACAAGAAGAGGCAGGAAAGGGAAATAGAACAGGGGGTATGGAACCTGGCCACGCAGGCGCGTATGTGAAGGAATCGGGATGGACGCGGGCGCGCAAGGCGTGCCTCAGCGCAGATGTGCTGGGCTGGAGGCTTAAAAGAGGCCCAGAGTTGGCACAACTCTCGGGTCCTTTGGCCTTGGTGATGCTAATACGCATCGACGCGCACGCGCACTGTGCGCATTTGCGTGAGTTGAGTTGAGCTGGGGGCTTAAAGTTGGCCCAGATCCAGCGCAACTCTCTAGTTTTTGGCCCAGAAGTCGTAGCAGCGGATCGACGCGTATGCGGCAGGTGCGCGCACGCGTGCATTTCCTGATAGCTTTATAGGCGCGCACACACGTGGTGCGCGTCAGCGTGGAATGAAATGGGCTCGAGGCACAAGGCTGGCCTAAGAGAGGCCCAACTCTCTGGAAAATGGGTGATGAGGCGTCCGCTCAGGGGCGCGTGCGCGTATGGTGTGCGCACGCGTCCTTCCCACCCTTCTTCTCTCTTCTCTTTTTTTTTTTCAAGCAGAAAAATTATGCTCAGGTACTCCCTAGACTGCTCACAACTCTTTATTCAATCAACCATCATACAATTCACAAAAATGCAATTTGATATTATTCATCTACTACTAAACACAACATACACGTGACTAGGCTAACAATTAAGTTGTACAAACAAATTATGTGAAACATCTACCTACAATGGTAACTCAAATCACTTATTAGGCAAATTTAAAAGAGAATGGAAAGAGTTTACCATGGTGGGGTGTCTCCTACCTAGCACTTTTAGTTTAAGTCCTTAAGTTGGACATGTTGAGAAGCCTATTGTCATGGTGGCTTGTGTTTGTATTCGTCCTTGAATCTCCAAGGATCTTTGCTTCTCAATTGGTTGACAGAATTCCCAACCATTTTCGTCAAGCTTGGGCACAGTTCTACCCAAGATATGAGTCCCCATAGTTGGTCTTCACATAGCGAACCGGGATCCCATATCTTGTTTTCGCACCCGTCTTCGATTTGGTCTTCATACTCTCTCTTTCCGGGTGGTTGACATATAGAATTCTCTTTAACATACCAAGCCTTCCGTCGAGACCCTTGTAAAGTGGCATTCTTCCAATCATCGTTCCTATACCTTGAAGCTTTGACCTTAATGGGCCTGATTCCTAACTTGCAACCACTACACAACTCATTCTTGCTTTTAATTCCACAAAGAGCTCTAAGTTGTCCATCCGTTTCAATCAAACCATATTCAAGCGAGAAAGCGAAGCTTATGGATAGGAATGTTACCCACTTGAATGTTGTGTTGGATGGTGACTCAGGAAGGGAGACCTCCCCACACTTAGACAATGCAAGGTCTACTTCCTTGTGCTCTTCTTTGTGTATTTCCACCTCTTTACGAGCTTCCTTGATTTCAACCCTTCCCCTTTTATCACATAGCTTGGTGTTGTCTTCAAGAACTTTCATTTCTTGCCTAATGGGAGGTGGTTCAATTTTGGATAGAAATTCATTGATGAGTGCTCCATGGTGCTACATTCCCTTGGACTTTTAACATCTCCTAAATCTTCAACCACTTCTTCCTTTTTCTTCAATGATTATAGCTTCCTCTAGTTGCTCCAATACAAAATGGCATTTCTCATCCCCCACCGGAGTTTCCAATCTCTCCTTCATGCTTTGCTCTTCTTTTGCGGTTCCACATGTGGCTATGGAAGCACCTTGAGTATTCAAACATTGGTGGGCGAAAGTGTGCACCACCTTAGTCAAATTGGCCACAAACTCAAGTGTATCCTGCTTCATAGCTTCTTGTCCTTGAAGTAACAAAGTGAGAGTATCGTCTATTTGGGCTTGGGGTGGGTAGGAAGGTTCATCATTTTGGAGAGAGGGTTCATAGTAGGAAGGTGATTCTTCTTGGTAAAGGTATGGAGATGGTGAGTATTGAGGTGGTTCATGGTAGTAGTCTTGATAGGGTTGTGGTGGTTCTAAAGGTTCTTGCTCATAATGATCACAAGGATGTGATATGGGTGATTGGTCATGTGGTGGATATGGATCATAGGAAGGTGCTTGGTATGGAGAGGCTTGTGAGTATGGTTGAGCATCATGTTGAGGATAAGGTTCATAGGCATATGGTGGTTGATTATCACAAAAGGGGTCACCATAGCCATTGAGTTGACATGCATTAGGATGGAAATTATACCTATAAGTATCCGGAGGTTGTTGCCAATAGGAGTGATCAATTCCTTGAGGCTCCTCCCATCTTGGAGTGTTCCATCCTTGGTACATGTTAGTATTGAAGTTCACATTCCCTACAACACAATTAGAGCCAAACTCATAGCCAAAGTGAGAATTCATTATGGAAAAATAAAATAAAAATAACAAAATCTAGTAACCAAGCAAAAGACAAACTATTTACACTATTCACATATGTACAATAACCAATAACATAACACCATTGCAAATCCCCGGCAACGGCGCCATTTTGATGATTGGATTTTTGACGGTTTAGAATTTCACTAATGAAATCTCGTTGTAAAGTATAGTTTCTAAACCAAGCAATAATCCTTTCATACAAAAAGTTGTTTGTCACAAGTACAAACCCCTAAAAT
>NC_029789.2:97213677-97217015 GCF_000816755.2 Arachis ipaensis | reverse complement strand
CAACCAAGCATTTAATCAAACACTTGGAAGGCACAAAAGAAAAGTATAGTCAATCACAACAAGAGTGAATTCTAACTACAATTGAATGTAAAGAATTAACAACAACAATCAAGGAAATCACAATTATCATGAATTACCTCAAATTGCATTATTAAAAGGGAATAAAAGAAACAACAATCTATCCAAAACAAAGTGAAGAATTACAAGAACTAAAGTACATAACTAGGGAGAGGAAGAGGAGAAGATTAAGAATTGGCAAAGGAGAATTGAATTAAGGCATGAATTAAACCTAGATATAAGAAGGGATATTAACCTAAACCTAATCTTAATCTTAGAGAGAAGTGAGAGCTTCTCTCTTTAAAACTACTTAAAACTAAAGCTATCACTTCCTTCTTCTCCAATTATTATGTCTCCCCTTTAGGCCTTGATCCTTTTATTCCTTTCTATCAGCAATTGGCGCCAAAAATGGGTTCAGAAACCCCTCAAAATCGCCAGGCACGTGTTGGCTTAATGAAGTCATGTGCAGACATCGACGCGTGCGCGCACGGTACGCGTGCGCGCACGGTACGCGTGCGCGCACGGTACGCGTGCGCGTCCCTGGCTGATTTCGCAATGTGCGTGCGAGCGCCTTGTGCGCGTGCGCGTGCTTGGCCGTAATCAATTCTTTGGCTTTTTGTGCTTCTCTCCACTTGCATGCTTCCTTCCTTGCTTCCTTTGATCCATGCCTGGCCTATTTCAATCCTGGAATTACTAGCAAACACATCAAGGCCTCTTATGGAATCAAGGAGAAATCAAAATTCATCAAAATAAGGCTTAAAAAGCATGTTTTTACACCTAAGCACAAATACGGGAGAGATAACAAAACCATGCTAATTCATAGGTTAAATGCTAGAAAAGGTCATCAAAATACTCTAAATTCAATACAAGATAAACCCTAAAAATGGGGTTTATCAACGCGGCCGCATGCCAGCGCGAAAAGGCATTGACGCGGCCGCATGACTGACGCGACCGCGCGCCTCGAGCGAAACACATATGACGCGGTCACATGACTGACACGACCGCGTGACAAGGAAAACTCCGAATGACGCGACCGCGTGACCCACCCGGACGCGTGACAGAGGCCACGCACCAGGAATTGCAGAAAATGCTCATAGCGAATTCTGAAGCCCTTTTTGGCCCAAATCCAAGTCCAGAAGGCATAAACCAGAGGTTATGAAGTGGAGGAATGCATCCATTCACAGAGAGTCTCCACTTTAGTTAGTTTTTCATGATTTAGATTTAGTTTAGAGAGAGGTTCTCTCCACTCTCTCCTCTCTTTAGGATTAAGATTTAGAATTAGGATTTTATTCGCTTTCAGGATTATCTCTTTATTAGGTTCAATATTCCCTTTTATTTACTTTTGCAATTTAATTTATGAATTCTTCCATGTTACAGATTACTCTTTTGAATTAATGTTATTTGAGGTATTGATGCATAGAAACTTGTCCTTTAACAAATTTCCTTTGGCAAGTATACCGAATTGTCGTCAAGTAAAAACTCACAATAGAGTGAGGTCGAATCCCACAGGGATTGACTGGTCAAGCAACTTTAATTGGAGGAATGTTCTAGTTAAGCTATGCAGAAATTTGGGTTGAGAATTGCTGGAAATTAAATGGCGGGAAAGTAAATGGCAGAAAATAAATGACGAAAAGTAAATTGCAGAATCTTAAATGGGGAATGGGAGTTTAGCATGAAGGTAAATAGCAGAAAGTAAATAGAATGGGTAAGATCAGAAATGGGGAGTTCATTGGGCTTAGGAGATGTTGTATTCTCCGGATCAAGTTCATTTTCATCTCTTCCTCAATCAATGCATTCATTGATCTCCTTGGCAATCTTAAGTGATTGAATTCAAATTCCTTGGTAACTCAATCTCTCAAATCAGATCAATAGCCAATTCCTTGGTCTAATTGCTCATGAGAAGAGATGATGTATGGTCACTGATTATACCACATGTATTTCCGAATCAAAGTGTTGGTAGGATTATATGTCACTATATCCATCCAAACCCAAATTTGGTCCAACATGAGAAAGCATTTCTAGCATGATCTCTTCATTCCTCTTCCAAGGTTCAGAAGAGATCCAAGTATGAATAGCTTCTTTCCCAAGACAACTATCCAATTGGATGAAGATTGAAAGCTTTCTAGTAAAAATCAAGAGAAAAGAGAGAAGAAGAATAATGAAAACTAATATTGATCCATCAAATTACAACAGAGCTCCCTAACCCAATGAAAGGGGTTTAGTTATTCATAGCTCTGGGAATGAAAAGCATAGATGGAGAGTACATTCTGAAAGTTAAACTAAAAGTTGCAGAGAAAGTAAAATACAGAGAGTGATTCTAATAATGCCCCAAAAAGCTCCTCTCTAGTTCAAAGTTCTCCCTATTTATACTATTCTTCTGATCTTTTAGTTGGCTCTTCAAGTCTTGGATATGGGCCTTTGGATCTTGAGTTGAAGCAGTTATCTTCTTCAGTGGGCTCAGCTTTACTTGCAGAGAGAAAGTGTGAAGTAGGCAGGGATTCTAGCTTAGGACGTTAGTGGCGTTAACGTTAAGTGAAAGTGTGGGTTCGAGAACGTTAGTGGCAATCACCTTTTTCACTAACGTTCCAATCCCAAGGATGATCCACATTAACTTCAACGTTAGTGGCATCGTCGTGACCACTAAC
The DNA here is from genome assembly GCF_000816755.2 of Arachis ipaensis. Classification (NCBI taxonomy): domain Eukaryota; kingdom Viridiplantae; phylum Streptophyta; class Magnoliopsida; order Fabales; family Fabaceae; genus Arachis; species Arachis ipaensis. The sequence goes on along the minus strand of NC_029789.2, from coordinate 97,214,313 downwards.
GTTGCCTCTTGGTCCTTCGCACACGTTATTGGGACTTACTTTTTCCAATAACGTTGAGAATTCTCCTTTCTCCCTATGTTAGCGTTCACGTTAGTGTGGCTAACGTGACCCTTAACGTAGGCTTGCCACATCTTCGAGAACGTTAGTGACACTTACCTTTGTCACTAACGTTCTAAAACGCCCCTACTTCCCAAGTTAGAGTTCACGTTAACTAGGTTAACGTGGCTTCTAACGTGGTATTGCTAGCCATTTCCAACGTTAGTGACAAAGGTGAGTGTCACTAACGTTGGCTCATTATCCCTTTTACTCACGTTAGCTTCCACATTAATGTAGTTAATGTTGGAGTTAACGTGGCTCATAGTGGCTCATCCCAACGTTAGTGACAAAGGTGAGTGTCACTAACGTTGGCAATTCTTTGCTTCCTCTATGTTAGATTCCGCGTTAATTGAGTTAACGTGGCAACTAACGTGACTCAAAGTGGCTTAGCTCAACGTTAGTGACAAAGGTGAGTGTCACTAACGTTGGCCATTCTTTTGTTTCCTTACGTTAGAGTCCACGTTAACTGAGTTAACGTGGCTCTTAACGTGGCCAATATGAGCTTGGTCCAACGTTAGTGACAAAGGTGAGTGTCACTAA
>NC_029789.2:97204071-97210390 GCF_000816755.2 Arachis ipaensis | reverse complement strand
TGCAGAGAAAGTAAAATACAGAGAGTAATTCTAAGCTCTCCTTATTTATACTATTCTTCTGATATTCTAGTTGATTCTTCAAGTCTTGGATATGGGCCTTTGGATCTTGAGTTGAAGCAGTTATCTTCTTCAGTGGGCTCAACTTTACTTGCAGAGAGAAAGTGTGAACTAGGCAGGGATTCTAGCTTAGGACGTTAGTGGCGTTAACGTTAAGTGAAAGTGTGGGTTCGAGAACGTTAGTGGCAATCACCTTTTTCACTAACGTTCCAATCCCAAGGATGATCCACATTAACTTCAACGTTAGTGGCATCGTCGTGACCACTAACGTTGCCTCTTGGTCCTTCGCACACGTTATTGGGACTTACTTTTTCCAATAACGTTGAGAATTCTCCTTTCTCCCTATGTTAGCGTTCACGTTAGTGTGGCTAACGTGACCCTTAACGTAGGCTTGCCACATCTTCGAGAACGTTAGTGACACTTACCTTTGTCACTAACGTTCCAAAATGCCCCTACTTCCAACGTTAGAGTTCACGTTAACATGGTTAACGTGGCTTCTAACGTGGTATTGCTAGCCATTTCCAACGTTAGTGACAAAGGTGAGTGTCACTAACGTTGGCTCATTATCCCTTTTACTCATTTTAGCTTCCACATTAATGTAGTTAATGTGGGAGTTAACGTGGCTCATAGTGGCTCATCCCAACGTTAGTGACAAAGGTGAGTGTCACTAACGTTGGCAATTCTTTGCTTCCTCTATGTTAGATTCCGCGTTAATTGAGTTAACGTGGCAACTAACGTGACTCAAAGTGGCTTAGCTCAACGTTAGTGACAAAGGTGAGTGTCACTAACGTTGGCCATTCTTTTGTTTCCTTACGTTAGAGTCCACGTTAACTGAGTTAACGTGGCTCTTAACGTGGCCAATATGAGCTTGGTCCAACGTTAGTGACAAAGGTGAGTGTCACTAATGGTGGCCTCATTTTCTTCTTCCACGTTAACTACCACGTTAATGTAGTTAATGTGGCAATTAACGTGGGCTATGATGACTTCGAGGACGTTATTGGCAATTACTTTTCTCATTAACGTTTCAAGCTAGCTCCCCTTCCACGTTAGAGGTCACGTTAGTTAGACTAACGTGGCTGCTAACGTGGTTCTTCCTTGCTTCCTTTGTCCTGAAATCAAGCAATATAGTGCATCAAAGTTCTATGAGATATGCATCATCCAATTTGTCATTCAATTTATGCATAACTCTCATGAATTCATATAAAAATCACAATGTTTTCTTGAATCAAGATGTAAGTGAAATTCTACCCAAAACTTACTTATTTCCTAAGAAAGTGCATGAAACTACCCTAAAACCATAAAGAAAAGGTCAGTGAAACTGGCCAAAATGCTCTGGCATCACAACACCAAACTTAAAGCTTGCTTGTCCCTAAGCAAGTACTGGAACAAGAGAATGATGAATGAAATGCTAAGAGATATGAGTCATTATTGTGGAAGTCATGTCCTTGGTTTTATGGTAGTTTCATGTATAGCAACTTAGGTTCATTCCTTCACTGGCTTTCAGACCTTTATCATGTCTTGAATACTCACTTGATTGCACCCTATGAGACTTTTATTCATTGATCCTTTTATTGTTTTCAGGGTTTATTGCATCCTTAGGCTAAGTGCTTTGTGAGGGGGCGACTCTTTAAAATAAGCTTTCAGCCAACACTCCCGAACCAGTTAGTTCAAGATGCTAGGTGTTGAAGCACCCCTAAGGACTTACTCCCTCAAGTCTCTCTCCCCCATACATGCACACCACAGGCACATGGTTTATTATTTTCTTTCCTTGAGGTCTTGGTGTCTGGTGCACGAATTGTGAATCACACTTTTCACAACTCGTACCACTAACCAGCAAGTGCACTGGGTCGTCCAAGTAATACCTTACGTGAGTAAGGGTCGAATCCCACGGAGATTGTTGGTTTGAAGCAATCTATGGTTATCTTGCAATTCTTAGTCAGGAAGTCAATTATATTTATCAGTTGAATTGCGAATAAACAAGAGAGCATGGGTTAAAGGTTACTTGTTGTGCAGTAATGGAGAATATGTTAGAGTTTTGGAGATGCTTTGTCTTCTGAATCTCTGCTTTCCTCTGTCCTCTGATTCACGCACGCACGTCCTTCTATGGCAAGCTGTGTGTTGGTGGATCACCGTTGTCAATGGCTACCATCCATCTTCCAGTGAAAAGGGTCTAAGTGCGCTGTCACCGCACGGCTAATCATCTGTCGGTTCTCAATCATACTGGAATAGAATTCTTCATCCTAGAAAACAGGAATACTTGCATTAATTCATCGAGACACAGCAGAGCTCCTCACCCCCAACAATGGAGTTTAGAGACTCATGCCATCAAAGAGTACAAAGTTCAGATCTAAAAATGTCATGAGATCCAAAATAAGTTTCTAAAAATTGTTTAAATACTAAACTAGTAGCCTAAGTTTACAAAAAGTGAGTAGACTATGACAGATGGTACAGAGATCCACTTCTGGGGCCCACTTGGTGTGTGCTGGGGCTGAGACTTAAACAATTCACGTGCATAAGGCTGTTTTGGGTGTTCAACACCAGGTTTGGATCCATTTCTGGCGTTGAACTCCAACTTTTAATCCTTTTCTGGCGCTGGACGCCAGAATTGGGCAGAGAACTGGCGTTGAACGCCAGTTTACGTCATCTATCCTTGAGCAAAGTATTGACTATTATATATTGCTGGAAAGCCCTGGATGTCTACTTTCGAGAGCTATTGAAAGCGCGCCATTTCAAGTTCTGTAGCTCCAGAAAATCCACTTTGAGTGCAGGGAGGTCAGAATCCAACAGCATCAGCAGTCCTTTTTCAGCCTGAATCAGATTTTTGCTCAACTCCCTCAATTTCAGCCAGAAAAATACCTGAAATTATAGAAAAACACACAACTCATAGTAAAGTCCAGAAATATGAACTTTTCCTAAAAACTAATGGAAATAAACTAAAAACTAACTAGAATATACTAAAAACTATATGAAATTAACCCCAAAAATCGTATAAAATATCCGTTCATCACAACACCAAACTTAAACTGTTGCTTGTCCTCAAGAAACTAGACAAATAAAATAGAAGACTAATAGGTTGAGAAGCAATAATATCTCAGAGTTTTTGAGTGAAGCTCACAATTAGAGGTGTCCAGAGTTCTTAAGCACACTCTTCTTTCTGCTTTGGACCTTGACTTTAACCGCTCAGTCTCAAGTTTTCGCTTGACACCTTCACGCCACAAGCACATGGTTAGGGACAACTCGGTTTAGCCGCTTAGGCCAGGATTTTATTCCCTTAGGCCCTCCTATCCACTGATGCTCAAAGCCTTGGGATCCTTTTTATTACCCTTGACTTTTGGTTTTAAGGGCTATTGGCTTTTTTTTTTGCTGCTTTTTCTTGCTTCAAGAATAATTTTTTTTTATTTTTCAGATTATCAATAATATGTCTCATGTTCATCATCCTTTCAAGAGCCAACATATTTAACAGTCTTAAACAACAAATTCAAAAGACATATACACTGTTCAAGCATTCATTCAGAAGACAGAAAGTATTGCCACCACATGTAACTAATTAGAATTTCTCTTGTTAAAAACTCGAAATTTTATTGCCTCTTATTCAAAAGATCTACTATTTTATTCATGTTTGCTAATGATGAGAAAAATAAACTATGGCTTAATTGGAGATAAAATCAAAATAGATACTAATTACTACTATATGACTCCTAAAGTGAACTTCTATAATGACACTATCATAGAGTTAAAGCAGAAATTGGAATTTAACAACCTTTATTCTGGGAAGTGGGTGTTCCTCTGATCTGTGGGGTGCTTGGTCCTTCAAGAGATAACTTCTGGCGCTTCAATTCCCTTAAGTCACGCCCTTGCTCCTCTTGTTCTTTAAACAAATAGGTAAGAATTTGACTGTGTTCCTTCTGTTCTTTTATTATTTGTTCCATAGCCTCCCGTATCTTGGTAACAGACGTCTCAAGATACTCCCAGTATTCAGATTGAGGGATTTCTAGGAGAAATTCTTGTGTTTTCTTCTTGATGGGATCGTCCTGTGCTTGTTGTTTTTCCATTGATGCTTTGGTGATTGGTTTCTCAACTGAGATATACTCAGTTATTCCTATCCTTACTCCAGCATCCTTGCAGAGCAGAGAAATCACGCTTGGATAAGCCAACCTGGCCTCTTTAGAATTTTTGTTAGCAATTTTGTAGAGTTCAGCTGAGATCAGCTGATGAACTTTCACTTATTTTCCCATCATGATGCAATGGATCGTCACTGCTCTTTTGACAGTGACTTCAGAACGGTTGCTAGTGGGCAACAGAGAATGCCCAATGAAGTCCAGCCATCCTCTGGCGACTGGTGTGAGATCTTCTCTTTTGAGTTGATTCGGGACACCCTTTGTGTTGGTGGTCCACCTGGCTCCAGGGATACATATATCCTCTAGAATCTTGTCCAAGCCCTTGTCTGTTCTCATCATTCTTCTATTGAAGGAGTCTGGATCATCTTTCAGCTGAGGTAGCTTTAAGATCTCCCTGATCCTGTCAGGGTGGGTATGAACAATCTTTCCTCTGACCACGGTCCGATAGTCATAGAAAGCAGTCCCAGATAGTTTCTGCTTGTCTGTTTGCCACATATTACCATAGAACTCTTGGATCATGTTCCTCCCCACTTTCGTTTCAGGATTAGCTAGGACTTCCCAGTTCCTGATTCGAATTTGTTCCTGGATCTCCGGGTATTCATCTTCTTTCAGATCGAATCTAACTTCCGGGATCACTGATCTTAGACCCATTATTTTGTAATAATGGTCTGCATGTTCTTTAGATAAGAACTTTCCTTGATTCCAAAGTGGTTTTGGAATGCTCTCTTTCTTGCCTCTTGAAGTGGGTTGTTTTCCCTTAGGAGCCATGCTCTTAGTGATCACGGATAAACACACCAAACTTAGAGGTTTGCTTGTCCTCAAGCAAAAGAAAAGAAAGGAGAGGGATAGAAGGAGAGCTAGGTGCAATTGTTGATGGAGGAGGGTAGAGGCCGAACCCATATATAAAGGGAGGGGGGTGGGTTCGAAAATTTTGAAAAGATATGATAAAAAGATTGATTTGGAAAAGATAAGATAGAAGATATGATAAGAGAGGATATAGTTTAAAATTGAAAAGATATGAAAAATTTTTCAAAAAGATAAATCTATATTTTGAAAAAGATAATGTGGAGATTTGAAAAAGATATTAGTTGAAAAAAATAGATTTGTTTTGAAAATTTGAAAAAGAGTTGGAATGAATTTGCAAAAGAGGGTTTGTGCTTATGGATTAAGATACATTTGATATTTTTAAGGTAGGGTTTTTAGAAATTAGGGATTTTAGAAATCAGGGTTCTTAACATGTTTATGCAAGAAATCATGAATTGGAGCATGAAAATTAAGATTAAAATGGAAAATATGAAGAAAAAATGAATTTACCTCCTCCCCGCCATCCTGGCGTTTGAACGCCCAAACACTGCTTGTTTTAGGCGTTCAATGCCCAAATGCTGCTCTCCTGGGCGTTCAACGCCCAGTTGTTGCCCTTTTCTGGCATTGAACGCCAGATAGCTATCTTTACTGGCGTTTATCTGGCGTTCAACGCCCACTGGATGCCCCTTTTGGGCGCTGAACGCCCAAAATGGACTTTCACTGGCGTTTTCTTGCCAGTGAGCTCTTTTTCTCTGTTTTGAATGCAGATTCCTTCTGTAACCCTGTGAATTTATGCAATTGATTCTTTACCTTAGTGTCAGTGAACTTTATATAAACAAATAAAAATAAAAATAAAAATAGGGCAAAATGCTTAGAGGATTGATGCCCCATGGCTGGGTTGCCTCCCAGCAAGCGCTTCTTTATTGTCTTTAGCTGGACCTTGCTGAGCTTTTAGTCTAGCTTCAGCCTTGAGCACTCTTGCTCAACGTTGCCTTCAAGATAGTGCTTGATTCTCTGTCCATTGACAATGAACCTCTTATCAGAATCAATATCTTGAAGCTCTACATAACCATATGGTGATACACTTGTAATCACGTATGGTCCCCTCCACCGGGATTTCAATTTCCCGGGGAATAGCCTGAGTCTAGAGTTGAACAGCAGAACCTTCTGTCCTGGCTCAAAGATTCTAGATGACAGCTTTCTGTCATGCCACTTTTTTTATTTCTCTTTATAAAGCTTGGCATTTTCGAAAGCTGTGAATCTGAATTCCTCTAGCTCATTTAGCTGGAGCAATCTTTTTTCTCCTGCTAATTTGGCATCAAAGTTTAGGAATCTGGTTG
>NC_029789.2:97201739-97204046 GCF_000816755.2 Arachis ipaensis | reverse complement strand
ACGAGTTGGTATGGAGAGGTCCCTATAGGGGTCTTGAATGCTGTTCTGTAAGCCCACAGAGCATCATCCAAGCTCCGTGCCCAATCCTTTCTACGAGTACTTACTGTCCGTTCTAGGATTCTCTTTAATTCTCTGTTAGAGACTTCAGCTTGCCCATTAGTTTGTGGATGATATGGAGTAGCCACCTTATGGCGAATTCCATACCGAACCATGGTAGAGTAAAGCTGTTTATTGCAAAAGTGAGTGCCCCCATCACTGATCAGTACTCTAGGGACACCAAACCTGCTAAAGATATGTTTCTGGAGGAACTTCAGCACTGTTTTAGTATCATTGGTGGGTGTGGCAATGGCCTCAACCCATTTTGATACATAGTCAACTGCCACCAGAATATAAGTGTTTGAGTATGATGGTGGGAAATGTCCCATGAAGTCAATTCCCCATACATCAAACAACTCAATTTCCAAGATTCCTTGTTGAGGCATGGCGTAACCATGAGGCAGATTACCAACTCTTTGGCAACTGTCACAGTTACGTACAAACTCTCGGGAATCTTTATAGAGTGTGGGCCAATAGAAGCCACATTGGAGGACCTCGGTGGCTGTTCGCTCACCTCCGAAGGTATGATCTGAACTTGTCAATGGCGTAAACCACTGCAAGTAATTCTTTTTCTGTGGTTGTGTAATTCTTCTGGGCATCATTTCGAACGCGACTAGCATAATAAATGACGTGCAGAAGCTTGTCATGCCTCTGTTCCAACACTACACCAATGGCGTGATCACTGGCATCACACATTAGCTCAAATGGTAATGTCCAGTCTGGTGCAGAAATAACTGGTGCTGTGACCAGCTTAGCTTTCAGCTTTTCAAACGCCTGCAGGCACTCTGTGTCAAACACAAATGGCGTGTCAGCAACTAGCAGATTGCTTAGAGGTTTTGCGATTTTTGAAAAATCCTTTATAAACCTCCTATAAAATCCTGCATGCCCCAGAAAGCTTCTGATTGCCTTAACATTGGCAGGTGGTGGTAATTTTTCAATTACCTCTATTTTTGCTTGATCCACCTCTATTCCCTTATTTGTGATTTTATGTCCAAGAACAATCCCTTCAGTCACCATGAAGTGACATTTTTCCCAGTTTAAAACTAGGTTAGTCTCTTGGCATCTTTTCAGAACAAGTTTCAGGTGATCAAGACAGGAGCTGAATGAAACTCCATATACTGAGAAGTCATCCATGAAGACTTCCAGAAAATTTTCCACCATATCAGAGAAAATCGAGAGCATGCATCTCTGGAAGGTTGCAGGCGCATTACACAGCCCAAATGGCATCCTTCTATAAGCAAACACTCCAGATGGACATGTGAATGTTGTTTTCTCTTGATCCTGAGGATCTACTGCAATCTGGTTATAGCCTGAGTAGCCGTCCAAAAAGCAGTAATAATCATGACCTGCTAGTCTTTCTAGCATCTGGTCTATGAATGGTAAAGGAAAATGATCCTTTCTGGTGGCTGTATTGAGCCTTCTGTAGTCAATACACATGCGCCACCCTGTAACTGTTCTTGTAGGAACCAGTTCATTTTTTTCATTATGAATCACTGTCATGCCTCCCTTTTTTGGGACGACTTGGACAGGGTTCACCCAGGGGCTATCAGAAATAGGATAAATAATCCCAGCCTCTAGTAATTTGGTGACCTCTTTCTGCACCACTTCCTTCATGGCTGAATTTAGCCGTCTCTGTGGTTGAACCACTGGTTTAGCATTATCCTCCAATAAGATTTTGTGCATGCATCTAGCTAGGCTTATGCCCTTAAGGTCACCTATGGACCACCCAAGGGCTGTCTTGTGTGTCCTTAGCACTTGAATAAGTGCTTCCTCTTCCTGTGAATTTAAGGCAGAGCTTATGATCACTGGAAAAGTGTCACCTTCTCCCAGAAATGCATATTTCAAGGATGGTGGTAATGGCTTGAGCTCGGGTTTAGGAGGTTTTTCTTCTTCCAGAAGAAATTTTAGAGGCTCTTTCATGTCCTCTGAATCCTTTAAATCAGGCTGAACATCTTTAAAGATGTTTTCCAACTCCGATTCGAGACTCTCAGCCATGTTGATCTCTTCTACCAAAGAGTCAATAAGATCAACTTTCATGCAGTCTTTTGATGTGTCAGGATGCTGCATGGCTTTGACAGCGTTCAACTTAAACTTATCATCATTGACTCTCAGGGTTATTTCCCCCTGTTGGACGTCAATGAGGGATCGTCCAGTTGCTAGGAAGGGTCTTCCTAGAATGAGAGTAGCACTCTTGTGCTCCTCCATTTCCAG
>NC_029789.2:97198998-97200853 GCF_000816755.2 Arachis ipaensis | reverse complement strand
TTCCAACTCTGATTCGAGACTCTCAGCCATGTTGATCTCTTCTACCAAAGAGTCAATAAGATCAACTTTCATGCAGTCTTTTGATGTGTCTGGATGCTGCATGGCTTTGACAGCGTTCAACTTAAACTCATCATCATTGACTCTCAGGGTTATTTCCCCCTGTTGGACGTCAATGAGGGATCTTCTAGTTGCTAGGAAGGGTCTTCCTAGAATGAGGGTAGCACTCTTGTGCTCCTCCATTTCCAGCACAACAAAGTCAGTGGGAAAGGCGAATGGCCCAACTTTGACAATCATGTCTTCAATCACGCCTGATGGGTATTTAGTGGAGCCATCAGCAAGTTGGAGACATATCCGGGTTGGTTTAACTTCTTCAGTTAAGTCAAAGCTTTCTGATAGTGGATGCATGTATTAGGTTGATGCTTGCCCCAAGATCGCATAAAGCTGTCTTGGTGCATTGACCTTCTAATATGCATGGTATCAGAAAACTCCCAGGGTCTTTAAGCTTTTCAGGGAAGCTCTTCAGAATGACTGCACTGCATTCTTCAGTGAGGAGAACTCTTTCTGTTTCTCTCCAATCCTTTTTATGACTCAAGATCTCTTTCATGAACTTGGCATAAGAAGGTATTTGCTCAAGTGCTTCTGCAAATGGAATCTTTATTTCAAGAGTCCTGAGATAATCTGCAAAGCGAGCAAATTGCTTATCCTGCTCCTCTTTCCGGAGTTTTTGAGGATAAGGTATCTTGGATTTATATTCTTCAACCTTAGTTGCTATAGGTTTATTGCCTACAGTGGTTGAAGAAGCCTTTTTAGAGGGGTTGCTATCAGCATTTGTGTGTGTCTGATCCCTCACTGGCAATTGAGTGCCAGAGTTAGAAACTGGAGTGACGTTAGATGCCAACTCCTTGTCTGTTCCTGGCGTCTGAATGCCCGAAATGTGCCCATTTTGGGCATTCAGCGCCAGATCTTGCCCATTTTGGGCGTTCAACGCCAGATCCTTGCCTATTTCTGGTGTTGAATACCAGTCCTGCCTTGTTTCTGGCATTGAACGCCAGTCCTGAGCATGGTCTGGGCGTTCAGCGCCAGCCTTCCACCAATTTTCTGGCGTTTTAGTTCCAGAATTACTTTTCCCTGGGCTCTTACTGTCCTCAGGTGAATTTTGGATGGTTTGCTCATTTCTTAGCTTTTTACTGCCTTGAGGTGGGGTATTTAATATTTTCCCACTTCTTAATTGAACTGCTTGGCATTTTTCTGTTATTTGCCTTGACAGCTGCTGCTTTGTTTGCTTAAACTCTTCTTCCATATGTATATTAGCCATCCTTGTCTCTTGTAGTCTATCTTTGAATTTGGCTAACTGCTTTGTTAGAAAGTCCAATTGCTGATTGAATTCAGCAGCTTGTTTTACAGGACTGAGTTCAGCAGTTGCTGTTTTAACCTCTTCTTTCATGGAAGGGTCACTGCTCAGGTACAGATGCTGATTCCTAGCAACTGTATCAATGAGCTCTTGAGCCTCTTCAATTGTCTTTCTCATATGGATAGATCCACCAGCTGAGTAATCTAGAGACATCTGAGCTCCTTCAGCAAGCCCATAATAGAAGATGTCTAACTGAACCCACTCTGAAAACATTTCAGAAGGGCATTTTCGTAGCATCTCTCTGTATCTCTCCCAGGCATCATAAAGAGATTCACTATCTCCTTGTTTAAAGCCTTGGATGTCTAGCCTTAGCTGTGTCATCCGTTTTGGGGGAAAGAATTGATTCAGGAATTTTTCTGTCAACTGTTTCCATGTCCTTATGCTGGCCTTAGGTTGGTTATTCAACCACCTCTTAGCTTGATCTTTTACAGCAAATGGAAACAG
>NC_029789.2:97196002-97198711 GCF_000816755.2 Arachis ipaensis | reverse complement strand
GTGAAGATTTTCGAAAAATTGAGGAGAGAGAAAGTGGTTAGGAAGTTTTGAAAAAAATCTGAATTTTAAAAATTGATTTTCAAAAAAGATGCTTTAAAATAGAGAGAAAAGATATTTTTAAATTTTAAGAGGAGAGAGAAAAAAAATAAGATAGCATAAGATTTAAAATTTTTAGATCTAATGCTCCTTATTTTCGAAAATCTTTTGGGGGGAAAACTCCAAGGAACACCAAACTTAAAAATTTTAAGATCAAGATACAAGGAAGACTCAAGAACACTTTGAAGACTCACAAGAACACAAGAACATGAATGAAGAACACCAAACTTAAAATTTTAGAAAACCAAACTAAAATTTTCGAAAAACACCAAAAAATCAACAAGAAAACACCAAACTTAAAGTTTGGCACAGGATTTAATAGAAAAATTATTTTTGAAAAATATTTTAAAAAGAAAATAAGAATTCTAAAATTTTAACACGACAATAATAAGAGACTCTAAACCAAAAAAGAGAAATTTTTCCTAATCTAAGCAACAAAATAAACCGTCAGTTGTCCAAACACGAACAATCCCCGGCAACGGCGCCAAAAACTTGGTGCACGAATTGTGAATCACACTTTTCACAACTCGTACCACTAACCAGCAAGTGCACTGGGTCCTCCAAGTAATACCTTACGTGAGTAAGGGTCGAATCCCACGGAGATTGTTGGTTTGAAGCAATCTATGGTTATCTTGCAATTCTTAGTCAGGAAGTCAATTATATTTATCAGTTGAATTGCGAATAAACAAGAGAGCATGGGTTAAAGGTTACTTGTTGTGTAGTAATGGAGAATATGTTGGAGTTTTGGAGATGCTTTGTCTTCTGAATCTCTGCTTTCCTTTGTCCTCTGATTCACGCACGCACGTCCTTCTATGGCAAGCTGTGTGTTGGTGGATCACTATTGTCAATGGCTACCATCCATCCTTCCAGTGAAAAGGGTCCAAGTGCGCTGTTACCGCACGGCTAATCATCTGCAGGTTCTCAGTCTTACCGGAATAGGATTTACTATCCTTTTGCGTATGTCACTACGCCCAGCACTCGCGAGTTTGAAGTGCGTCACAGTCATCCAATCCCAGAATCCTACTCGGAATACGATAGACAAGGTTTAGACTTTCCGGATTCTCATGAATGCCGCCATCAATCTAGCTTATACCACGGAGATTCTCATTAAGGAATCTAAGAGATATTCATTCAATCTGATGTAGAATGGAGGTGATTGTCAGACACACGTTCATGGATTGAGGAAGGTGATGAGTGTCACTGATCATCACCTTCTCCATAGTTAGGCGCGAATGGATATCTTAGATAGGAACACGCATGTTTGAATAGAAAACAGAAATACTTGCATTAATTCATCGAGACACAGCAGAGCTCCTCACCCCCAACAATGGAGTTTAGAGACTCATGCCATCAAAGAGTACAAAGTTCAGATCTAAAAATGTCATGAGATCTAAAATAAGTTTCTAAAAGTTGTTTAAATACTAAACTAGTAGCCTAGGTTTACAAAAAGTGAGTAGACTATGACAGATGGTACAGAGATCCACTTCTGGGGCCCACCTGGTGTGTGCTGGGGCTGAGACTTAAACAATTTACGTGTATAAGGCTGTTTTGGGCCTTCAACGCCAGGTTTGGATCCATTTCTGGCGTTGAACTCCAACTTTTAATCCTTTTTTGGCGCTGGATGCCAGAATTGGGCAGAGAACTGGCGTTGAACGCCAGTTTATGTCATCTATCTATGAGCAAAGTATTGACTATTATATATTGCTGGAAAGCCCTGGATGTCTACTTTCGAGAGCAATTGGAAGCGCGCCATTTCGAGTTCTGTAGCTCCAGAAAATCCACTTTGAGTGCAGGGAGGTCAGAATCCAACAGCATCAGCAGTCCTTTTTCAGCCTGAATCAGATTTTTGCTCAGCTCCCTCAATTTCAGCCAAAAAAATACCTGAAATTACAGAAAAACACACAACTCATAGTAAAGTCCAGAAATATGAATTTTTCCTAAAAACTAATGGAAATAAACTAAAAACTAACTAGAATATAAAACTATATGAAATTAACCCCAAAAAGCGTATAAAATATCCGCTCATCAGTGTCCAGCACCTCTTTGGGTTACTAAATGTTCTGTAGCCAGGTTACTCTTGATAATGGATTTTCAGTTGATAATCCTGGGTTAGTTAACCCAAGTTACCAAGTGATGAAGCACTCCTAAGAACTTATTCATCCAAGCAGATCCTTGGTATAAGAGCACCACAGACACATCCCTCAAGGTTCAAACCCTTGGTGCCTAGCCTTATCCTTTATTAACTTTTCTTTCTTTTTCAACTCTTATTGTTCTTTTCCCTTTTTCTTATTAGGATCTTATTATTTAGCTAGCCTCATGGGGTGTGTTTCAAGCATATGATTCAAGACAGATAGTTGCCTTCCCACCTTGTTGGTGAACCAACTTAGCTAAGTGATTACTACACCACAATCTAAGAACTTACTCCACAACTTGAACTCCACTCTGGTCTTTCATAACATCTCTTTTTATTTAGCTTAAAAGGACAAACATACAATAAGCAAGATGCAGATGAAGATAGGTAACTTGAACCAGCACACATATGAAAAAGGCAAGAAAAACCTAAACTACCATAGAAGCATGTTCTATTTCATACATGATTTTCCTTATTTAAAA
>NC_029789.2:97159910-97195212 GCF_000816755.2 Arachis ipaensis | reverse complement strand
CTTCCCACCTTGTTGGTGAACCAACTTAGCTAAGTGATTACTACACCACAATCTAAGAACTTACTCCACAACTTGAACTCCACTCTGGTCTTTCATAACATCTCTTTTTATTTGATTCAAAAGGAGACAAGCAACACAATAAGCAAGATGGAATTGAAAACAGGCAATTTGACTAGTAATCATAGACCTAAGCAAGGAGAATACTAAAAACAGAATTGAAAATCCTAAACTACCATGAAAGCATGTTCTATTTCATACATGATTTTCCTTATTTAAAACTTGAAAAAGATGGGACAATGAGGGAACTCCACCACCTTTTACTCTTGGGGGTGCTCATGCTCTCCTTCCTGTTTGTCCTCTTTGTATTTTTCTTGAGTGCTTGCACTCCCACTTCCCTTGCTTTTTCCAATCAACTTCTTCCAGAAGCCAGCATCTTCCATCTTCTTCTTCAATGTTTCCTTCTGTTGTTTCACCTTCCTTTCCTCTTGTTCTGTAAAATCTTTTTGGACCTCATCATACTTGGGATTGCAGAGTGTAGATTATACATATGACTAGACATGTAGTTCAACTTGGCTTGAGTGTTTATGTTGAACTCCTCCCTATGTAGTTGTCGTCCTTCATTAAGTACACTGAACTCATTGAATGCCTTCGTCTGAGCTAGCTGACGTTGGTTGAGTTCTTGAAGGCGTTTGTCTTGATGCTCTTGCCTTTCAGTCACCTGATTGATGGCTTGAGTGAGCTGGGAGTAGTGTTCCATTTGCTATTTCTGCCACTCCCCTTGTTGATTCATCCAATTGGAGAGGAGTTCTTCTTGACAATCCATCCTTTGGGCTTGAATGTGTAGTTGTTGCTCTTACCCTTTCATATATCTCCTTGCCAAGTCTTCAATGGCTCCTTGAATGTGATTCAGATTTAAATTGGTTGGGTCATAATATTCTTCTTGTTGGTGTTCTTCCTGATGAGACTCTTCTTGGTGAGATCCTCCTTTTGGTTTTGGCTTTCCTATGTGAGGTCTTCTTTGTTGTTGGGCTGGTGTCACATGAGTTAGACGCTGAAATGTAATTAGCCTCCCAGGATTTAACCAATCTGGGTTGCTATCCTCGAAGACAACCTTGGCCTTCGTGCACAGTCTGAGGATGGTACTTGGGTACCAAAGCCTGGCACCCGAATCAATCTTCTCAACTGACTCTTGAATCCCCTCAGCTATAAGTTCGTGCACATTGATATCTCCACCTTGTACTAAGTAATGTACCATAGTAGCTCGAGTGACGTTGACCTCAAAATTGTTCACTGCTGGGAGGATATATCTCTTCACGAGTTCAAACCATCCCTTGGCTTCAGGGCTGAGGTCTCCTCTCTTGATGAACCTGGGTCTCTTATCCGCATACCTTTCCCAGTTAGCTCCTATAACACATATGTCATTCACAATTTGTTCAAGTTCATCATTGTCAGGGCTCTTACTTACTCTTGCTTGATAACCAAGCTCATCAAAATGTGGTGATTTCAACTGAAGAGTCCTTGTTATAGCATTGGGGCTGAAGTCCACCTCTCTCCCTCTTACGTAACTTTTGAAGGTGGGGCCCTTAGTTTTGTCTTCTCTAACCACATTTGCATAGAACTCTTTGATGAGGTTTGCATTTATCTTCCCCTCCGGGTTCGTAAGCCTTTGCCAACCCCTTTGTTCAATCTTCTCTCGAATTTGTGGGCACTCATCCTCGTCAATTTGGAATATTAACTCAGGCAGTATCTTCTTGAGCTTTATCCGTTCAAATTCGAGTTCATGGAATACAGTTTTGAATCTCCTCTCATCGAAAGGGGTGCTCTCCACCGGTTCCTTCCTCTTTTGCCTTTTGGAGCTTGATGATGCCATGAGTCTGAGTTGATGTGTGAAGAGGGTGGAAGGTACGGATAGATGAGGAATTCGGTTGGTTAGGACAAGGTGTGATGAAGGGATTTAGATGCCGAAGGTGTGTAGTGTAAGGAATGGGAATTGGAATGTGAAGGGAAGTACGGACTAGGACTCACTTATATAGGAAAGTGATGAGTGAATGAAAGGTGTGGATTGATGGGGCGGTTGTGTGATGGACGGATGGGGTTTAGCATGGGTGAGCACAAGGATCACCAACTTTATGATGGGGTTGGTTCAGTTTCCAAGCTTGTTCTTCTTCCAATGTTGCATGGCAACCATTCCCAATGCAATCCCCTTGAAGACACGTGTATAGTATCTTCCTTTTGTGTTATCTGAACCCTTCAATTGCCCCATCAATGCTCCTACAAAATAAAAGAAATGTGATTAAAAACACACTTGTAGAAAGTGGCGGCAAAATTAAAAGGCTAACTAATTTTTAAAGTTTTTGTTTTAACTAACTAAGTGCTATTCATGAGTGCAGACCAACTGACTAACTCAACATCCATGTATGCAACATTGGCAACACCAAACTTAGTTTGGTTCCATGTGGTGTAAAAGATTTGTTCAAAGCCCCTAAGAGTGACATGATGTGGGTTACATTTATGTTCTCTTAGTGTGCCTTGAACACCAAACTTGTTCCTCACTATATGTTGCACACAAGGATTCATTCAAGTGAATATCAAGTTGATTTGAAATTCATGAACCTTGCATTATTAACTATTTTTAAAAGCATGTAAAACATGGGTTGCCTCCCATGAAGCGCTTCTTTAGCGTCACTAGCTTGATGTTCTGCCTTTATCAGGGTGGTTGGTAGTGCTTCAAGTCATCCCCCCTTACAGTAAATCTATCTCCATTGGCTTCATCAAGGATCTCCACATGTTCTAGGGAGAGAACTCTGTTGATGGTAAAGACTTTAGGTAGCTGAGATGGGATGGTGGGGAGATTAGAGGGAATAGCTGGAAAGTAAGCTGAGATCACTTTATCTCCTGGAGAGAAATCTTCTGTAGGGATCTTCTTGTTCCTCCATCTCCTTGGTACCTTCTTCTTTGCTGTTATCCTGCTCTTTGTGGTCTCTTTTCCTGTGGAGATTTTGTTGCCGGTCTCATGTGATTCTGGTGGTTTTGGCTCCACTTGAGTTTTCTCTAGCTGTGACAGCTGTTGATTATCTTGTTTTTCAACCAAGGGGACTCCCAGATGTGCTGGTTGTGCTTCAGTGCTTGTTTCTTCTATCAGTATCTCACTGTGATCTTTTCTTGGTTCTTGGTTCTCTTGATCTATTTCGTGTGAGGGTTTGAAAATATTGAATGTGAGTTGTTCATCATGGATCCTCAAAATTAGCTCTCCTCGCTCCACATCTATAAGTGCTCTGGCTGTGGCTAGGAATGGTCTCCCCAATATGATTGGATGGAGATGACTTTCCTCCATTTCCAATATGACAAAATCTTTGGGAAGGAAGTAGTTTCCAACCTTCACCAGCACATTTTCAACCACTCCTACTACTTGTTTTTGAGTCTTGTCAGCCAGCCTGATGACTACATCTGTGGGTATTATCTCATTGATTTGCAACCTCTTCATAAGGGATAAAGGCATCAAGTTGATGCTTGCTCCCAAATCGCAAAGTCCTTTATCAAACATGGTTTCTCCTATGACACAGGGGATGTGAAAACTCCCTGGGTCCTTCCTTTTTGTAGGCAACTCGGGTTGAATGAGGGCACTGCACTCCTTATTCATCACTATTGTTTGTCTTCTCTTGAGTGAGCTTTTCCTGGTCAGCAGCTCCTTCATATACTTAATGTATGAGGGCATTCGCTGAAGGGCCTTGATAAATGGTATGTTTACATGGAGGGATGCAAACATGTCAAGAAACCTTGAGTATATTCTCTTCTCTACACAGCCATTTAGTAAGTGGGGAAAGGGTGCATAGAGTCTCAGCAGCTCCTTCTGTGTCAGCTCCTTCTGTGTAATTGTGGTTTCTTGATGATTCTCCCCCTGCTTTCCTGCCGAAGTGTCTTTAGGTTGTTCTAGTGGGTTGTTCAGCTCTTCCTCAGTCTCTTTATCACTTATAGTAACCATCTTGCAATCTTCCCATCTGACTTTCTTTGCTTCACCTCTCGGATTTTTCTCTGTGTCACTTGGGAAGCTATCAGTAGGTTTGGGAATCTTCTCAGATAAGTATCCCACTTGAAATTCCAGCCTCTTGATGGTGTCTCCCTGGTTCTTCATACTGGCTCGCACCTCCTCTTTGAACACCTTGTTATCTTGAAACTCTTTGCATATGCCTTCAAGTATAGTCTCAATCCTTGAGAGTCTATCTTCAGATAATGGTGAGTTGAGGTTGGAGGGATGAGAAGGGCCATTTTGGCTTTGGTATGGATGTTGAGGTGTGTTGTTAGGTGGGTGTTGATAGATCTTTGCGTGGAATGTTGGTGGGCTGCATTGTTGTTGGCGTTGTGGCCTCTCTGATCTTGGTCTTGGTCTTGTTGATTTCCCCACCCAAAGTTTGGGTGGTTCCTCCAACCAGGATTGTAGGTCTTGGAGTATGGATCATGTGCTTTCCTAGGTGAGTTTCCAATGTAGTTGGCTTGTTCTTGCTCATCCTCTGCCTCTGTATTCACTCCCTCTTGGGTTGCTGATGAGGTGGTGATTGCTGTTACTTGGTTCCTCTCCATCTTCTTGGTAAGATCAGCCAGCTGCTTGGTGATAAGCGTGTTTTGGGCTAGTAGTGCATCCACATTGTTTAGCTCCATCACTCCTCTAGTGTTGCCTCTTTCAGAAGCATAGAAGTAGTCATTCTCGGCTATAGTCTCAATGACATCTATGGCTTCTTCAATGGTCTTCTTCTTGTTCAGAGATCCCCCAGATGAGTGGTCTACTGTTAGACTTCACAGTATCACATATCCTCAGGAAGGTGGTTAGATGTTGATTGGGGTCTTCTTGGACACTCCCTCTGAATGAACAATTGTTCTGAACAAGGGTGATGAGCTGTGGCTTTAGTTCAAAGTTGTTGGCATGTATGGTTGGACTTTGGATGCTACTTCCATAATTTCCTGGGTTTGGATTGATGTACAAACCCAGAACCCTTCTCTCTTGCCCAGCCTAATGTGCTAGACCTTCTCGGCCATGGTTGTGAGTCTCTTCTTCATGATGGTTCTCCATATTCTCATCCATATCTGGTTCAAAGTACTCCTCCTCATCCTCAGCACCAACTACTCTCTTTCCTCTTGCTTCCCTCCTTAATCTAAGGAAAGTCCTCTCAGGTTCAGAATCAAAGGAAATTGAAGCCCCGCTTCTTCTAACTGTCATACAACCAACAAGGCAACCGCAAGAAAGAAAGATGCAGATAGTAACTTCTTCAGAAATGTTGTTAGTGTGAGTGATGCAATATATCAAACAGTTAGTGGGTTAGTGGCTGAATTGTAAACAAGTAAGAAAATGGGTAAGGAAAAGGGAAGAAAATAACTGAACAGAAAGTAAATTACTCAAATAAACTTAAATCAAATAAAATAAAAACAAATGCTCAATCTAGTTATCCACCAATTTAATCATTGTTGATACAAAATCAATCCCCAGCAACGGCGCCATAAACTTGATGCATGGAAACTTGTCCTTTAACAAATTTCCTTCGGCAAGTATACCGAACTGTCGTCAAGTAAAAACTCACAATAGGGTGAGGTCGAATCTCACAGGGATTGATTGGTCAAGCAACTTTAATTGGAGGAATGTTCTAGTTAAGCTATGCAGAAATTTGGGTTGAGAATTGCAGGAAATTAAATGGCGGGAAAGTAAATGGCAGAAAATAAATGACAGAAAGTAAATTGCAGAATCTTAAATGGGGAATGGGAGTTTAGCATGAAGGTAAATAGCAGAAAGTAAATAGAATGGGAAAGATCAGAAATAGGGAGTTCATTAGGCTTAGGAGATGTTGTATTCTCCGAATCAAGTTCATTTTCATCTCTTCCTCAATCAATGCATTCATTGATCTCCTTGGCAATCTTAAGTGATTGAATTCCAATTCCTTGGTAACTCAATCTCTCAAATCAGATCAATAGCCAATTCCTTGGTCTAATTGCTCATGAGAA
Source organism: Arachis ipaensis (assembly GCF_000816755.2). Classification (NCBI taxonomy): domain Eukaryota; kingdom Viridiplantae; phylum Streptophyta; class Magnoliopsida; order Fabales; family Fabaceae; genus Arachis; species Arachis ipaensis. Next base: position 97,189,224 of record NC_029789.2, on the reverse strand, counting down.
GAGATGAAGTATGGTCACTGATTATACCACATGTATTTCCAAATTAAAGTGTTGGTAGGATTATATGTCACTATATCCATCCAAACCCCAATTTGGTCCAACATGAGAAAGCATTTCTAGCATGATCTCTTCATTCCTCTTCCAAGGTTCAGAAGAGATCCAAGTATGAATAGCTTCTTTCCCAAGACAACTATCCAATTGGGTGAAGATTGAAAGCTTTCTAGTAAAAATCAAGAGAAAAGAGAGAAGAAGAATAACGAAAACTAATATTGATCCATCAAATTACAACAGAGCTCCCTAACCCAATGAAAGGGGTTTAGTTGTTCATAGCTCTGGGAATGAAAAGCATAGATGGAGAGTACATTCTGAAAGTTAAACTAAAAGTTACAGAGAAAGTAAAATACAGAGAGTGATTCTAATAATGCCCCAAAAAGCTCCTCTCTAGTTCAAAGTTCTCCCTATTTATACTATTCTTCTGATCTTCTAGTTGGCTCTTCAAGTCTTGGATATGGGCCTTTGGATCTTGAGTTGAAGCAGTTATCTTCTTCAGTAGGCTCAGCTTTACTTGCAGAGAGAAAGTGTGAAGTGGGCAGGGATTCTAGCTTAGGACGTTAGTGGCGTTAACGTTAAGTGAAAGTGTGGGTTCGAGAACGTTAGTGGCAATCACCTTTTCTACTAACGTTCCAATCCCAAGGATGATACACGTTAACTTCAACGTTAGTGGCATCAACGTGACCAGTAACGTTGCCTCTTGGTCCTTCGCACACGTTATTGGGACTTACTTTTTCCAATAACGTTGAGAATCCTCCTTTCTCCCTACGTTAGAGTTCACGTTAGTGTGGCTAACGTGACCCTTAACGTAGGCTTGCCACATCTTCGAGAACGTTAGTGACACTTACCTTTGTCACTAACGTTCCAAAACACCCCTACTTCCCACGTTAGAGTTCACGTTAACTAGGTTAACGTGGCTTCTAACGTGGTATTGCTAGCCATTTCCAACGTTAGTGACAAAGGTGAGTGTCACTAACGTTGGCTCATTATCCCTTTTACTCACGTTAGCTTCCACGTTAATGTAGTTAACGTGGGAGTTAACGTGGCTCATAGTGGCTCATCACAACGTTAGTGACAAAGGTGAGTGTCACTAACGTTGGCAATTCTTTTCTTCCTCCACGTTAGATTCCACGTTAACTGAGTTAACGTGGCAACTAACGTGGCTCAAAGTGGCTTAGCTCAACGTTAGTGACAAGGTGAGTGTCACTAACGTTGGCCATTCTTTTGTTTCCTTACATCAGAGTCCACGTTAACTGAGTTAACGTTGCTCTTAACGTGGCCAATATGAGCTTGGTCCAATGTTAGTGACAAAGGTGAGTGTCACTAACGTTGGCCTCATTTTCTTCTTCCACGTTAACTACTACGTTAATGTAGTTAACGTGGCAATTAATGTGGGCTATGATGGCTTCGAGGACGTTATTGGCGATTACTTTTCTCATTAACGTTGCAAGCTAGCTGCCATTCCACGTTAAAGGTCATGTTAGTTAGACTAACGTGGCTGCTAACGTGGTTCTTCCTTGCTTCCTTTGTCCTGAAATCAAGCAATAAAGTGCATCAAAGTTCTAGTCCAAGTTATGAGATATGCATCATCCAATTTGTCATTCAATTTATGCATAATTCTCATATATTCATATAAAAATCACAATGTTTGCTTGAATCAAGATGTAAGTGAAATTCTACCCAAAACTTGCTTATTTCCTAAGAAAGTGCATGAAACTACCCTAAAACCATAAAGAAAAGGTCAGTAAAACTGGCCAAAATGCCCTGGCATCAGGTATTTCAGTTTAATCTTGCTTTATTTTATTTATGTTGCTGTTATTCCCATCTGAAGACATTTTTTATTCCAGTAGATTTACTTTTCTCCTTTTGGTCTTGGTTAAGAAATCAGTAACTCAGGAGTTATCAAACTCAAACATGATTGATAATTGTTATCTTTGTTAATTAAATTGAACTTCAATAATCCCAATCTTTTCTTAGGAAATAAATAGGATCCGAAGATCAAACCAATTAAACCCTTGACCTTCCTTTGCCTTAGTAAAGTTAACAAAGTGGAATTAAGATTCAATTTTCATCATCATTGATAAGGATAGCTAGGATAGGACCTCTAATTTCTCATACCTTGCCAAAAGTTTATTTACAGTCATCTATTTATTTTACTTGCCATTTAAATTACTTGTTCTTCATTTACTTTAATTGCTAATTAAACCATTCGCTCCTCATTCTCAAAACCCCAATTTACAACCTCCATAACCAATAATAAGAACATACTTCCCTGCAGTTCCTTGAGAAGACGACCCGAGGTTTGCATACTTCGGTTATCAATTTATTTAGGGGTTTGTTACTTGTGACAACCAAAACGTTTGTATGAAGGGATTTCTGTTGGTTTAGAAACTATATCTACAACGCGACTATTTTTATAAATTCTTTACTAGCAAAAATTCCAACGTCAAAATGGCGCCGTTGCCGGGGAACTGCAATCGTGTGCCTTATTATTGGTTATTGTAAATATTTTTCTTTTACTTGTTTATTTGTCTTTATTTTCCCCTTTTTATTTCTATTAGCTACTATGAATTCTCACCCCTTTCGCTTTGAGTTTGGTTCTAATGTTATTGAAAGGAATGGAAGTTATAACAGGAACATGCATCAAGGTCAGAACAATCAAAGATGGATGGAGCCAAGAGGATCTGATCAACCCTTTAGGCAACAACACCCTCCAAGATATCATGGACAAAGACCATTCTACAATGCATACCAAGCCAATAGACATGGTGGATAACCTTGTAATTACCCAGAAGCCCCACCATGTGCTTATAGACCATCTTCTCAACATAACTTCGAACCACCACACTCACAAGCTCCTTTTCACCATTCACCACCGTATGATCCTCATCTACCCCGATTTCAATCCAATTACTCCCAAACATCACCACTTCCCCATGTACCATATCCAAATCTATCACCCCGAGAATCAGAGGTTCGCCTCAAGGAAACAGTATATTAACTTCAAATAACCCTTCATCAACTGGAGCAAGCAGTAAGTCTATTATCTTTTAGATGTTCGAAAATTCAAGGACCTCCCACAGCCCCATGTGGATAATCTAACGAAGAGCGTAGCATGAAGGAGATACTAGAAACTCCAGTGGACAAGACAGAACATGGCTTCATCCTGGAACAAGTAGAGGAAGCTGTCATTATTAAAGAAGAAGAGTTGGTTGAAGACTTAGGAGACGCTGAACTTCCATGGGAATCCAGAGTTGTGGAAAATTCTGTCAAGGACATTACAATTGATGCTAAGGAGGATAGTGCCCAACCCCTATGTAATGAACTTGCATCCGCGAGTGAATTCTCTGAGATCCAAGAATCTTCCCCAAGTGAATACGAAGATGATACGGAGGTAGATTTCTCTCAACCTCCAGTCTATGACTTAAGTGATGAGGAAGACATAGATGGCTTTGATAGGACATGGATACATTTGAAGAATCTTGCAAAGAAGTGGAGAAATTCACAGAAGAGAACAAGGGAATAGAACTCACAGAACCACGAGAACCACCTATCCCAAGGCCATTACCACCCAATACAAGTTTCAAGTGGGTACAATCCTTAACCTTTAACTGTATTTTTCCTCTTGAATATGGTTTGCTTGAAACAGATGGCCAGCTTAGAGCTCTCTGCGGCTTTAAGAGTAAGTGGGAAATGGCTCGTACTCAGAGCTGGTGCACAAGGTTTAATAAGGTTCCACGCTTCAACTCGAAGTGCACGGATTGGCATCATGATCAATCGGATGGATCTCGGAAAACGTTTGGTTATCCTGGTGAGAATCTAATTTCTAAACCGCCCAGATGGAAAAGTATAGATCAAGATGAAGGCGGATTTAAAAGCAAAATTTGGGATCTTGGAATCTATGCTGACAATCATCACCCCGGGAGCCTGACAATCTGTTTGAAGCTGCTCAGAAGCTTCACATGCCTAGTTTGGGACTCCGGAGGCTATTAGCATTCCAAGCGTTGGTGGAGATTTCTGGATGAATTTAAGCACAAGCCACCATAATAGGAAGCTCATCCAATGTCCAACTTAAGGACTTTAACTAAAAGTGCTAGGTGGGAGACAACCCACCATAGTATGATTGTTCCTTTTTTTCAATTTTAATTTTATTCCGTTTTGTTTATTTTTGAGTTTTATTTTATTTTACTTCATTGAACCTGGAATCATGCATAACATTCATACTAGCATTGCATTCTGCATTTTGCACAAAAAAAGGGTGTGCGACGCAACCGCATCATTCATGCGATCGCGTCAAGTTACGAAAAACACTTCCCACGCGACCGCGTCATTCACGCGGCCGCGTGATCTGGAGATCGGCATAAAGATCCAACGTCCAGAAAGTTAGGCTGGAATCGTGCGGCCATTGTGCGTTTTGCACAAAATGCCCACGCGATCGCGTCACTTGCACAACATCAATCCCACGCGATCGCGTGAGCGACGCGATCGCGTCGTATGGATTACACAACACCCCTAGAAGAGACAGAGAGTTACGCTGAAACGACGCTGGATTCGTGCATTTAGCACAATTTCCAACGACCCGATCGCATGCCCCAGGCGATCGCGTCATTCACTCTTTTAGCTATCCCATGCGATCGCGCCACTCACCCAATCGCGTCGACCCCCATTTCACTCCAGCCACGCGACCGCGTTCCCCATGCGATCGCGTGGATTCAAATTTATAACCCCCCAGTCACGCGAACCCTACCATTCGCGCCCCCTCCCCCCAAACCCTTCTCATTCCTCTCTTCTTCTCCGATCACACCACCACCACCCAGCCACCATCACCGCCATTACCCCTACCTTTCCCTCCCTTCCTCCGAACAGCAGCCACCGCCGCCGCGCCACCCTCTTCCGCCACACCAGACACCACCGCCACCATCTCCAGCCACCTCTCTGCCCCACTCTCCTTAATTCGCCTACCAGGTTCCGACGAATGCCACCCTTCTATCCATTCTTAGTTAATTCATATTTTTCTGTTTATGTTCATATTTAGGCTAGTTAGTTATGCATGTTGTAATGGATTCTAGGTTGTTAGGTAGCCTAGGATGTGGTTAGTGGATTTAGGTCTGTTTATTTGCACTGTTCGTGTTTCTTGTTTTATCAATTTGCAATTCTGCTGTTGCTGTGAAGTTAGTAATTTTCATATGCTGCTCTTCAAGTTCATGCTGCTATGCTCTTTCTTATTCATACTATTTAATTGCAGCTTTAATTTTAATTCATATGAACTATTCTGTTGCTGTTTATTTTCCGGGACAATCCAATTTTAGCCGGAATGCTGCCCAAATTTCTGTAAAATGTTCCCATTCATGTCTTGGTTTTGGCATTTTCAACTGTGCTTTCCTTAGATTTAACCAAACCAATTCATGAATGACAGGGCAAGCTTTCCTATTCTCTTTGATTTCCTGGTTCATAAATTGCATTTTTGATGCTTAGATTCCAATTTATTTTGCTATTTCTATATATATCTGAAACATCATCAACCTAATTTCCTTATTTGGTTATGAGTTACCTGTAGCCTTTAATTGTGAATGCTTGTTACTTAGAAACTTATCATTATGCCACTTACATTAACCCACTTTTTACTAACTCACTAATTTTAACTTCTTACACTCTTTTTCAATTCTAACCAACCTAACCTTTCATACTCTCTCTTCTTGGTTTTTCACTTTCTCTTTAACCTTCTAACCATGGCATACTGATAATTTTTCCTAATTAACATGCCTTCTATTACATTTTGGATTGTGAATTCTTCTTTTTACACTTTTAACTCCTATACAATCCTTAATGCACATTTACTTAACTTATTTTCCTTATCCTATTGCTCCTCTGCCACTTTGTGTTTCTTTTGACTATTTGCCTATTTGTTTTCCTGTTTTTATTATATCCTGGTTTTCTGTTTTTCAGGATGTCTGCCACCCAGAGAAAGGGAAAAGCAAAGACAACTACTGGCAAACGTAAAAGAGGAGAATCCGATATGTCCATCATGGATATCATGCACGATGACTCCTGGCGGGAGAAAAACTTTACCCCGCAGGAGAAGGCCGACCAGCTACTCCCTGCTACTGATCCAGTAAAGTTTGCAAACCGATACTGTGAGCTGAAGTATCCGGTGTTTGCAACTTCTAGGAACCTATACCTGGAGAGGACTTTGAAGATCCCAGAAGAACTCCAGCAACACACCTCTGATCAGATCAAACAAAGAGGCTGGTTCTTCCTGGAGAGAAACCTGACTGAGGTCAATGCATCTTGGATCCTGGAATTCTACTACAATTACTTCAAAACTTCCCTAGATGCAGTGAACCTTAGAGGGAAGCAGATTCTGGTCACTCAAGAAGCCATAGAAGATGTTCTGAAACTTCTGCCTAAATCTGATCAGTTGGATGGTTATCAAAGAGCTGAGGAGGATATGCACTTTATGAAGTTGGATTGGGATGCAGTCAAGGCCAGGATAGCCCTTGACCCGACCGTTCCTTGGATTATGGGTCAGAACACTACCATGCCAAAGGGAATCAAGCAGATTTACTTGAATGATGAGGCTCGGCTATGGCATCAGATACTTAGCAACTTCATCATGCCGAGCACTCACGAGACTGAGATACCTGCCGCTATGATCACCCTCCTATGGTGTGTGATGGAGGGTAAGGACCTGTACCTGCCACGCTTTATCCGATACTATATGGCCAGGGTCCACGTCCGAGGCACTCTTCCCTTTCCTTATCTGATTACACAGCTAGGCCGTCGAGCTGACATGCCTTGGGAGGATGCTGATGAGAAGCCACCTGCAGTAGAATGCAAGAAGATTATCCCTCACAGCAGGAACTTTCTGGCTTTGGGCTACAGACCTCCTTTCCTCACTGCTACTGCTGAGACAGCCACACCATCTGCCGGCCCCTCTTCCTCTATAGCTACCCCTGCCACCACCACTGCACCTCCACCTGCCCCAGAGCCCGTCTATCATCTAGTGCACCACCTGTTTCGATGGCTTGACCAGATGGAGCGTCGCAACAAGCGACGCTATGAGCACCTGAAGCTGATGATACGATCTGGCGACATCCCCTCCGAGCCTGACACACCATCCGAGGCATCTGAGGAGGAAGCAGATGATCACGAGGCAGAGACCCATCCACAGAGCGAGGCTACGCAGGCAAACACAGAGCAGGCCACATCACATCAGGAGGCTCCACCTCAGATTCAGGCTGTAGACCCCGAGATCCCTATCCAGTCAGCACCTCCTCTGCAGCAGGCAGATCCTCAGACCACCACCACAGAGACTCCAGCTACCCGTCCTTCCAGTGATGACACCTCTTCACACCCTGCTTGAGTGAGCATCAGGGACGATGCTTCATTTTAAGTGTGGGGAGGTCGCCATCTCTGGCGTACATTTTTTTCTGTGAACCACTACAGACTCTTTTTATTTTATTTTGCTACTTTTCTGTATTTTTATTTTTATTTTTATTTTTCTTTTCTCAATGCTTATATATTGCTATTTTTATGTATTTTTACTCTATTTCTGCATTTTGTACCTTAGTTCATATTTTAGCCATTTAGTTTAGTTGCAATTCTAACTTATTAGTTATAGAAATTGTGGATTAATTAGTATAGCTTACCCCTTTTTAGCATAAGATAGCTCAGTTCAAATTGAAAAATATAAAAAGGGAGTAAACTAGGAACTTGAACATAATAAGAAACATTCCACACGACTTGTATATATAGCATTACATGTTAGTTAGTTAACAACATTTCATCAAGGAGAAACACTAGAACTTTAAAGCCACCTTAAGTTTTACATTGAGAATAATGGGAACTTTTAATTTTACTTGCATGAAATACATAATTGATAAATGATTTTTGAGCTAGAGAACACACAGCCTGTGAGTTTTGAGCTTAATTGTATGGTTACATTCAAACCATAATTTTTATTCCTGTGTGTTCCATCCTTCTTATTTATTCTAATGTTCTTTACTTTGTTTTAATCTATATGTCCGATTATAGAATAGAAATACATACCAAGAGAGTGATTGAGGCCATTATTTGATTTTAGCTCACTTATCCCAAAATAGCCTACCTTTTACATCACCCTTGTTAGCCCCCTTGAGCCTTTAAATCCCCTCTTATTCTATCAGCCACATTACTAGCCTTAAGCAGAAAAACAAATTAAAAATCCCAAGTTGAATCCTTGGTTAGCTTAAGATAGAAATTGTTTAATTGTTTAAGTGCGGGAAACCTATTGGGAACATGGATGATAAAAACAAAAGGTAGAAAAGTTGAAAAGAATAAAATAATTCAAAATAAAAGTTTTGGGAAGCATGCTCATGTGAAATCAAAATAATTGAATTACCATGTGCATTAAAAAAAAGTGTTATTTTTTAGTAGTTGAATTAAAGGGACACAAAAGAATCCCCTAAGTTTTAAATAAAGCAATGCACATGGGATAAAAATAATAAACATTGAAACATGAGCATGTAACATCGAAAGTGGAAAAATATGGGAAAGTAGGTAAAGAAGCTTTGCTTTACAAAACATGTATGTTAGGTGAGATCTTAGACTAATTAAGGATTCACTTATTAGCTCACTTAGCCTTATACATATACCCTTACATTTACCTTGGCCCCATTACAATCTTAACTAAAGACCTCATGATTTTTGGTATGTCTATATTCTATAATGGTAAGCTTTATATACAAGTGAATAAAAATTAGAATTGCATGATGCATCTAGGTAGTTGCATTTAGATTAGATTGCATTGCATGGCATTCCACCACTTTAACATAACATTACTTTTGGACTTAGCATGAGGACATGCTATTGTTTAAGTGTGGGGAGGTTGATAAACCCATATTTTATGATATATTTTGTGCTTAATCTGAGTGATTTATTCAATCCTTCACCCACTTATTCATATTAATTGCATGGTTTTACTTTCCCTTCCTTATTATGTGATGTATGTGAAAAACATGTTTCCTATGCTTAAAAATAATTATTTTGATTACCCTTTATTTCCATTCGATGCCGTGATTCGTGTGTTGAGTAGTTTCAGATCTTCTAAGGCAGGAATGACTTAAAGGATGGAAAGGAAACATACAAAAATGGAAGGAAAGCACAAAACAGAGTTTTTGAAGAAACTGGCAGACTTGGACATGCTACAAAAGAAAGTGGTGGTGGTTGGGAGTGACTGGATTGGAATTGGGGTGGTTCTATATATGGTTCATATGGCTCATAAGGTGGTTTGTATGGTGGTTGAGGGTTAGGGTCATATGGAGGTGAATGGCGGAAAGGGGCTTGTGAGTTTGGTGGTCCAAAGTTATGTTGAGGAAAGGGTTCATAGGCATATGGTGGTGGTTGTTGATAATTAAAAGAGTGCTCACCAGAGCCATTGCCTTGATATGCATCACAAAATGGTTGTTGATGGTCCATTGGAGGTGGTTGTTGCCATGAGGGTTGATTAAATCCTTGTGGCTCCTCCCATCTTTGATTCTTCCAACTTTGATGCATATTTTCATTATAGTTTCCATTCCTAACAACAACATTGGAATCAAACTTGAAGCGAGAGGGGTAAGAATTCATAGTAACTAATAAAAATTTAAAAACAAAAATAAAAATAAATTGAAATTAAAAGGTTATTTAAAATTTGAATTTGAAAATTAAATTTTGAATTTGAATTTTAAATTTTTGAAATTTGAATTTTTGAAATTTGAAAATTGAAAAAAAAATTTTTAAAAGCATTAGAGTATCTGAAAGTAAAAGAGAAATATGAAGAAAAAGGAATATTGAACCTGGATCGAGAGTTACTCCTAAAACTAAGAGAAATCCTAAATCCTAATCCTAAGAGAGAGGAGAGAACATCTCTCTCTCTCTAAAAACTACATCTACTCCTAAAATTGTGTATTATGAGAACCTCTCCCTGAATGGATGTATTCCCCCACTTTATAGCTTCTAATCTGTGTTTTCTGGGCCGCAAACTGGGTCAGAAACAGCCCAGAATTCGCTGGTTGCAAATTCAGATTTGCTGATTTTCGTCACTTGCGACGCGGCCGCATGGAGCACGCGGTCGCGTTGCCTAGCGTCAGAGCAACCATGGCCTATTATATATCAAATCGAAGTCCCGGACATTAGCTTTCCAACACAACTGGAACCACGTCGTTTGGACCTCTGTAGCTAAAGTTATAACCGTTTGAGTGCAGAGAGGTCAGGCTGGACAGCTTACAAATTTCTCCAACCTCTTGCATTCCTTCCACTTTTGCATGCTTTCTTCCCATCCTCCAAGCCATTCCTGCCTTATAATATCTGAAAACACTTAACACACATATCAAGGCATCTAATGGTAATAAGAGAGGATTAATAATAAGCAAATATAAGATCAAAGAAGCATGTTTTCAATCAAAGCACATAGTTAGCAAGGCAAATGTAAAACCATGCAAATAGTATGAATAAGTGGGTAAAGAGTAGATAAAAACCACTCAATTGAGTACAAGATAAACCATAAAATAGTGGTTTATCACGCGCCTCGAGCGAAACACATATGACGCGGTCGCATGACTGACGCGACCGCATGACAAGGAAAACTCCGAATGACGTGACCGCGTGACCCACGCGGACGTGTGACAGAGGCTACGCACCAGGAATCGTAGAAAATGCTCATAGCAAATTCTGAAGCCCTTTTTGGCCCAAATCCAAGTCCAGAAGGCATAGACCAGAGGTTATGAAGTGGGGGAATGCATCCATTCACAGAGAGTCTCCACTTTAGTTAGTTTTTCATGATTTATATTTAGTTTAGAGAGAGGTTCTCTCCTCTCTCTCCTCTCTTTAGGATTAGGATTTAGAATTAGGATTTTATTCGCTTTCAGTATTATCTCTTTATCAGGTTCAATATTCCCTTTTATTTACTTTTGCAATTTAATTTATGAATTCTTCCATGTTACAGATTACTCTTTTGAATTAATGTTATTTGAGATATTTCAGTTTAATCTTGCTTTATTTTATTTATGTTGTTGTTATTCCATATGAAGACATTTTTTATTCCAGTAGATTTACTTTTCTCCTTTTGGTCTTGGTTAAGAAATCAGTAACTCAGGAGTTATCAAACTCAAACATGATTGATAATTGTTATCTTTGTTAATTAAATTGAACTTCAATAATTCCAATCTTTTCTTAGGAAATAAATAGGATTTGAAGATCAAACCAATTAATCCCTTGACCTTCCTTTGCCTTAGTAAAGGTTAACAAAGTGGAATTAAGATTCAATTTTCATCATCATTGATAAGGATAGCTAGGATAGGACCTCTAATTTCTCATACCTTGCCAAAAGTTTATTTACAGTCATCTATTTATTTTACTTGCCATTTAAATTACTTGTTCTTCATTTACTTTAATTGCTAATTAAACTATTCACTCCTTATTCTCAAAACCCCAATTTACAACCTCCATAACCAATAATAAGAACATACTTCCCTGCAGTTCCTTGAGAAGACGACCCGAGGTTTGAATACTTCGGTTATCAATTTATTTAGAGGTTTGTTACTTGTGACAACCAAAACGTTTGTACGGAGGGATTTATGTTGGTTTAGAAACTATATCTACAACGCGACTATTTTTATAAATTCTTTACTAGTAAAAATCCCAACGTCAGCCATCCTAGCTTAGAACAAGATCACGTCCCATCAAATTAGTATGATCTTTCAGCACTTGAGTGGGATGCATGTCTCAGCTATCGATACCCAAGATGCATCCCATGATATGAATGGAAGCTACAACCAAGGGGGTGCTTATGGCTATGCTCAACCCACCAATGAGAAAGTTAATTACATAGGCAACTCCTCCAGAAATCCCAACAATGATCCATATTCGAATACTTTCAATCAGGGATGGAGGAATCACCCTAATTTTGGATGGAAAGAGTAGCCACAGAAGCCCCAACAAAATTTCAACAATAACCAGGGTGGCTCTCATCAAAATAGGTTTAACAACCGAAAATTCTCGCCCTCTCAGCAACAACAAGCCCCTTCTCAGAGCCAAGACACTCCTGACTTAGCCACACTGGTTGCTGAACTTTCCAAGACTACTCATAGCTTTATGCAAGAGGCAAGAGCTTCAATCCGGAACTTGGAAGTACAAGTGGGTCAGTTGAGTAAGAGGATACCTGAGAGACCTCCTAACACTCTTCCCAGTAAAATAGAGGTAAATCCAAGAGAAGAGTGTAAGGCCCTCACTATTGCTAAGGAGGCCGAGCCTAAGGAGATACATGTTGCTAAGGAATTGAAGGAAGAAAAGGCTCAAGGCAAGGCTAGAAGCACATTGTTACACACCCCATTGATAGCACAGGAGCTTGAAGTACCACACCCTCAAAAGCATCAAGAGGAGACCAAGGATGATCAGTTCACTCAGTTCTTAGAAATCTTTAAAAAGTTACACATCAATATTCCTTTTGCTGAAGTGTTGGAGAAGATGCCTCCCTATATGGCCTTCATGAAAAAACTATTCTCTAAGAAGAAATCCTTGAAGGGAGATGAAACTGTGGTCTTGACCAAGGAGTGCAGTGCACTGATTCAGAGGAAGCTTGACGATGCCCAAATTTCATAGGTTAGGAATTTTCCATTAAAATAGAATTGGCGTTGTAAGTATATTCCTAACCCGACAATTGACCATCAATCAAATGTAAATCTAAAAATGTCACAATCAATACAAAAATAACCGGGAGTTTTAAATTCCGGGTCGTCTTTCCTAGGAGTTGCAATGAAATGTCATATTATTGGCTATGGGAATTTTTTGGTTTTTGATTGTAAGAGGCAAGAAATGTAAATTGCAATAAAATAAAAAGGAAAGCAAGTAAAGGCAATGAAAATGGAAATTAAATGATAAAAAGGACTCTTGGCAAGAAGTGGGTAATTAAGGATTCCTATCCTAGTTGTGGACCACAAACATGGTAATTATGTGTGAATTAATCCCGATTAGTCAATCCTACATCGAGGATAAGTCAAAAGGGCATAATTGATTCCAATCCCTAAGTCCTAGTCAACACTAATGGGTCACTTAGAGTCAAGGGAAACTGATAAACCACTATTTTATGGTTTATATTGTGTTTAATTGTGTGATTTTATCATGATCCTTACCCACTTATTCATTAAATTGGCATGCATTTAGATTTCCTTCCTGAATTTATTACATGTTTGAAAACTGCTTCCTAGAGACTTTAAATATTTATTTTTAATTCTCCTTTATTCCATTTGATGCCGTGATCTGTGTGTTAAGTGTTTCAGACTTTATAGGGCATGAATGAGTTGGAAATTGGAAAGGAAGCTAGCAAAATTGGAAGAAACACAAGAATTTTGAGGAGATAACCAGCGAGAAGTGACGCGGTCGCATGGCTCACGCGACCGCGTGAAGGAGAGCAAATCGCAACGACGCGGTAGCGTGGACAACGCGAACGCGTGGCGAGGAAAAACGCGAATGACGCGTCCGCATGGATGACGCGATTGCGTGACATGTGCGATCTGCATAAGCTGCAGAATTCGTTGGGGACGATTTTGGACCCTATTTCGGCCCAGTTTTCGGCCTGGAATAGCATACTAGAGTCAGAGAACATGCAGAAACAAATAACACATTCATTCAGAGACAGTGGGAGATCTAGTTTTACTCTCTTAGGTTTTTCTCTCTAGGTTTTAGAATTTTAATTTTCAATTGATCTTAGCATTGGAACATTGAGAAGAGTTATTTCCTCATCAAGACTTCGTCATTCTAGTTCGTTTTCTCAACTTGATTTTATTCTTCCATGTTCTTTGCTTTGTTCAATTTTGTCATTCAGATACTTTTATGATTATTTAATGCAAGGATTATTTCTTTTTAATTCAATTTCAATTCCAATAATCATGTCTTCTTTTAATTCCCTTTCATGTGCTATGGATTCTTTATTTAAAATGCGTGAGTAGTTTCTCTACTTGATGGGGAGTTGATTAAAAGGAACTCTTGAGTTGGAAGGATTGAAGGAAAAATTTGTAATTGGGTTAAATGTTGGATTGCTATCCTGTCACCAACGCCAATCCCTTTGAACTAAGTGGGTTGCAACTTGTGAACAGATCTGACACTCCAACTTGTTTGACTTTCCCTTACCTAGTAAAGGATAACCAAACAGAACAACCATTAATTATAAATTAATTTTACAATCACTCCATCAATAGTAGAAATTTCAACCAATCAACTCCCAGTCAAGGCTTTTATTCATATTAATTAAATTTCCTCAATTCACATTCCAATTTGCTTAGCTCAACTTCTTTGAACATCTGATTAATAAGATAGCACACTTTTCTGGAACTCGTTGGGAGACGACCTGGGACTTAAAACTCCCAGTAATTTTTAATTTAATTCTCTGTGACATATTTCTAAATTGATAGGCAGATTTTCGGTGAATTAAGAACTATACTTGCAATGTAACCATTTTTAATAATTTTTAATTCACCAGCTTCTGCGTCTCATCAGAAACCAAACCAATTAACAATCCTCACACAATGCGGAATGGACATCCACAACTCAATTTCACCCAATCATCCAATTTCCCAACCAAGAGCAGGAAAAACTAGGCAAAAACCCAAACAAGTATTTTGTCAAACACTTGGAGGGCATGAAAGGAAAGCATGATAAAATGACAAGAAGCAATAAATGCTACAACTACCAAGCAAGGAAAGTAAAGATAGCAACTCAATAAAGCATTAAATGACATGAAACATAAATTACATTAAATGTAAATTAAAATAACAAGAGTGTGCATAAACATAAAAAGCAAGGAAAATGAGAAAATAACAAGGTAACATAAGGAAATTAAGACAATAAAACAAAAAAAGATAGAAGAAACTAGATGAAAACAAGAAATAAACATAGAAATTACAAGAAATTAAACTAAGAAACTCTAGGTTCTAGAGAGAAAGGGGAGCTTCTCTCTCTAGAAAACAACCTACATAATGCTAAACTAACCCTAATTTCTCCCCCCTCCCCTTTCACATGGAGTGATGCCTTCTTTGATATAGGAAGAATCAGCTTCAGAAAGTCCAAAAACGGGGCTCTGGAGGCCCAGAAGTCGCTCCCAGTGATTTCCATTGAGTGAGTCACGTGCTGGGATGTGTGCGTACACACAGGTGTGTGCGTACGCACACATGCTGATTTTCTTCTTGTGTGTACGCACAAAGGGTTGTTCGCACGCACACTCCAACGTGTGCTTCTCCTTTGTTTTCTTCATGTTTTCTCCTTCTTCCATGTTTTTCTTCCACTCTTATCAAGCCATTCCAACCAATTATACCTGAAATCACTCATCAAAACCATCAGGGTATCGAATGGAATAAAAGTGGGATAAAAGTGATTAAAATAAGCACAAAATAGCATGTTTTCACAATTAAGCTCAATTAAGGAAGAGAACATAAAAGCATGCTATTTGGATGAATAAATGTGGGTTTATATGATGAAATCCATTCAAATCAAACCAAAATATATCGTCAAATACGGATTCATCAAAGCTACCCAAGAAGATGATAGACCTTGGAAGCTTCCTGATTCCTTGTACCATTGGGACTATTACTTTTGAGAAAGCACTGTGTGATCTTGGTTCAAGCATAAATTTGAAGCCTCTGTCTGTGATGAAGAAGCTGAGAGTTCAAGAGGCACAACCTACTAGGATAGCATTGGAGATGGCTGACAAGTTCCAAAAGCAGGAGCACGAATAAGCAGAAAATGTCCTGGTCAAGGTTGGAGGCCTCTTCCTCCCTGCAGATTTTGTGATACTTGACATGGGAGAGGATACAGATGACACTATTATAAGCGAATATTTTATACCCTTTTTAGGTTTATTTTCTTAGTGTTTTCAGTACATTTTATTAAGTTTTATTATGTTGTAGTAAGTTTTAGTGTAAAATTCACATTTTCGATACTACTTTGAGTTTTTATGGTTTTCCTATGATTTTAGGTGATTTTTGGGTGAAAATGGCAAGTTTTGACAAAGTCTGATTTAGAAGCAAAGAAAGGATAGCAGATGCTGTCAAATCCTGACCTCCATGCATTCAAACGAGCATTTCTTCAGCTACCAAGGTCCAATTGACGCGCTCGTAATGGCGTTGGAAAGATAACTTCCAGGGCTTTTCAGCAATATATAATAATCTATACTTTTCTTTGGAGACGATTGCCCAAAATGGGCGTTGAATGCCCAACTTACCCTCTTTCTAGCATTCAATGCCCAAACAGGACCAACCTCCCAAGTTGAACGCCTAAACTGGCATTCAATGCCACCAAGGGAGCGTGGAAGTAGTGTGGACACCCCTAGTGGGGGTTCAACACCCACTCATCCAAGTTAGATGCCAGCTCAGCCCAAACACTCACCAACTGGGCCCATAAGTGGATTTTCGCACCTTTCTGCTTAGTTTATTTCATTTTTATAATTTTTAATTATTAGATTAGTATATATAAGCGAAGATCACTGATGTTTAGAATCTTCAGCCTCTCAAAACTTATCACAGTTTATTTTCTATATAATATGAGCGGCTAAACCTCCTAGGTTAAGGATAGGAGCTCTGCTCATTCCTATGGATTAATATTATTACTTTTCTACTCTAATATATGTTTGATTCCATTCTATGATGTATTGTTTTTCTTCATCTTTATGAATTTTGGGTAGAACGAGAGTATGACCCCTTATTCTACATCAGTTCTTTACAAATCCTAACCAGGATAGTATTGAGCTACAGCTTGAGAGTACATCACATGTTCCAACAAGTTATTTGGGCTAATTGGGATACGTGACATGAAATTTTGTTAGTCATGGGAAATTGAGGTCCCTGTTGCGCTAAGGCTAGAATCATAGAGCTTCATTCTCCGATCCGGAAGATCCGACCTTGTCTGTGGCATTTTGAGTAGAATCATCAGAGATTGAATTGTGTGAGTGATGAGCGGATATTTTATACGCTTTTTGGCATTATTTTCATATAGTTTTTAGCATATTTTGTTTAGTTTTTATTAGGTTTTTATAGTTTTAGTGCTAAAATTATATTTTTGGATTATACTATGAGTTTTTATGTTTTTGGACAATTTCAGGTATTTTCTGGCTGAAATTGAGGAGCTGGAGTAGAAGTCTGATTCAGAGACAGAGAAAGCACTGCAGATGCTGTCCGGATGTGACCTCCTTGCATTTGGAAGAGATTTTCTGGAGCCATCGAAGTCCAAATGGTGCGCTCTCAACGGCTATAGAAAGCTGACTTCTAGAGCCTTTTAGCGATATATAATAGTTCATACTTTGCTTCGGATTAGGAGGCCCAAAATTGGCGTTCAACGCCAGCCACCTGCTCCCTTCTAGGCATCCAACACCCAAAGAGCAGAGACCAATGTACAAACGCCCAAAGAGGACCCCCTAGCTGGTGTTCCATGCCCAAGAGACCTTATAGCACGTGGATCTCATCAAAACTCAGCCCAAACACTCACCAAGTGGGCCCCAGAAGTGGATTTTAGCACTAAATAGACTGTTTTACCCTTACTAATCATTTGTTTAGTATTTAAAGTGTATTTTACATAATCATTCGAATAATATACTACCATTCAGCATATTTTTGTGTATTACTTTGTTTTTCACATCAGTATGAGTTTCTAAACCTCCTAGGTTCAGGGGAGGAGCCCTGCTGAATCCTATGAATTAATAAAAGTATTACGGTTTCTCTTTGATCTGTGTTTGATTAATTCTAAGATGTATATTCGTTCCTCATCAATAAGAATGTGTTGAACTGGCATAAGGTTATCACATTCTACTTGGGTTCAGAGTGCGTGTTTCATCGGATAATAATGAACCACTAGCTTGAATATACGTCTCTCAGACAGCTAATCCATGACTTCGTTGGGGACTTCTCGAGACATCAGTTCAACCAATTTTCGGGGAGATTAGGGTCTCTGTGGTAGAGGCTAGAACCCAAGGTGCAACATTCTCTAATCCAAAAGATCTGACCTTATCTGTGGCATTTTGAGTAGGATCATTAAAGAGAATGAACTGTACGAGCTTCACCCTCAATCAGAATGGATCCGCACTAAACCTAGGGTTCAGATCTGGAGGAGTATTGGTAGCTGCTCAAACCAGTGTCAATCACATACAGCCTGCAATTGAAGAAATCACTCACAAGCAAAGAGAGCAGTAATACCAGAGTTAATTCAGAAAGACAAAGCAACTCCAAGCCTCATCCATCACAGATATTCATCTAGGTTTTAAGGTTATCATTATAATTCCATCTTCCAAATCCAATTCTTCTATCCGCCTGACTAAGACCTGCAAGATAACCATATCTTACTTCAAACCACAATCCTCATGGGATCGATCCTGACTCACTCAGGTATTACTTGGACGACCCAGTGCACTTGCTGGTACTACAGTTATACGAAAGTATAGGGTTTGCGTACATGCTCACCAATGAGCTTCACCCTCATCCAAATTGACTGACCTGTTCGGGCGTTTGGTTTGGATAAGAATAGATTAATGACCACTGCCCCTGGCTTAATCACTTACAGCCTTACCATTGAATGAATCACTCATTGTTAAAGTAGTCAGTAAGAAGTATTAATCCAGAAGAACAAGCATCTCCGAGGCCTTAACTGATTTCTCACTATTGTTTTTACATCAATTCCTTATTGCTTTCCTTATTATTTTGTTTATGTGCCTACAACAACAACAATCAACTTTCTATTCATCTAACAAAGATTTTTAGGATAACCATAGCTTGCTCAATCCGGCAATCCTCATGGGATCGACCCTCACTCACCTGAGGTATTACTTGGATGACCTAGTGCACTTGCTGGTTTAGTTGTGCGAGTTTCATTTTCGCGCACCACACTATCATCCTAGAAAGGTCATTCCTAGCCACTGGAAGAGCCCTAATTGATGATAAGAGAGGTGAAATGGTGCTGAGGCTATGGGAAGATTATTTGGTGTTCAAGGTTTTAAACCTCCACCACTCTTTGGAAAAGGAGGTACTGATGATTGGACTTTTGACGGTTTAGAATTCACAATAAATTCTCGTTGCAAGTATAGTTTCTAAACCAACAAATAATCTTTTCATACAAAAGATTGTTTGTCACAAGTACAAACCCCTAAATTTATAAACCGAAGTATTGAACCTTGGGTCGTTCTCCCTAGGAATTACAATAAAGTGTTCTTGTTATTGGTTATGAGTTGTGTTTGGAGTTTTTGAGATTTTAGACAAGAAATATAAATGACAAGGAAAATAAACTAACAACTAGGAAGGTCTTGGCAAGGTTTGGTGGTCAAGGATCTCTATCCTAATCACTAACCACAACATGAGAATTGGCAAGGATCAACCTCATTAAGTCATCCTCTAACTAATAAAGGAAATTCAAATGAGCTATGTCAATCCAAGTCCATAATGCCTCCCAATTGTCAATCACTTGGACATTAGTAACTCAAGAGTTCCTAAGTTACCTTCCCAAGCCAAGAGGAACAAAATCTACTCTAAAATCTTCTCAAGCATTTCATCAAACACTTGGAAGACATAAAAGAAAAACATAGTAAAATTGCAAGGAATGTAAATCTATACTACTCAATTGCAAGGAATTAAACAATCAACAAATCAAATCAACAATAAAAGAACATGAAAACATAAATTGCATTAAAGAGAAATAGAAGAACAAAAGTGCATGAACATAAAAGTAGATAATTACAAGAATTAAATGCTAAACTAGAGAGAAGAGATGTAGAAGAAGAAGAATTGATAAAGGAAAAGTGAATCAAAGCATGAAATTAACCTAGATCTAAGAAATTCTAAGCTAGATCTAACCTACTCCTAATTCTAGAGAGAAGTGAGAGCTTCTTTCTCTAAAACTACTCTAAACTAATCCTAATGTATAAAAATGAGCCAAAAGATATGTTTCCCCTCAATCCTTGGTCCTTTAAAGCATTTTGGGCGCCAAAGTTGGTTGCAAACTGGCCCCCACAGCTCCTCAAAATCGCTGGGCACGTTTTGTATTAAAATATCATGTGTGGCCACCGACGCGTACGCGTACAGCACGCATGCGCGTCCCTTGCGTTTTCGCAATCCACGCGTGCGCGTACGGTGCGCGTGCGTGTGGATGAAGATATCCAAATCTTTGGCTTTTTCATGTGTTCTCCACTTTGCATGCTTTCCTCTCCATTCCCTTGATCCATTCCTAGCCGTTTCAACCTGAAATCACTTAACAAACAAATCAAGGCATCTAGTGTAATCAAAGGTGAATTAAATTTAGCTAATTAAGGGCTAGAAAGCATGTTTTCATACTTAAGCATAAATTAGGAGACAATAATGAAACCATGCTATTTCATTGAATAAATGTGGGTAAAAGGTGATAAAATCTCCTAAATGAAGCACAAGATAAACCCTACAAATAGGGTTTATCAGGTTCTTACATACAGAGCTCAATGCTTAAACCTTCTCCCTTGGTGGAAAGCCATACAATTCCTCCTGACATCAAACCTAAGTTTGGTGTTGGACATTCACCACTCACTAAGGAGGAAGGCCCCAAGAAGAAGGTACCCAAGGGCTGGAGGAACAAGAAGATCTTTACTAAGGACTTCTCACCTAGCATGAAGGTGGTATTCACTAGAAGTCTGGTCATACCACATACGGTGAATAGGATTCTGTCTCTGGAGCATGTTGAGTTAATTCATGATAGCACAGGGAATAATTTCACAATGAGGGGTGAAGATATGAGCCCCTATGATCCTCCTCCTTAGAGAAGCTGCCCGTCAAGCTAGTGACAGTAAAGAAGCGCTTGTTGAGAGGCAACCCGACCACAAGTATCCTTTAGTTTATTTTTGTTTTATATCAGTTTTATTTCAGTTGGAGTTTTATTTTATTTTTCATTAATCTTTAGAGTTTTCTTAGGTTTCTTAATATTTGTGATCGTGTACAGCACTTAGAACAGGGACAGGGAGACTCAGACTGAAAAATAGAACACTTTGGAGCAAGAATGTTGGGCACTAAATGCCATGGAGGGAGTTTAGCACCAGAAGAGGAGCAGAGCAGTGGTGCTAAAGGCCAGGGAGTGCATTTAGTGCCAGAGAGGGAATAAGGATGTAGGCGTTTAATGCCCAATATGGGCGTTTTCTTCAAGATTTGGCACCCCCCTTGGGGCACTAAACACTAGCCCCAGCGTTTAGCGCCAGGGTGCTCATCCCCCCCCAAAAAAAATATATGATCCTCTACTGGCGCTAAATGCCAGAACCGGTGTTTAGCGCCCAGCATGCAGATTTCGAGAATGAATGAGGTGTAACGGCCAATGGTTAAACCCTAACTCCCAACCACCTAAACCATTCAAACTTATCCATTATCTCTCCTCCTTTCCCACTTTTTCATCCACATTCATCCATTCCATAAACCATCAAATCCCTTGATTCTCTCAACTCACCTCCTACTCCACCCTGTCCACTCTCATCTATCCCATCTATCTCTCCTCCCAACAACCCAAAATTCAAATTCAATGTCCTCCCCACCCATACCCCATAACCGAACTTCCCCCTTCCCCACCTATAAATAACTCACTTCCCCTTCACTTTCACCACATCTCCAATTACTATCGTCTCTTACTTACTCTTCACTATACACACTCTCCATTGCCCTTTTCTTCATCCATCTTAGCCAACGCCATAGCCCCCCTCCTTCACTTCTTCTATTTCTTTTCTCTATTTTCTTTTTTTATTTTGCTCGGGGATGAGCAAACCTTTTAAGTTTTGTGTTAGGTGATGAGCGGATAATTTATACGCTTTTTGGCATTGTTTTTACATAGTTTTTAGTATGATTTAGTTATTTTTTAATATATTTTTATTAGTTTTTAAATAAAAATCACATTTCTGGACTTTACTATGAGTTTGTGTGTTTTTCTGTGATTTCAGGTAATTTCTAGCTGAAATTGAGGGACTTGAGCAAAAATCAGATTCAGAGGCTGAAGAAGGACTGCAGATGCTATTGGATTCTGACCTTCCTGTACTCAAAGTAGATTTTCTGGAGCTACAGAACTCCAAATGGTGCGCTCTTAATTGCATTAGAAAGTAGACATCTAGAGCTTTCCAGAAATATATAATAGTCTATACTTTGCTTGAGTTTAGATGACGCAAACTTGGGTTCAACGCCAGCTTCATGCCCTATTCTGGAGTTAAACACTAGAAATAGGTTGCAAAGTGGAGTTAAACGCCAGAAACAGGTTATAAACTGGCGTTCAACTCCAAGAGAAGCCTCTACATGTGTAAAGCTCAATGCTCAGCCCAAGCACAAACCAAGTGGGCTCCGGAAGTGGATTTCTGCATCATTTACTCATTTCTGTAAACCCTAGTAACTAGTTTAATATAAATAGGACTTTTTACTATTGTATTTACATCTTCGGATCTATCTTTGATCAGTTTTATGCTATCTTAGACCTTTATGGGGGCTGGCCATTCGGCCATGCCTCAACCATTATCACTTATGTATTTTCAACGGTAGAGTTTTTACACACCATAGATTAAGGTGTGGAGCTCTGAAGAGAGAAACTCTCGCGCGATCTAGAATTTTCACAATAAATTTGCGTTGTAAGTATAGCTTCTAGGCCGACAAGAATTCCTTTCTTACAAAAGTTTTGGTTGTAACAAGTAACAAACCCCTTTGAAATTGATAACCGAAGTATTTAACCTCGGGTCGTCTTCTCAAGGAATTGCAAGGAGGTGTTCTTATTATTGGTTATGAGTCTTGTAAATTGGGGTTTTGGAGTTTGGGCAATGGGCACAGATATAATTATAAATTAAAGCAATAAAAATAAATAAGAGATTTTATGTAATTAAATAAAAAGCTTTGATTAGGAGAGATTAATCGGAAGTTCTATCCTTGTTGGATTTTTCTCTAGATCAATTGATAATTAAAGGTTGCTTCTACTTAGTTATCATTTACCAAGTAAAGCAAAAGAAAGACAATTAAGTTGGAAGTCTACTTCTATTCACAAGTTCTAATCCTCTCCCTTGGGAAGGATTAGCGTTAGTGACTAGAGAGCTAGCCAACAATAAACCCAATTACAATTTAACTCTTGAGTAATTCAACTCAAGGGTCTCCAAATATTAATCAACTCCAAAATCAAGTTGGGAACCTACTCCATTGACATGGATGCCAATTTCATATAATAAATGACTGAATAAATACTTGAGGATAATCAAACAAATAATGGGGTAAATAGAAAAATACTCTTTGCATTAATAATGTCATAAAAGCTTTCCAATTGTAACTCTGAATAAGGATTAAAGATATCAAAGAGTAAGGAAATAGAAAACAAACTAGAATAATAAAGTCCTCAATGGAGGTAGTAATATCCAACTCAACAGCATAAAAGTAGAAATCTTAATCCTAAAAGAGAGGAGAGAGCCTCCCTCTCTAAAAGCTACATCTAAAACTAAAAATTATGAATTATGAGCTGATGTATATAAATGAATGGATTCCTCCACTTTATAGCCTCTAATCTGTGTTTTCTAGGCCACAAATTGGGTCGAAAACAGCCTAGAAATCGCTGGAGAAGAAATCTGCCACGCTGATTTTCGTCATTGTGACGCGTCCACGTGGAGCGTGCGTTCGCGTCACCTAACATCAGGGAAACTATGGTATATTATATATCAAATCAAAGCCCCAGACGTTAGCTTTCCAACGCAACTGGAACCGCATCGTTTGGACCTCTGTAGCTTAAGTTATGACTATTTTAGTGCGAAGAGGTCAGGCTGGACAGCTTTGCAGTTCCTTCAACTTCTTGTATTCCTTCCACTTTTGCATGCTTCCTTTCCATCCTCCAAGCCATTCCTGTCCTGTAATCTCTGAAATCACTTAATGCACATATCAAGGCATCTAATGGTAATAAGAGAGGATTAAACATAGGGAACTTAAGGCCAAAGAAGCATGTTTTCAATCAAAGCACATAATTATGAAGGCAAATGTAAAACCATGCGAATAGTATGAATAAGTGGGTAAAGAGTTGATAAAAACACTCAATTGAGCACAAGATAAACCATGAAAT
Source organism: Arachis ipaensis (assembly GCF_000816755.2). Lineage (NCBI taxonomy): Eukaryota > Viridiplantae > Streptophyta > Magnoliopsida > Fabales > Fabaceae > Arachis > Arachis ipaensis. The sequence goes on along the minus strand of NC_029789.2, from coordinate 97,165,110 downwards.
AGTGGTTTATCAATCTCTCCATACTTAAACAATAGCATGTCCTCATGCTAAGCTCTAGAGAAACTATAAAGTAGTGAAGAAGAATGGTAAAATGTATAAAATGCAACCTATCTATATGAATGCAACTACATGCTAAGATGTTTCTACCTACTTGGTTAAAAGTAAATAAGTTCTCCAAGACAAATATGAATCAAATTCCACTAATTCAAATTATATAATAATGAAGTACAAATAGACTTGCAGAAGATAATAGCTCATGAAAGCCAGGAACAAAGAATCGAGCATCGAACCTTCACCGGAAGTGTACACTTTAATCACTCATGTGTTTAAGGTTTCGATTCTCTCAATTCTCTACTAACCTTGCTTTCTAAGGCTTGCTCTTCATCTAACAATCAACAAAAATTTAATGCACAAAAACACATATCAAGAGGTCTTTTAAGGGTTGTAATGGGGTTAGGGTCAAGGTAGGATTGTATTTGGCCAAGTGGACTAAAATCTGAATCCTTTATTAACTTAAATTTTTCCCACCTAACTTAAGACAATCCATGTAATTACAATGCAAAATCTAACTGCCCATTAACTATGTTTCCACATATTCATGCATCCGATTTTGAGTACAGTACATATGCATTGCTTTCATCACTTAACTTGGGGCATTTCGTCCCCTTTTACTTATTTGCTCTTTTTCTTTTCTTTTTCTCACTTCTTTTATATATATATTTTTTTTCTTTTCTTTTATTTTTCTCAATGCATATGATTAAATTATTGGATGCATGAATCATGTCCTAAACATTTCTTTCACATTTTCAAAAAATTCTAACATACTCAATTCTCAAACCAAATGTTTTCAAACCCAATTTTTCCACACTTAAATCATAAGCACTCTCACTAGTCTAAGCTAACCAAGGATTCAAATTAAGGACATTATTGTTTTTCGTTTAGAGTTAATGATGTGCTAAAGTAAAGAACAAAGGAGTAAAAATAGGCTCAAAATTGGTTTGCAAAGAATAATGAAAAGGGTAAGGCCATATGGGTATGTAAGCTCAGTGAAATAAAGGCCTCAATCATGTAAGTGTATGCATACATCAAATAATGGAAATATAGAATTAAGCAAGACAAAAATCACAATTTTAGAGAGAGCAACACACACCAAAAATAAAATTTTGGTTGATAAAATGCAACCAATCAAATAGGCTCAAAATCTCACTGGTTTTGTGTGTTCAACCTCTAAACTATGTTCCAGTATAATATTTCTTCAAACAAGTTTAACATCAAATTTTATTCAAATTAGTGAAATGCTCTAAAAGGTTTCTTGAAAAAGAAAATATTACTTCAACCAAGTGGTAAAATATGCACAAAATCAAATAATCATGCAATCAAACATGCAAATGCAACAACTAACAAGGAAAATAAACTACTGGTGTTGAGATAGAAGAGTAACTAACCCATGGAGATCGGTGCATGCTGAGATGTGCATGTGGACGAGTTGTTCCAACTGATGCTTTTCTTCAAGGATTGTGCAGATGGACTTGTTTATCTCCCCTTTTAGAAGTTTCTCCCTTTTTCTGTCTTCGGTGGCCAACCTGAAAGAAGAGAAAAAGAAGAACAGTAACCCAGAAATAAAGATAAAATAAAATATGGTTGGGTTAATGCCAAATAATGAGGGTCTCAATTACATGGTAGCTACAATATGCAAGTGAGAAAACAGTAGAAGTACATGGCAAATCAAGAGTGCAAAAATTTACAACAATAGGGAAGAGAGTGTGGGTAAGGAGAGATAATATAAATTCATGTCAATGTAAAAGTAATACAGGTATAAAAGATTGGCATTGATTTAAATAATATTACCTAACCAGAATAAAACAAGTCACTAAGCACCCAAAATAATTCAAGAGAAGATGCAACAGTTAAATAAGAAAATCAACACCAAAGGAAAAATAATGAATTTAGAAAAGAAAAGAAAAATATGCACTAAATTAAAATGCAATGAATGAAATATGCAAATAAATTGAGTAAAATATAATGAAGGTGAAAAGGAATGAGAAGAGAAAGAAATAAAGTAAGAAAGAAAGAAGAAAAGATAGAAGAAATTAGGATTAGAAAAGAAAAGACAAGATAATTGGCGCTGATCTGGATAAGTTGCGCGGCGCAGGCGACGCGAGCGCGTGGGTCACGCGCTCATGCGGATAGCGCTTCTATGAAGTGACCCGGACGCGTGGGTCACGCGTTCGCGTGGAGTGATTTGTGCCATTAGCGCGAGTGCAGCCTCGCGTTCACACAACTCTCTGTTCGAAACTCTTTTTGCCAAATTTTTGGGTGACGCGGTCACGTGGTTGACGCGATCGCGTGGATGGCCAATTTTTGGAAAACGACGTGGCCGCGTGGGAGGGCTTGGGCATCCAGCACGAGTCCAGCCCCATTCCAGCCCAACATACTGCCATACACCCGTTTTTACGTCGATTTGTTAGAGCACGCATTCGCGTGGGTGATGCGGACGCGTGGGAGGCTATTTTTCCAAATGACGCGGCCGCGTGGGTCACGCGGATGCGTGGGCATGTTTGTGCCTAAAGCACACCTCCAACCATGCTTTCCCGTGACTTTCCGTTTACTTTCTTTTCTTCACAACGCACTGGTGATGCGGACGCATCAGCGACTGATAGCACAAATTGCGAATCACACTTTTCACAACGCGTACCACTGACCAGCAAGTGCACTGGGTCGTTCAAGTAATACCTTACGTGAGTAAGGGTCGAATCCCACGGAGATTGTTGGTTTGAAGCAATCTATGGTTATCTTGTAAATCTTAGTCAGGAAGCCAATTATGTTTATCAATTGAATTGTGAGTAACCAGTAGAGCATAAATTAAAAGTTACTTGTTGTGCAGTAATGGAGAATATGTTGGAGTTTTGGAGATGCCTTGTCTTCTGAATCTCTGCTTTCCTCTGTTTTCTTGTTCATGCACGCACGTCCTCCTATGGCAAGCTGTGTGTTGGTGGATCACCGTTGTCAATGGCTACCTTCCATCCTTCTAGTGAAAACTACGCTCACGTGCTCTGTCACAGCACGCCTAATCACCGGTTGGTTCTCGATCCGGTTGGAATAGGATTTACTATCCTTTTGCATCTGTCACTAACGCCCAGCCTTCAGGAGTTTGAAGCTCGTCACAGTCATTCAATCCTTGAATCCTACTCGGAATACCACAGACAAGGTTTAGACTTTTCGGATTCTCATGAATGCCGCCATCAGTTCTAGCTTATACCACGGAGATTCTGATTAAGGAATCTCAGAGATACTCATTCAATCGGATATAGAACGGAAGGGGCTGAGATTTCGTGCAGAGGCCATTTGTGGAGTTGAACGCCAGTTTTTATGCCAGTTTGGGCGTTCAACTCCAGTTTTTGATCCTTTTCTGGCGCTGGACGCCAGAATTGGGCAAAAGGCTGGCGTTGAACGCCAGTTTACGTCGTCAATTCTTTTGCAAAGTATGGACTATTATATATTGCTGGAAAGCCCTGGATGTCTACTTTCCAACGCAATTAAAAGCACGCCATTTCGAGTTCTGTAGCTCCAGAAAATCTACTTTGAGTGCAGGGAGGTCAGAATCCAACAGCATCAGCAGTTCTTTTTCAGCCTGAATCAGATTTTTGCTCAGCTCCTTCAATTTCAACCAGAAAAATACCTGAAATTACAGAAAAACACACAACTCATAGTAAAGTCCAGAAATATGAATTTTTCCTATCCCTTGCCTTTTGGTTTTAAGGGCTTTGGCTTTTTCTGCTTGCTTTCTCTTTTTTTTTTCTTTCTCTCTTCTCTTTTTTTTTTTTTTTCTGCAAGCTTTGTTCTTTGCTGCTTTTTCTTGCTTCAAGAATCATTCAAGTCAGTGGGAAAGGCGAATGGCCCAACTCTGACAATCATGTCCTCAATCACGCCTGATGGGTATTTAGTGGAACCATCAGCAAGTTGGAGACATATTTGGGTTGGTTTAACTTCTTCAGTTAAGCCAAGCTTCCTGATAGTGGATGCAGGTATCAGGTTGATGCTTGCCCCAAGATCACATAAAGCTATCTTGGTGCAATCACCTTCTAATATGCATGGTATCAGAAAACTCCCAGGATCTTTAAGCTTTTCAGGAAAGCTTTTCAGAATGATTGCACTGCATTCTTCAGTGAGGAGAACTCTTTCTGTTTCTCTCCACTCCTTTTTATGACTCAAGATCTCTTTCATGAACTTGGCATAAGAAGGTATTTGCTCAAGTGCCTCTGCAAATGGAATCTTTATTTCAAGAGTCCTTAGATAATCTGCAAAGCGAGCAAATTGCTTATCCTGCTCCTCTTTCCGGAGTTTTTGAGGATAAGGTATCTTGGCTTTATAATCCTCAACCTTAGTGGTTAGAGGAGCCTTTTTAGAGGGGTTGTTATCAGCACTTGTGTGTGTCTGATCCCTCACTGGCAATTGCGTACCAGAGTCAGAAGCTGGAGTGACGTTAGACGCCAACTCACTGTCTGTTCCTGGCGCCTGAGCCCCAGAAATGTGCCCCTGTTGGGCGTTCAATGCCAGATTCTTGCTCATTTCTGGCGTTGAACGCCAATCCTGCCTTGTTTTTGGCGCTGAACGCCAGTTTTGGGCATGGTCTGGGCGTTCAGCGCCAGCCTTCCACCCATTTTCTGGCGTTTTAGTGCCAGAATTATTTTTCCCTGGGCTCTTACTGTCCTCAGGGGGATATTTGGTGGGTTGCTCGTTTCTTGAATTTTTGATGCCTTGAGGTGGGGTATTTAATGTTTTCCCACTTCTTAATTGCACTGCTTGGCATTCTTCTGCTATTTGCTTTGATAGCTGCTGCTTTGTTTGCTTAAACTGTTCTTCCATATGTATATTAGCTATCCTTGTCTCCTGTAATCTGTCTTTGAATTCAGCTAGCTGCTTTGTTAGAAAATCTAATTGCTGGTTGAATTCAGCAGCTTGTTTTACAGTACTGAATTCAGCAGTTACTGTTTTAACCTCTTCATTCATGGAAGGGTTGCTGCTTAGATACAGATGCTGATTCCTGGCAACTGTATCAATGAGCTCTTGAGCTTCTTCAATTGTCTTTCTCATATGGATAGATCCACCAGCTGAGTAATCTAAAGACATCTGAGCTCCTTCTGCAAGCCCATGGTAGAAGATGTCTAACTAAACCCACTCTGAAAACATTTCAGAGGGG
>NC_029789.2:97156652-97159297 GCF_000816755.2 Arachis ipaensis | reverse complement strand
TTTGGAGGGAAATATTGATTCAGGAATTTTTCTGTCAGTTGTTTCCATGTCCTTATGCTGGCCTTAGGTTGGTTATTTAACCACCTCTTAGCTTGATCTTTTACAACAAATGGAAACAGTAATAGTCTGTAGACATCCTGATCTATTTCCTTATTATGTACAGTGTCAGCAATTTGTAAAAATTGTGCCAGAAATTCTGTAGGTTCTTCCTGTGGAAGACCGGAATACTGGCAACTTTGCTGCACCATGATAATGAGCTGAGAATTCAACTCAAAGCTACTAACTCCAATGGAGGGTATGCAGATGCTACTCCCATATGAAGCAGTAGAGGGGTTAGAATATGACCCCAAAGTCCTCCTGGACTGTCCATCTCCACTTATGTCCATGATGGATCTATGGATATAACTTGGACTGATTTATCTTTTTATTTATTTTATTTTATAAGAAGTAAATACTTAAATAAAATAAAATAACCAAAAAGAATTTGAATTTTGAAATAAATTTTTTTTTATTTTTTTTTTATTTTTTTTATTTTTTATTTTTTTTTTCGTAAAAAAAAATTAAAGATAATTAGTAAAAAAAACGAAATTTTTGAAAAAGAGGGAAGATATTTTCGAAAATTAGAGAGAGAGAGTTAGTTAGGTAGTTTTGAAAAAGTTAAGAAACAAACAAAAAGTTAGTTAGTTAGTTGAAACAAATTTTGAAAAGATAAGAAGTTAGGAACTTAGAAGAGATATTTTGAAAAGATATTTATTTTTTTTTTGAATTTAGTGAGGAGAGAGAAAAACAATAAGATAGTACAAGATTTAAAATTTTTAGATCTAATGCTCCTTGTTTTCGAAAAATTTGGAGGGAAAACACCAAGGAACACCAAACTTAAAAATTTTAAGATCAAGACACAAGGAAGCTCAAGAACACTTTGAAGACTCACAAGAACACAAGAACATGAATGAAGAACACCAAACTTGAAATTTTTAGAAAACCAAACCAAAATTTTCGAAAATCAAAAGGGAATCAACAAGAAAACACCAAACTTAAGGTTTGGCACAAGATTTAATAAAAAATATTTTAAAAAAAAAAGGTTTTGAAAAGAGTATAAAAGATTCTAACCCAATCAAATTAATGCTCTAGCCAAATGAGTTATGGGACCTTCAAAAATTTTAAGAAAGATTATTTTTGAAAACACCAAACTTAAAGTTTGGCACAGGGTTTAATAGAAAAATTATTTTTGAAAAAGAAGGTTTTGAAAAGAGTATAAAAGATTCTAACCCAATCAAATTAATGTTCTAGCCAATTGAGTTATGGGACCTTTAAAAATTTTAAGAAAGATTATTTTTGAAAAAGGTTTTTTTTTTTTTTTTTTAAAATATGATAGCCAATTATCATGAACATAAACACCACGTTCTAAATAACTGAGCTATAATTACGTCGTCAATTCTTGTGCAAAGTATGGACTATTATATATTGCTGGAAAGCCCTGGATGTCTACTTTCCAACGCAATTGAAAACACGCCATTTTGAGTTCTGTAGCTCCAGAAAATCCACTTTGAGTGCAGGGAGGTCAGAATCCAACAGCATCAGCAGTCCTTTTTCAGCCTGAATCAGATTTTTGCTCAGCTCCTTCAATTTCAGCCAGAAAAATACCTGAAACTACAGAAAAACACACAACTCATAGTAAAGTCCAGAAACATGAATTTTTCCTAAAAACTACTGGAAATAAACTAAAAACTAACTAAAACATACTCAAAACTATATGAAATTATCCCCAAAAAGCGTATAAAATATCCGCTCATCAGCGACGCTGCCACGTCGCGTGCGTGTTTTTTTTTTATTATTTTTTTATATGCAATTATGAAGTATGCAATATGCAGTGCTAATGTAGATGCTATGAATACTTCCAAGTTCAATAAAATAAAATAAAAACAAACAACACGAAATAAAATTGAAAAAGAAGCGATCATACCATGGTGGGTTGTCTCCCACCTAGCACTTTTAGTTAAAGTCCTTAAGTTGGACATTTTCTGAGCTCCTTGTCATGGCGGCTTGTGCTTGAACTCATCTTGAAACTTCCACCAATGCTTGGACTTCCAATAAGCTCTATCAATACCAAGTAAATTCCTCAGGCTTTGATGGAGTTCTTCACAAGCTTTGAGCTCCCAAAATTGATCCTCATATATTCATGGATCCCAAATCTTGTTTCTACACTAGTCTTCAAGTTGATTATCATGATTCCATCCGGGTGGTTCAGCCTTAGAATTCTCACTGAAGCGTCCAAACAACTTCCCAGACCCATTCAATTGAGCTCTACACCAACCTTTGCGTTTAAACTTAAAGCTTCCAACCATAATGAACCTTGCAGGACAATTTTTACCACTAACCATCTTCTTCTTACTCTTAATGCCACAAAGAGCTCTAAGTTGACCATCCATCTCTAGTAGCCCATATTCAAGTGGGAAAGTAAAGGTCAAGGATGAGAATTTTACCCACTTGAATGTTGTGTTGGATGGTAATGGCCTTGGGGGAGGTGTCTCTAATGAACTTGCAAGCTCCACTTCCTTGTGCTCTTCTTTGACATCTTCCACCTCTTTGCAAGCTTCTTCAATTTCAACCTCTTCCTCTTGGTAGCTTTCTTCCAATTCAATCTC
>NC_029789.2:97098867-97156602 GCF_000816755.2 Arachis ipaensis | reverse complement strand
TAGCTCAAGTTATGACTATTTTAGTGCGAAGAGGTCAGGCTAGACAGCTTTGCAGTTCCTTCAACTTCTTGTATTCCTTCCACTTTTGCATGCTTCCTTTCCATCCTCCAAGCCATTCCTGTCCTGTAATCTCTGAAATCACTTAACGCACATATCAAGGCATCTAATGGTAATAAGAGAGGATTAAACATAGGGAACTTAAGGCCAAAGAAGCATGTTTTCAATCAAAGCACATAATTATGAAGGCAAATGTAAAACCATGCGAATAGTATGAATAAGTGGGTAAAGAGTTAATAAAAACCACTCAATTGAGCACAAGATAAACCATGAAATAGTGGTTTATCAAGCTCTGTTGTTCCCCATGAATTAATGCAAAGTACTGTTGTTTTTCTATTAAACTCAAGCCTATTTCTTATCTAAGATATACACTTGTTCTTCAACCTGAGGAAGGTGATGATCCGTGACACTCATCATCATTCTCACCCATGAACGCGTGCCTGACAACCACCTCCGTTCTACTTGCAATCGCTTAAGTGCATATCTCTTTGACTTCTGGTTCATGATGCATGGTTACCTCGCCTGACAACCGAGCCTTCCATTCCATGAGATCAGAGTCTTCGTGGTATAGGCTAGAATTATTGGCGGCCATTCTTGAGATCCGGAAAGTCTAAACCTTGTCTGTGGTATTCCGAGTAGGATCCGGGAAGGGATGGCTGTAACGAGCTTCAAACTCGCGAGTGCTGGGCGTAGTGATAGACGCAAAAGGATGACTGAATCCTATTCCAGTGTGATCGAGAACCGACAGATGAATAGTCGTGCGGTGACAGCACATTTTGGACCATTTTCACTGAGAGGACGGGATGTAGCCATTGACAACGGTGATGCCCTGCATAAGCTTGCCATGGAATTTTGGCGCCGTTGCCGGGGATTGTTCGAGTTTGGACAACTGACGGTTCATCTTGTTGCTCAGAGTAGGTAATTTTATTTTATTTTTAAGCTTTTTACTTTTATTTATTTTTGAAAAAAAAATAAAAATAAATATTTTCAAAAATATATTTTTTCTTCAGAATTTTTAAGAATGAATTCTAGTGTTTCATGATGATTTGTTGAATCCTGACTGGCTGTAAGCCATGTCTAATCTTTTGGACCGGGGTTTCAACTTATCATCACAAGAGCTTGTTGATCTTCACCCATTTGGCAGTTACACACATAGTTGTTGTATACATGGGAGGTAGGCAATGTATGCTAAAGCTTGGCTGGCCATTGGCCATATCTAGTGCTTTGGACTGGAGCTTTCACTGAAAGCTTGGCTGGCTAGTAAGCCATGTCTAATTCCAGGACCGGAGTTTTAGACTAATATTGCATGATTCCTGGAATTCATATTAAAAATTTTAAAATCCTTATTTTTCTTTTTCCAATTAATTTTCGAAAAAAAAACCAAAAAAAATTTAATAAAATCATAAAATCAAAAAAATAATTTGATGTTTCTTGTTTGAGTCTAGTGTCAAATTTTAAGTTTGGTGTCAATTGCATGCTTTTATAATTTTCTTTAATTTTCGAGACTCATGCATGGTGTTCTTCATAATCTTCAAGTTGTTCTTGATGATTTGCTTTGTTGGATCTTTGCATTTTTATGTTTTGTGCCTTTTCTTGTTTTTCATATGCATTTTCAATTTGTTAGTGTCTAGAGAATAAAAATTTTTAAGTTTGGTGTCTTGCATGTTCTTCTTTTCTTAAAAATTTTAAAAAATAAGTTCTTGATGTTCATCATGATCTTTAAAGTGTTCTTGGTGTTCATCTTGACATTCAAAGTGTTCTTGCATATTTTTCTTGTTTTGATTCATAATTTTTTATGTCTTGTGTCTTTTTTGTGTTTTTCTCTTTCTTCATTAAAAATTCAAAAATAAAAAAAATATCTTTCCCTTATTTTCTCATAAATTTTCGAAAATTTGATTTGATCAAGTCAAAAGTTTTTAAAATTTAATTGTTTCTTATGAGTCAAATAAAATTTTCAATTTAAAAATTCTATCTTTTTTAAATCTTTTTCAAAATGCAAATCTTTTTCATTTTTCTTTCATAATTTTTGAAAATTTTTAAAATCAATTTTCAAAATCTTTTTCTTATTTTTATTTCATGTTTCCGAAATCACTACTAAAAATTAATGTGATTGATTCAAAATTTTTCAAGTTGTTACTTGCCTATTAAGAAATGCTCAATCTTTAAATTTTAAATCATATCTTTTTATTTTCTTGTTAGTCAAGTAATCAACTTTAATTTTCAAAATCAAATCTTTTTAAATTTCTTTTTCAAATCTTTTTCAAAATAAATTTCAATCACATCTTTTTCAAAAATTAATTTCAAAATCTTTTCTAACTTCTTATCTTTTCAAAATTTTATTTTCAAATCTTTTTCAATTAACAACTTAACTTTTTGTTTGATTCTTATCTTTTTCAAAACTACTTAACTAATTCTCTTTCTCTAATTTTCGAAAATCACCTTCCTCTTTTTTTTTCAAATTTCCTTTTTAATTAACTAATTGTTTTGAATTTTAATTTAATTTCATTTCATTTTTCTTTTTTTTAATTTTCGAATTTTAACTTTAAATTTAAATTAAAAACAAAAATATTCTTCTTTTCTTTTCAAATTATTTTCGAAAATTTTTCTATCTCTCATCTCCTTCTAATTATTTATTTATTTACTAACACTTCTCTTCATCTTAAAATTCGAACCCTCTCTTTCTCTTGGTGTTCGAATTTCTCTTCTTCTATTCCTTTCTTCTTCTACTCACATAAAGGAATCTCTATACTGTGACATAGAGGATTCCATATTTTCTTTTCTGTTTTCTTCTTTTTCATATAAGCAGGAACAAGGATAAGAGCATCCTTGTTGAAGCTGATCCTGAACCTGAAAGGACTCTGAAGAGGAAGCTAAGGGAAGCTAAAGCACAACTCTCTGGAGAAAATCTGACTGAAAATTTCGAAAAAGAAGGAGACATGGCCGAAAATAATAACAATGCAAGGAAAATGCTTGGTGACTTTACTGCACCAAATTCCAACTTACATGGAAGAAGCATCTCAATCCCTGCCAGTGGAGCAAACAATTTTGAGCTAAAGCCTCAACTAGTTTCTTTGATGCAACAGAATTGCAAGTTTCATGGACTTCCATCAGAAGATCTTTTTCAGTTTTTAACTGAATTCTTGCAGATCTGTGATACTGTTAAGACCAATGGGGTTTATCCCGAGGTCTACAGGCTTATGCTTTTCCCGTTTGCTGTAAGAGACAGAGCTAAAATATGGTTGGACTCTCAACCTATGGATAGCCTGAACTCTTGGGATAAGCTGGTCACGGCTTTCTTAGCCAAGTTCTTTCCTCCTCAAAAGCTTAGTAAGCTTAGAGTGGATGTTCAAACCTTCAGACAGAAGGACGGTGAATCCCTCTATGAAGCCTGGGAGAGATATAAGCAACTGACCAAAAAGTGTCCTTCTGACATGCTTTCAGAATGGACCATCCTGGATATATTCTAAGATGGTCTGTCTGAATTATCTAAGATGTCATTGGACCATTCTGCAGGTGGATCCATTCACCTAAAGAAAATGCCTGCAGAAGCTCAGAAACTCATTGACATGGTTGCAAATAACCAGTTCATGTACACTTTTGAAAGGAATCCTGTGAGTAATGGGACGCCACTGAGGAAGGGAGTTCTTGAAATTGATACTCTGAATGCCATATTGGCTCAGAATAAAATATTGACTCAGCAAGTCAATATGATCTCTCAGAGTCTGAATGGATTGAAGGAATCATCCAATAGTACTATAGAGGCATCTTCTGAAGAAGAAGCTTATGATCCTGAGAACCCTGCAATAGCAGACATGGGTGAACCCTATGGAAACACCTATAATCCCTCATGGAGAAATCATCCAAATTTATCATGGAAGGATCAACAAAAGCCTCAACAAGGCTTTAATATTGGTTGAAGAAACAGGTTTAGCAATAGCAAGCCTTTTCCATCATCCACTCAGCAACAGATAGAGAACTCTGAGCAGAATCCATCTAGCTTAGCAAATATAGTCTCTGATCTATCTAAGGCCACTTTCAGTTTCATGAATGAAACAAGGTCCTCCATTAGAAATTTGGAGGCACAAGTGGGCCAGCTGAGTAAAAGGGTCACTGAAACTCCCCCTAGTACTCTCCCAAGCAATACAGAAGAAAATCCAAAGAGAGAGTGCAAGGCCATTGATTTGACCATCATGGCCGAACCTACAAGGGAGGAGAAGAACATGAATCCTAGTGAGGAAGACCTCCTGGGACGTTCAGTGACCAATAAGGAGTATCCCTTTGAGGAACCAAAGGAATTTGAGGCTCATTTAGAGACCATAGAGATTCCATTGAACCTCCTTCTGCCCTTCATGAGCTCTGATGAATATTCTTCTTCTGAAGAGAATGAAGACATTACTGAAGAGCAAGTTGCTAAGTACCTTGGTGCAATCATGAAGCTGAATGCCAAATTATTTGGTAATGAGACTTGGGAAGATGAACCTCCCTTGCTCGCCAATGAACTAAATGCATTGGATAGGCAGAACTTACCTCAAAAGAAATAGGATCCTGGTAAATTCCTAATTCCCTGTAACATAGGCACCGTGACCTTTGAGAAGGCTCTGTGTGACCTAGGGTCAGGCATCATCCTTAGAAGACCTTTCCTAGCCACAGCAAGAGCTGTGATTGATGTGGACAGATGAGAGTTGGTCCTTCAACTGAATGAGGACAACCTTGTGTTTAAGACTCAAGGATCTCCTTCTGTAACCATGGAGAGGAAGCATGAAAAGCTTCTCTAACTGCAGAGTCAACCAAAGCCCCCACAGTCAAACTCTAAGTTTGGTGTTGGGAGGCCACAACCAAACTCTAAGTTTGGTGTTGAACCCTCACATTCAAACTCTAAGTTTTGTGTTGGGAGGTTCCAACCTTGCTCTGATTCCCTGTGAGGCTCCATGAGAGCTCACTATCAAGCTATTGACATTCAAGAAGTGCATGTTGGAAGGCAACCCAATGTTATTTAATTATATTTAATTTTATTTTTATTTTTATTTCATGTTTTATTAGGTTGATGATCATGTGGAGTCACAAAAACTACTGAAAAATCAAAAATAGAATGAAAAACAGCATTAAAAATAGCACACCCTGGAGGAAGAGCATTCTGGCATTTAAACGCCAGAAACAAGCATCTGTCTGGCATTTAACGCCAGAAACAAGCATCTACCTAGCGTTAAACACCAGGATTGCACAGCAAGGGCGTTTTACACGCCTAATTGGAGCAGGGATGTTAAGTCCTTGGCCCCACTGGATCTGTAGACCCCACAGGATCTCCACCACTTTTTTTCTCCTCTTCACACCCTTTCATAACTCTCTTCCCCAAATACCCTTCACCAATCACCTCAATCACTCTTCCCCATCACATCTTCACCATTCACATCCATCCCCTCTTCCCCATAAACCCCACCTACCTCCAAAATTCAAACTCTTTTCCCTCCCAAACCCAACCCTAATGGCCGAACCCTAAACCTTCCCCCACCCCTATATAAACCCCTCTTTTCTTCTTCATTTTCACACAACACAACCCTTTCTTCATACCCTTGGCTGAATACACACCTCTCTCCCTTTCCTCCATTCTTTCTCTTCTTCTCCTTCTTTCTTTTTTCTTTTGCTCGGGGATGAGCAAACTTTTTATGTTTGGTGTGGTAAAAAGCATTGCTTTTTATTTTTCCATAACCATCAATGGCACATAAGGCCAGAGAATCCTCAAGAAAGAGGAAAGGGAAGTCAATTGCTTCCACCTCTGTAATTTGGCTGGAATTGACATAGAGGGAGACATCCTCATTGAAGAGGACAAGCCCATCACTAAGAAAAGGATGGAACAAACAAGAGATCATGGATCTCAACAAGAGCATGAGGAAATTTCTCACTATGAAATCCCTGAGATGCCTCAGGGGATGCACTTTCCTCCACAGAATTATTGGGAGCAAATCAACACCTCCCTAGGAGAATTAAGTTCCAACATGGGACAACTAAGGATGGAGCACCAAGAGCACTCCATCATCCTCCATGAGCTTAGAGAAGATCAAAGAGCTATGAGGGAGGAGCAACAAAGGCAAGGAAGAGACATAGAGGAGCTTAAAAGCACCATTAGTTCTTCAAGAAGAGGAAGACACCACCCTCACTAAGGTAGACCCATTCCTTAATCTCCTTGTTCTTATTTTCCTGTTTTTCGTTTACTATGCTTTATGTTTATGTTTGTGTCTTATTACATGATCATTAGTATTTAAGTGTCTATGCCTTAAAGTTATGAATGTCCTATGAATCCATCACCTCTCTTAAATGAAAAATGCTTTAAAAACAAAAGAACAAGAAGTACATGGTTTCGAATTCATCCTTGAAACTAGTTTAATTATTTTGATGTGGTGACAATACTTTTTGTTTTCTGAATGAATGCTTGAATAGTGCATATGTCTTTTGAATTTGTTGTTTATGAATGTTAAAATTGTTGGCTCTTGAAGAATAAGGAAAAAGGAGAAATGTTATTTGATGATCTGAAAAATCATGAAAATGATTCTTGAAGCAAGAAAATGCAGTGAATACAAAAGCTTATGGAAAAAAAAAGCTGGACTTTACTATGAGTTTGTATGTTTTTCTGTGATTTCAGGTAATTTCTGGCTGAAATTGAGGGACTTGAGCAAAAATCAGATTCAGAGGCTGAAGAAGGACTGCAGATGCTATTGGATTCTGACCTCCCTGCACTCAAAGTCGATTTTCTGGAGCTACAGAAATCCAAATGGCGCACTCTCAATTGCGTTGGAAAGTAGACATCCAAGGCTTTCTAGCAATATATAATATTCCATACTTTGTCCGCGTTTAGATAATAAAAACTGGCGTTCAACACCAGCTTCCTGCCCTATTTTGGAGTTAAACGCCAGAAACAGGTTGCAAAGTGGAGTTAAATGCCAGAAACAGGTTAAAAACTGGCGTTCAACTCCAAAAGAAGCCTCTACACGTGTAAAGCTTAATGCTCAGCCTAAGCACACACCAAGTGGGCCCCGGAAGTGGATTTCTGCATCATTTACTCATTTCTGTAAACCCTAGTAACTAGTTTAATATAAATAGGACTTTTTGCTATTGTATTTACATCTTTGGATCTATCTTTGATCAGTTTTATGCTATCTTAGACCTTTATGGGGGCTGGCCATTCGGCCATGCCTGGACCATTATCACTTATGTATTTTCAACGGTAGAGTTTCTACACACCATAGATTAAGGTGTGGAGCTCTACTGTTCCTCATGAATTAATGCAAAGTACTATTGTTTTTCTATTCAACTCAAGCCTATTTCTTATCTAAGATATACACTTGTTCTTCAACCTGAGGAAGGTGATGATCCGTGACACTCATCATCATTCTCACCCATGAACGCGTGCCTGACAACCACCTCCGTTCTACTTGCAATCGCTTAAGTGCATATCTCTTAGCCTTCTGGTTCATGACGCATGGTTGCCTCGCCTGACAACCGAGCCTTCCATTCCATGAGATCAGAGTCTTCGTGGTATAGGCTAGAATTATTGGCGGCCATTCTTGAGATCCAGAAAGTCTAAACCTTGTTTGTGGTATTCCTAGTAGGATCCGGGAAGGGATGGTTGTGTCGAGCTTCAAACTCGCGAGTGCTGGGCGTAGTGACAGACGCAAAAGGATGACTGAATCCTATTCCAGTATGATCGAGAACCGACAGATGAATAGTCGTGCGGTGACAGTGCATTTTGGACCATTTTCACTGAGAGGACGGGATGTAGCCATTGACAACGGTGATGCCCTGCATAAGCTTGCCATGGAAGGGAGTAGGAATGATTGGATGAAGACAACAGGAAATCAGAGGTTCAGGAGGAACGAAAGCATCTCTATATGCTTATCCGAAATTTTCACCAATGAATTACATAAGTATCTCTATCCTAGTTTATATCTTAATTATGTTTTAATTATCAAAACTCTATAAACATTTGAACCCGCCTGACTGAGATTTACAAGGTGATCATAGCTTGCTTCAAGCCGACAATCTCTGTGGGATCGACCCTTACTCACGTAAGGTTTATTACTTGGACGACCCAGTGCACTTGCTGGTTAGTTGTGCGAAGTTGTGACAAAGTGTGATTCACGTTTGAGAGCACCAAGTCTTTGGCGCCATTGTTGATGATCGCAATTTCGTGCACCATTGGGCGCTCCACTTTTTCTTCATTTTACTATCTCCATGGCACCCAAGACTGGAGAATCCTCCTCAAGAAAGAGGAAAGAGAAGGCTCCCACCTCCAACCCATGGAACTTCACCCGGTTCTTGTCTAAGACACATGAGGATCCTTTTTATGAGGTGGTGCACAAGAAGAAGGTGATTCCTAAGGTCCGCTTCAATCTGAAGCCGGAGGAGTACCCGGAGATCCAGTATCAAATTTTGAGATGGGGTTGGGAAATTCTAGCCAACCCCATAACTGAGGTTAGAGCATTGATGGTGTGGGAGTTCTACGCCAATGCTTGGGTGACTTACAAGCATGTCCGTGGTGTGAACCCGGAGCCGACGAATTGGTGCACCATGGTCAGAGGGCATATCATGGATTTCAGCCCAGAGAGTGTGAAGGTGGCACTACAATCACCACTGTCCAGAGAGGACCCTCATTCATACACTTGGACGGTCAACAGTGACCAGAAGTTGGATCAGATTCTTGCTGACAATTGCCTCCCCGGAGCTCAGTGGAGGAGGGATTCAAGAGGTCTGCCAAACCAGCTGGGTAGGCATGACCTCAAGGCAGTTGTTCGAGGATGGTTGGAGTTCATCCAATGCTCCATCCTCCCTACGAGTAACTATTCTGAGGTTACAGTTGAGCGAGCAATGATGATTCATTGTATCATGCTCGGCAACGAGGTAGAGGCGCATGAAGTGACCCCCTCAGGAGTTCTACAGGATAGCTAACAAGGCATCCACCTCTGCAAGACTGGCTTTCCCATACCTTATCTACTGCCTATGTGCAGTAGCTGGAGCTTACATTGATGGAGATATCCCGATCGACATTGATAGGCCAATCACTATGAATAGTATAGAGCATGTTCATGCTAGAGAGCTTGGGCATGGACCACAGTAGGAGCCAGTTCCACCGCCTCCACAGGATCTTCCGGAGATGTCTCAGAGAGTTTATTTCCCTCTCCATGACTATTGGGACCAGTTGACCACATCCATAGGGGAGTTGACATCTTCTGTGGATCAGCTGATGATTGAGCATCAGTGTCACTCTGCTGGTGGAGGAGCAGAGGAGGCAGGGGCACGACATAGAGGAGCTGAAGCGTCAAAGACGATTCCACGGAGGGAGCAGCAGCCACCATGACTCAGGTGGTTGAGTTTCATTCTCCCTTCCTTTATTTTATTTCTGTTTTTCAGTATTTCACTCTATGCCCTATTTTCTATTCTAAGTTTGCATGATCACTAGTAGGATTTTCTTGCTTTCTAGTTAGTTGTTTATTTTAACACTTTATGTTTATCTTTAAAAGATGTCTCATGTATTTCTCACTAAGCTTAAATAAAAAAAAAAGAGTAGTAAAATGCATGAGATGGCATTATCTCTATTTCTGAATGCATGAATTAACTGTGCATATTTGATATTGGAGTTTAGAATATTAGTTCTTGAGGAACAGTAACTTAGAAAAGTATTATTGCTTCTCCGTAATGAGTAAGAAATTGATTCTTGAAGCAAA
Source organism: Arachis ipaensis (assembly GCF_000816755.2). Taxonomy (NCBI): domain Eukaryota; kingdom Viridiplantae; phylum Streptophyta; class Magnoliopsida; order Fabales; family Fabaceae; genus Arachis; species Arachis ipaensis. The sequence continues at coordinate 97,146,829 of NC_029789.2, read as the reverse complement.
ACTAACAGCAAAACAAAAAAGAAAAGAAAAACAAAAGAAAAAGGTCCAAGGCTTTGAGTGTCAATGGTTAGGAGGGTCAAAACTGTCTAAAGCTCAAAAGAGTGGTTTTCCCAAACCATATACTTGTGGTGTGAAAGTGTCAAGTAACCCTTGAGACTGAGCACTTAAAGTCGTGACCCATTACTGTTACAGAGTATGCCAAAGGCTCTGAGCACCACTGTCTGGGAGAAGTAAAAAGAAAAATTAGAACTCAAGGAGTTCCCCAGTTAAGTGCTTGTGGTGTTCTTATTTCAAGAATCAATTAGAGCCTAAAGAAGAGAATCTATAATACCATCCGGGTTCTAGTTCTAAAAGATACCAATATTTATAAGCTTCAAAGAATACTGAGATGCCAAAGCTATTCAGAGTTAGAGTGTCATCAGCCCCAATCAATAACTAGACCTGAGAGTAATTGACAACTCAAGTCTTATGCATTTTCTCTCTTCTTGGTCCTACACTATTTTTGGTTGCTTGAGAACAAGCAACAGTTTATGTTTGGTGTTGTGATGCGTGAGCATTTTATACCCTTTTTCTTATCATTTTTCAGTTGTTTTTAGTTAGATTCTATTTAGTTTTACTTAATTTTAGTGCAAAAATCCTATTTGGATGCTACTTTGAGTTATTTTACTGTTTTTATGATTTTAGGTAAAATTCGAAGCAATTTGACAGAGTTTTGAGCTAAAAAAGAGAAGCTGAAAGCATCCCCCCTTGGTGCTAAACACCCAACTGGCGTTTAGCGCCAGTAGAGCCACAATTCAGAATTGTTGATGTCCCCTCTAAGGCATTAAATGCCCTTCTGGCATTTAGGGCCAGGCCAGGCAATCCGAATTCACTCTCTTTGGGCATCTCAAGTGGATTTAGCATTTATTAGTAATATTTTATTTTCTTTTTATAATTTTTATTTACAAATAATATCTTTTAGTTTTAGGATTTATTATTATTATTTTATTTCTAAATCAAATTAGGTTCGTATAAAAGGAAAAAGATTCACTCTTTATGGGCATCTTGATTTTTCTCTCTTCTGCACAACACACTTATGGAAGAATCCTAGTTTTCTCTGTAAGCCATGAGTAACTAAATCTCTTTGGTTAAGGTTATGAGCTTCGTTTATTTCTATGGATTAAGACTATTGCATTTCTATTTTAATTAATGTACTTATTCAATTTTAAGGATTGTTTTCGTTCTTAATCTTATGAATATGGGTGGAACGAGAGTATGACCCTTATTCTACATGAGTTCGTGTGATTCTTGAGAGAGTTATCTCGCTTGAACAACAGGTTGAAAACAAATTCTTTCTAAATTGCTAATTACATGAACTAATTAGGATATGTGACATATAATCCTGTTAGCTTTGGATAATTAGGGATTTTGTGGCCATAAACTAGTTTTGAACTTAACCCTCTAAAAATCGGAATTAAGTGACCACAAGAGTGGCGGTTAATGAAGGTTAGAGGAGGCTAAATCACTAAGAGATTAGGGTTAGTCATTTACAGTTTGCCATGAATTGAAACATTCATTGTTAAAATAGTTGGTAAGAACTTTTAATCCAGAAAAGTAAACATCTCCGAAGCCTTAATTGATTTCTCTCACTGTTTTTACATTAAACCTCTTATTTGCTTTCTTTATTCTCTTGTCTATTGTTTTATGCGAATTACACCATCAAACAACATTTTCAGTTTGCCTAACTAAGCCAATTGGATAACCATTGTTGTTCAGTCTGACAATCTTCGTGGGATCGACCCTCACTCACCTAAGGTATTACTTGGATGACCCGGTGCACTTGCCGATTAGGCTGTGGGTATCTAAATTTCCGCACCAGCGAGCTCTACTACCCAAACTTCTTACGTATATGAAGGTGGTCTGTGTACGCGACTATGTCCATTTTTGCACTCATGCGTACAATTGAGGCGTTTGCATGAAGCTTGCGTACACATAACCACCCAGTTTTGTAAAACTTAATTTTTGAATTCTTAATCATTCTTTTAGCCTTTTAAACTTTTATAAACCCCGATAAGAGTCTAGTGCTGTGACAATTAGAATTTCTATCAGTAAAGAATTTTATAGATAAGTTCTCGTTGCAAGTATAGTTTCTAAACCAACAAAGAATTCTTTCGTACAAAAAAAATTGTTTGTCACTAAAGCAAACCCAATAAAATTTATAACCGAAGTATTTAAACCTCGGGTCGTCTTCTAAAGGAATTGCAGGGAGGTGTATTTATTATTGGTTATGGGTTTTTATTTTCTGAAAAATTTTAAGAGTTGAATAAAAGAAATAAATAATTGTAAATTAACGCAATGAAAATTAAAAGAGACTTATATATTCTAATTAAAAAGCCTTGAATGGAAGAATGATTAATTGGAAGTTCTATCCTTGTTGGAATTCTCTCAGGTGTAGTATAAAGAGGTTGTTGTTTTCACTCAGTTAACCCTTACTAAATAAAGGAAAGTCAAGTGATTGAGCTAACTCTTATTCGCAAATCCTAGTCCTCTCACTTGGGAAGGTTTAGCGTTAGTAAATAGAGAATTAGCCAACAACTTCCAATTTAACTATCCACTTGAGCATTCCAACTCAAGTGTCTCCTCTTAATTAACTCCCATGTTAAGTTGGGAGTCTACTCTGCCATCTTGCATGTCATTTTTGTTGTTGGGAGTTTTGAATAGAAAAGAGAGATGATAATTGAAATAAATTGGAAGCAATTAAATAAACAATAAAATTAAATAAAAAAGTACTCTTTGCATTAATAATTTAAAAGAACATTGAACCTGGAATTGAGAAGAAGCAATCCTAAAATTAAGAGAAATCCTAATCCTAAAACCTAAGAGAGAGGAGAGAGCCTTTCTCTCTCTAAAACTACATCTAAACCTAAAATTATGAATAATAAATGTTGTATTTGTTGTATGAATGAATGGATCAATTCCCCCATTTTATAGCCTTTAATCTGTGTTTTTTGGGCTGAAAACTAGGTCAGAAATAGCCCAAAAATCACTCCCAGAAATTTCTGATACGTACAGGTCGCTGCAAAGTCACGCGTGAGCATTGTCCACGCGTTCGGGTGGATTGAGTTTTCGCCAGGTGACGCGTGCACGTCGCCTATCTTCGAAGCAGCTATGGCAAATTATATATCGTTGCGAAACCCCGAATGTTAGCTTTCCAACACAACTGGAACCGCCTAATTTGGACCCTTGTAGCTCAAGTTATGGTCGATTTAGTACCAGAAGGTCAGGCTGAACAGCTTTAGCAGTTCCTTCAGTTTCTTGTTTTCCTTCCACTTTTGCATGCTTGCTTTCCATCCTCTAAGCCATTCCTGCCCTATAAACTCTGAAATCACTTAACACACATATCAAGACATCAAATGGTAATAAGAGAGGATTAATATCAGCAAATATAAGGCCAAAGAAGCATGTTTTCAATCATAGCACAAAATCAGGAAGGAAAATGTAAAACATGCAAATTGTATGAATAAGTGTGAGAGTAATGGGTAAAATCCACTAGATTAAGCACAGGATAAACCCTAAAAATGGGGTTTATCAACCTCACCATACTTAAACATTAGCATGTCCTCATGCTAAGCTCAAGAGAAGCTATAAAAGAGTGAAGAGGAATGGTGGAAAGTATGAAATGCAACCTATGAATGCAACTAAATGCGGAATGCTTTTTCCTACTTGGTTAAAAGTAAACAAATCCTTTAAGAACAAATATGAACTGGATTTCACTAATTCAAATCAAAAAATAAAGTACATGTAAACTTACAAAAGAAAATAGCTCGTGAAAGCCTGGAACAAAGAATCGAGCATCGAACCCTCACTGGAAGTGTATGCACTCTAATCACTCATGTGTTTAAGGTTCGAGTCTCTCAATTCTCTACTAATCTTGCTTTCTAAGGCTTGCTCTTCTTCTACCAATCAACACAAATTTGATGCACAATACACATATCAAGAGGTCTTTTAAGGGTTGTAATGGGGTTAGGGTCAAGGTAGGATTGTATTTGGTCAAGTGGACTAAAATCTGAATCCTTAACTAACTTAAACTTTCCACCTAACTTTAAACAATCCATGTAATCATAATACCACATCTAACTATCCATTAACCATGTTTTCCACATGTTCATGCATTCTAAATTTGAGTACAACATATATGCATTGCTTTCACTACTTACTTTGGGGCATTTTGTCCCCTTTTATTTATTTGCTCCTTTTTTTTTTTCTTTTTCTCCTTTATTTTTCTTTTCCTTTTCTTTTTTTATATATATCTATATTTTTTTTCTTTTGCTTTTTTCAATGCATATGATTAAATTATTGAATGCATGAACATGTCCTAAACATTTCTTTCACATTTTCAGAAAATTCTAACATACTCAATTCTCAAACCAAATGTTTCCAAACCCACTTTTCCCAACACTTAATTCATGAGTACTCTCACTAGTCTAAACTAGCCAAGAATTCAAATTAAGGACATTATTATTTTCCGCTTAGATTTAGTGATGAGCTAAAGTAAAGAACAATGGGGTATAATAGGCTCAACATTGGTTTGTGATGAACGGATAATTTATACGCTTTTTGGCATTATTTTTACATGGTTTTCAGTATGATTTAGTTAGTTTTTAGTATATTTTTATTAGTTTTTAAATAAAAATCACATTTCTGGACTTTACTATGAGTTTGTGTGTTTTTCTGTGATTTCAGGTATTTTCTGGCTGAAATTGAGGGACTTGAGCAAGAGTCAGATTCAGAGGCTGAAGAAAGACTGCAGACGCTGTTGGATTCTGACCTCCCTGCACTCAAAGTAGATTTTCTGGAGCTACAGAACTCCAAATAGCGCGCGCTTAATTGCGTTGGAAAGTAGACATCCAGGGATTTCCAGAAATATATAATAGTTCATACTTTGCCTGAGTTTAGATGACGCAAACTGGCAATCAACGCCAGCTTCCTGCCCTATTCTGGAGTTAAACGCTAGAAACAGGCTGCAAAGTGGAGTTAAACGCTAGAAACAGGTTACAAACTAGCGTTCAACTCCAAGAGAAGCCTATACACGTGTAAAGCTCAATGCTCAGCCCAAGCACACACCAAGTGGGCCCCGGAAGTGGATTTCTGCATCATTTACTCATTTCTGTAAACCCTAGTAACTGGTTTAGTATAAATAGGACTTTTTACCATTGTATTTACATCTTCAGATCTATCTTTGATCAGTTTTAGGCTATCTTAGACCTTTATGGGGGCTGGCCATTCGGCCATGCCTGGACCATTATCACTTATGTATTTTCAACGGTAGAGTTTCTACACACCATAGATTAAGGTGTGGAGCTCTGCTGTTCCTCATGAATTAATGCAAAGTACTATTGTTTTTCTATTAAACTCAAGCCTATTTCTTATCTAAGATATACACTTGTTCTTCAACCTGAGGAAGGTGATGATCCGTGACACTCATCATCATTCTCACCCATGAACGCGTGCCTGACAACCACCTCCGTTCTACTTGCAATCGCTTAAGTGCATATCTCTTAGCCTTCTGGTTCATGACGCATGGTTGCCTCACCTGACAACCGAGCCTTCCATTCCATGGGATCAGAGTCTTCGTGGTATAGGCTAGAATTATTGGCGGCCATTCTTGAGATCCGGAAAGTCTAAACCTTGTTTGTGGTATTCCGAGTAGGATACGGGAAGGGATGGCTGTGACGAGCATCTCTATACGCTTATCTGAAATTCTAACCAATGAATTACATAAGTATCTCTATCCTAGTTTATATCTTAATTATTTTTTAATTATCAATTCTCTATAACCATCTAAATCCGCCTGACTGAGATTTACAAGGTGACCATAGCTTGCTTCAAGCCGACAATCTCCGTGGGATCGACCCTTACTCACGTAAGGTTTATTACTTGGACGACCCAGTGCACTTGATGGTTAGTTGTGCGAAGTTGTGACAAAGTGTGATTCACGTTTGAGAGCACCAAGTCTTTGGCACCATTGTTGATGATCGCAATTTCGTGCACCAAGTTTATGGCGCCGTTGCCGGGGATTGTTCGAGTTTGGACAACTGACTGTTCATCTTGTTGCTCAGTTAGGTGATTTTATTTTAATTTTAAGTTTTTTGTTTTTATTATTTTTATTTTTGAAAAATCTTCAAAAAAAAATAAATATTTTCAAAAATATATTTTTTCTTTAGAATTTTTAAGAATGAATTCTAGTGTTTCATGATGATTTGTTGAATCCTGGCTGGCTGTAAGCCATGTCTAATCTTTTGGACTGGGGTTTCAACTTATCATCACAAGAGCATGTTGATCTTCACCCATTTGGCAGTTACACACATAGTTGTTGTATACATGGGAGGTAGGCAATGTCTGCTAAAGCTTGGCTGGCCATTGGCCATGTCTAGTGTTTTGGACCGGAGCTTTCACTGAATGCTTGGCTGGCTAGTAAGCCATGTCTAATTCCTGGACCGGAGTTTTAGACTAATATTGCGTGATTCCTGGAATTCATATTAAAAATTTTGAAATCCTTATTTTTCTTTTTCCAATTAATTTTCAAAAAAAAACCAAAAAATTTTAATAAAATCATAAAATCAAAAAAATAATTTGATGTTTCTTGTCTGAGTCTAGTGACAAATTTTAAGTTTGGTGTTAATTGCATGCTTTTATAATTTTCTTTAATTTTCGAAACTCATGCATGGTGTTCTTCATAATCTTCAAGTTGTTCTTGATGATTTGCTTTGTTTGATTTTTGCATTTTTATGTTTTGCATCTTTTCTTGTTTTTCATATGCATTTTCAATTTGTTAGTGTCTCAACATTAAAAATTTCTAAGTTTAGTTTCTTGCATGTTTTTCTTTTCTTAAAAATTTTCAAAAACATGTTATTGATGTTCATCTTGACATTCAAAGTGTTCTTGGTGTTCATCTTGACATTCGAAGTGTTCTTGCATATTTTTCTTGTTTTGATCCAAAATTTTCATGCATTGAGTCTTTTTAAAGTTTTTCTCTCTCATCATTAAAATTCAAAAATCAAAAAAATATCTTTCCCTTTTTCACTCATAATTTTCGAAAAGTTGAGTTGACCTTTTCAAAACTTTTTAAAATTTAGTTGTTTCTTATGAGTCAAATCAAATTTTCAATTTAAAAATTCTATCTTTTTCAAATTTTTTTCAAAATTCAAATCTTTTTCATTTTTCTTTCATAATTTTCGAAAATTTTTAAAATAAATTTTCAAAATCTTTTTCTTATTTTTATTTCATGTTTCCAAAATCACTACTAACAATTAATGTAATTGATTCAAAAATTTTTCAAGTTGTTACTTGCCTATTAAGAAAGGCTCAATCTTTAAATTTTAAATCATATCTTTTTAGTTTCTTGTTAGTCAAGTAATCAACTTTAATTTTCAAAATCAAATCTTTTTAAATTTCTTTTTCAAAATAAATTTCAATCATATCTTTTTCAAAAATTAATTTCAAAATCTTTTCTAACTTCTTATCTTTTCAAAATTTGATTTTCAAATCTTTTTCAATTAACCACTTAACTTTTTGTTTGATTCTTATCTTTTTCAAAACTACCTAACTAACTCTCTCTCTCTCTAATTTTCGAAAATTACTTCCCTCTTTTTCAAAATTCAATTTTAATTAACTAATTGTTTTAATTTTCAATTTAAATTAGTTTCATTTTTCCTTCTTATTTTCGAATTTTAAATTTAAATTTAAATTAAAAACAAAAATATTCTTCTTTTCTTTTCAAATTATTTTCGAAAATTTTTCTCTCTCTCATCTCCTTCTAATTATTTATTTATTTACTAACACTTCTCTTCATCTCAAAATTCAAACCCTCTCTTCCTCTTGGTGTTCGAATTTCTCTTCTTCTATTCCTTTCTTCTTCTACTCACATGAAGGAATCTCTATACTGTGACATAGAGGATTCCATATTTTCTTTTCTATTTTCTTCTTTTTCATATGAGCAGGAACAAGGATAAGAACATTCTTGTTGAAGCTGATCCTGAACCTGAAAGGACTCTGAAGAGGAAGCTAATGGAAGCTAAAGCACAACTCTCTGGAGAAAATCTTACTGAAAATTTTGAAAAAGAAGGAGACATGGCCGAAAATAATATCAATGCAAGGAAGATGCTTGGTGACTTTACTGCACCAAATTCCAACTTACATGGAAGAAGCATCTCAATCCCTGCCATTGGAGCAAACAATTTTGAGCTTAAACCTCAATTAGTTTCTCTGATGCAACAGAAGTGCAAGTTTCATGGACTTCCATCAGAAGATCCTTTTCAGTTCTTAACTGAATTCTTGCAGATCTGTGATACTGTTAAGACCAATGGGGTTGACTCCGAGGTCTACAGGCTTATGCTTTTCCCGTTTGCTGTAAGAGAAAGAACTAGAATATGGTTGGACTCTCAACCTAAAGATAGCCTGAACTCTTGAGATAAGTTGGTCACGGCTTTCTTAGCGAAGTTCTTTCCGCTTTAAAAGCTTAGCAAGCTTAGAGTGGATGTTTAAACCTTCAGACAAAAAGAAGGTGAATCCCTCTATGAAGCTTGTGAGAGATACAAGGGACTGACCAAAAAGTGTCCTTCTGACATGCTTTCAAAATGAACCATCCTGGATATATTCTATGATGGTCTGTCTGAGTTATCAAAGATGTCATTGGACCATTCTGCAGGTGGATCCATTCACCTAAAGAAAACGCCTGCAGAAGCTCAAGAACTCATTGACATGGTTGCAAATAACCAGTTTATGTACACTTCTGAAAGGAAACCTGTGAGTAATGGGATGCCTCAGAAGAAGGGAGTTCTTGAAGTTGATACTCTGAATGCCATATTGGCTCAGAATAAAATATTGACTCAGCAAGTCAATATAATTTCTCAGAGTCTGAATGGATTGCAAGCTGCATCCAACAGTACTCAAGAGGCATCTTCTGAAGAAGAAGCTTATGATCCTGAGAATCCTGCAATAGCAGAAGTGAATTACATCAGGGAATCCTATGGGAATACATATAATCCCTCATGGAGAAATCATCCAAATTTCTCATGGAACGATCAACAAAAGCCTCAACAAGGCTTTAATAAAGGTGGAAGAAACAGGTTTAGCAATAGCAAGCCTTTTTCATCATCCACTCAGCAACAGACAGAGAATTCTGAGCAGAATCCATCTAGCTTAGCAAATATAGTCTCTGATCTATCTAAGGCCACTTTAAGTTTCATGAATGAAACAAGGTCCTCCATTAGAAATTTGGAGACACAAGTGGGCCAGCTGAGTAAAAGGGTCACTGAAACTCCTCCTAGTACTCTCCCAAGCAATACAGAAGAAAATCCAAAGAGAGAGTGCAAGGCCATTGATTTGACCATCATGGCCGAACCTACATGGGAGGAGAAGGACGTGAATCCTAGTGAGGAAGACCTCCTGGGACGTTCAGTAACCAATAAGGAGTTTTCCTTTGAGGAACAAAAGGAATCTGAGACTCATCTAGAGACCATAGAGATTCCATTGAACCTTCTTCTGCCCTTCATGAGCTCTGATGAGTATTCTTCTTCTGAAGAGAATGAAGATGTTACTGAAGAGCAAGTTGCTAAGTACCTTGGTGCAATCATGAAGCTGAATGCCAAATTATTTGGTAATGAGACTTGGGAAGCTGAACCTCCCTTGCTCACCAATGAACTAAATGCATTGGATAGACAGAAATTATCTCAAAAGAAACAGGATCCTAGTAAATTTCGAATTCCCTGTAACATAGGTACCATGACCTTTGAGAAGGCTCTGTGTGACCTGGGGTCAGGAATAAACTTAATGCCACTCTCTGTAATGGAGAAAATTGGGATCTTTGAGGTGCAAGCTGCCAGAATCTCATTAGAGATGGCAGACAACTCAAGAAAACAGGCTTATGGACAAGTAGAGGACATGTTAGTAAAGGTTGAAGGCCTTTAAATCCCTGCTAATTTCATAATCCTAAACACTGGGAAGGACGAGAATGAATCCATCATCATTGGAAGACCCTTCCTAGCCACAGCAAGAGCTGTGATTGATGTGGACAAAGGAGAATTGGTCCTTCAACTGAATGAGAACAACCTTGTATTTAAAACTCAATGATCTCTTTCTGTAACCATGGAGAGGAAGCATGAAAAGCTTTTCTCACTGCAGAGTCAACCAAAGCCCCCACAGTCAAACTCTAAGTTTGGTGTTGGGAGGTCACAACCAAACTCTAAGTTTGGTGTTGAACCCCCACATTCAAACTCTAAGTTTGGTGTTGGGAGGTTCCAACCTTGCTCTGATTATCTGTGTGGCTCCATGAGAGCTCACTGTCATGCTATTGACATTAAAGAAGCGCTTGTTGGGAGGCAACCCAATATTATTTAATCATATCTATTTTATTTTCTTTTTGTTATTTCATGTTTTATTAGGTTTATGATCATGTGGAGTCCCAAAAACTACTGAAAAATCAAAAAAATAGAATGAAAAACAGCATTAAAAATAGCACACCCTGGAGGAGGAGCATTCTGGCATTTAAACGCCAGAAACAAGCACCAAGCTGGCGTTTAACACCAGAAACAAGCATCTACCTAGCATTAAACACCAGAAACAGGCTACATTTGGGCGTTTAACGCCAGAAACAAGCAGCAGTCTGGCGTTAAACGCCATGATTGCACAGCAAGGGCATTTTACACGCCTAATTAGAGCAGGGATGTTAAGTCCTTGGCCCCACAGGATCTGTGGACCCCACAGGATCCCCACCTACCACACCTCTTCTCCTCTCCTCCTCACACCTTTCCCAAAATAACCTCCACCAATCACCTCCATTACTCCTCCAAAACCATCATACAACCCACCTACACACACCCACTAAAATTCAACCCTTCACTCCTTCCTTTTCACACATCATAACCACCTAAAACCCCCCTTGGCCTAATACACTTTCTCCTTCCATCTCCTCCATTTTCTTCTTCTTCTACTACTTTCTTTCTTCTTTTGCTCGGGGACGAGCAAACCTTCTAAGTTTGGTGTGGTAAAAGCGTTGCTTTTTGTTTTTCCATAACCATTTATGACACCTAAGGCCAGAGAAACCTCTAGAAAGAGGAAAGGGAAGGCAAAAGCTTCCACCTCGGAGTCATGGGAGATGGAGAGATTCATCTCAAAAGCTCATCACTAAGAAAAGGATGGAGCAAACAAGAGAGCCCACTTATGGACCTCAACAAGAGCATGAGGAAATTCCTCACCATGAAATCCCTGAGATACCTCAAGGGATGCACTTTCCTCCACAAAACTATTGGGACCTTTTCTGGCGCTGGACGCCAGAATTGGGCAGAGAACTGGCGTTGAACGCCAGTTTACGTCGTCTATCCTTGTGCAAAGTATGGACTATTATATATTGCTGGAAAGCCCTGGTAGTCTACTTTCCAACGCAATTGGAAGCATGCCATTTCGAGTTCTGTAGCTCCAGAAAATCCACTTTGAGTGCAGGGAGGTCAGAATCCAACAGCATCAGCAGTCCTTTTTCATCCTGAATCAGATTTTTGCTCAGCTCCTTCAATTTCAGCCAGAAAAATACCTAAAATTACAGAAAAACACACAACTCATAGTAAAGTCCAGAAATATGAATTTTTCCTAAAAACTACTAGAAATAGACTAAAAACTAACTAAAACACACTCTAAACTATATGAAATTATCCCCAAAAAGCGTATAAAATATCCGCTCATCAGCTATGAGGGAGGAGCAACAAAGACAAGGAAGAGACTAGAGAAGCTCAAGAGCACCATTGGTTCTTCAAGAAGAGGAAGACGTCACCCTCACTAAGGTGGACCCATTCCTTAATCTCCTTGTTCTTACTTTCTGTTTTTCGTTTACTATGCTTCATGTTTATTTATGTTTGTGTCTTTACTATATGATCATTAGTGTCTAAGTGTCTATATCTTAAAGCTATGAATGTCCTATGAATCCATCACCTCTCTTAAATGAAAAATGCTTTAATTACAAAAGAACAAGAAGTACATGGTTTCGAATTCATCCTTGAAACTAGTTTAATTATTTTGATGTGGTGACAATACTTTTTATTTTCTGAATGAATGCTTGAACAGTGCATATGTCTTTTGATATTGTGGTTTATGAATGTTAAATATGTTGGCTCTTGAAGAATAAGGAAAAAGGAGAAATATTATTTGATAATCTGAAAAATCATAGAAATGATTCTTGAAGCAAGAAAAAGCAGTGAATACAGAATCTTGCGAAAAAAAAGAGAGAAAAGAAAAATGGCGAAAAAAAAAGAGAGAAAAAGAAAAAGCAAGCAGAAAAAGCCAAAAACTCTTTAAACCAAAAGGCAAGAGAAAAAAAGCCAATAACCCTTAAAACCAAAAGGCAAGGGTAAAAAGGATCCAAGGCTTTTTTTATTAGTTTTTAAATAAAAATCACATTTCTGGACTTTACTATGAGTTTGTGTGTTTTTCTGTGATTTCAGGTATTTTCTGGCTGAAATTGAGGGACTTGAGCAAGAGTCAGATTCAGAGGCTGAAGAAGGACTGCAGATGCTGTTGGATTCTGACCTCCCTGCACTCAAAGTGGATTTTCTGGAGCTACAGAACTCCAAATGGCGTGCTCTCAATTGCGTTGGAAGGTAGACATCCAGGGCTTTCCAGAAATATATAATAGTCCATACTTTTCTCGAGTTTAGACGACGTAAACTGGCATTCAACGCCAGCTTCCTGCCCTATTCTGGAGTTAAACGCCAGAAATAGGCTGCAAAGTGGAGTTAAACGCCAGAAACAAGTTACAAACTGGCGTTCAACTCCAAGAGAAGCCTATACACGTGTAAAGCTCAATGCTCAGTCCAAGCACACACCAAGATGGCCCCGGAAGTGGATTTCTGCATCATTTACTCATTTTTGTAAACCCTAGTAACCAGTTTAGTATAAATAGGAATTTTTACTATTGTATTTACATCTTCGGATCTATTTTGATCAGTTTTAGGCTATCTTAGACCTTTATGGGGGCTGGCCATTCAGCCATGCCTGGACCATTATCACTTATGTATTTTCAACGGTAGAGTTTCTACACACCATAGATTAAGGTGTGGAGCTCTGCTGTTCCTCATGAATTAATGCAAAGTACTATTGTTTTTCTATTCAACTCAAGCCTATTTCTTATCTAAGATATACACTTGTTCTTCAACCTGAGGAAGGTGATGATCTGTGACACTCATCATCATTCTCACCCATGAACGCGTGCCTGACAACCACCTCCATTCTACTTGCAATCGCTTAAGTGCATATCTCTTAGCCTTCTGGTTCATGACGCATGGTTGCCTCGCCTGACAACCGAGCCTTCCATTCCATGGGATCAGAGCCTTCATGGTATAGGCTAGAATTATTGGTGGCCATTCTTGAGATCCGGAAAGTCTAAACCTTGTCTGTGGTATTCCGAGTAGGATCCGGGAAGGGATGGCTGTGACGAGCTTCAAACTCGCAAGTGCTGGGTGTAGTGACAGACGTAAAAGGATGACTGAATCCTATTCCAGTATGATCGAGAACCGACAGATGAATAGCCGTGCGGTGACAGCGCATTTTGGACCGTTTTCACTGAGAGGACGGGATGTAGCCATTGACAACGGTGATGCCCTGCATAAGCTTGCCATGGAAGGGAGTAGGAATGATTGGATGAAGACAGCAGGAAAGCAGAGGTTCAGGAGGAACGAAAGCATCTCTATATGCTTATCTGAAATTCTCACCAATGAATTACATAAGTATCTCTATCCTAGTTTATATCTTAATTATGTTTTAATTATCAATTCTCTATAACCATCTAAATCCGCCTGACTGAGATTTACAAGGTGACCATAGCTTGCTTCAAGCCGACAATCTCCGTGAGATCGACCCTTACTCACGTAAGGTTTATTACTTGGACGACCCAGTGCACTTGCTGGTTAGTTGTGCGAAGTTGTGACAAAGTGTGATTCACGTTTGAGAGCACCAAGTCTTTGGCGCCATTATTGATGATCGCAATTTCGTGCCCCAGTTTGCAAGTGATAATTAAAGGTAAGACCATATGGGTATGTAAGCTTAGTGAAATAAGGCCTCAATCATATAAGTATATGCATACATCAAACCATGGAAATATAGAATTAAGCAAGACAAAGATCACAATTTTAGAGAGGATAACACACACCAAAAATAAAATATTGGTTGATAAAATGCAACCAATCAAATAGGCTCAAAAAGCTCACTGGTTTTGTATGTTCGAGCTCTAAACCTTATTCCAATATAATATTTCTTCAAACAAGTTCAATAAAAATTTTGATTCAAATTAGTGAAATGCTATAAAAGATTTCTTGAAAAAGAAAATATTACTTTAACCAAGTAGTGGTAAAATATGCACAAAATCAAGCAAACATGCAAATGCAACAATGAACTAACAAAGAAAATAAAACGTGGGTGTTGAGAAGAAAATAACTAACCCATGGAGATCGGTATCGACCTCCTCACACTTAAAGATTGCACCATCCTCGGTGCATGCTGAGATGTACAAGTGGATGGGCTGCTACAACTGATGCTTTTCTCTAGAGATTGTGTAGATGGACTTGTCCCGTTGCCCTATATAGAAGTTTTTCTTTCCCTTTCTCGGTGGCCAGCCTGAAAGAAGAGGAAAAAAAAGAAAAAGTAACCCAGAAATAAGGTTAAAAAATAAATAAAGTCTGGGTGGGTTAATGCAAAATAATGAGGGTCTCAATTACATGGTAGCTACAACATGCAAGTGAGAAAACAATAGAAGCACATCGCATACCAGTGGTGCAAAATTTTCAACAAAGGGGAGGAGTGTGGGTAATGAAAGACAGTATAAGTTCATATAAATGCAAGAGGAGTACAAGTATCATAAAAGATTAGCATTGACTTATGAATAATAATACCCAATAGTGGAAAACAAGTCACTAAGCACCAAAAGAATGCAATAGAAATGCAATAGTGGAATAAGAACATTTAACACCAATAGAAAAATAATAAACATAGAAAAGAAAATAAAAACATGCATACAATTAAAATGAAATGAATGAAAATATGCAAATAAATTAAGTAAAATAGAACGAAAGTGAAGAAGGATGAGAAGTTAAAGAGATGAAGAAGAAGAAAAAAGGAGAGAAGATAGAATAAAAAGGGAGGGAAATTAAAAACGGGGCGCGATGCGAGCGCGCAGGGCACGCGTGCGCGTGAAAACTGCATAAACCATGTGACGCGTAAGCGTCATCCACGCGTACACGTGGGTGGTCAAAATTTAAAAATGGCGCGCACGCGTCAGGGACGCGTGCGCGTGGGTGATTTTGTGCCTTGGGCATAGTGCCCGTACCAGGCCAGCACAATTTTCGGCCTGACACCTCTTTACGCCGATTTGTAGGGTCACGCGTACGCGTGGAAGGCTGATTTTGCAATTGACGCGGACGCGTCAGGGACGCACATGCGTGGGCGTGTTTTGTGCCTTAGGCACGCCTTCAGCCACTCTCCCACACAACTCTCTGCTTCTTTTCTTCTTGTTGCGAAAGCACCTATGACGCGGACGCGTCAGCAACGCTTGCGCGTCGTGTGCCCCTTTTTTTTTATGCAGTATGCAGAATGCAGATAACTATGTAGAAATTATGAATGAACACGAATGAAAAATAGAATAAAATAAAACTAAGAATAAAACAAAACAAAATAAAACTAAGAATAAAAATATAATAAAATAAAACTAAGGATAAAAATAGAAGATAATACCATGGTGGGTTGTCTCCCACCTAGCACTTTTAGTTAAAGTCCTTAAGTTGGACATTTGATGAGCTCCCTGTTATGGTGGCTTGTGTTTGAACTCATCCAGGAATCTCCACCAATGTTTGTGATTCCAATGGCCTCCGGGATCCCAAACTAGGCGTATAAAGCCTTCAAGCAAGTCAAAGCAAGTGACAAGGCCCCAAGAGTGTTGATTGCTAGACTGAATTCTGGGGTCCCAAACCTTGCTTTTGCACCCGTATTCTTGTTGACCATCTTTGTTCCAACCGGGTGGTAAGCAATCGAAATTCTCACGGAGACATCCAAACAGCCTCCTAGACCCATACAATTGAATATTCTTCCAACCATGATAATTCAGCCATGAGCTTCCTACCACAATGAACCTAGGTTTGTGTTGCCAACCACTAACCATCTCCCTCTTACTCTTAATGCCACAAAGAGCTCTAAGTTGACCATCTGTCTCAAGTAAACCATATTCAAGTGAGCTAATTAAGCTTAGAGATGAGAGATTTACCCACTTGAATGAAGGGATGGATGGTGATGGCTTTGGAGGAGAGGTCTCCAACAACCTTGGCAGGGTGATCTCCAGCTCCATTCCCTTGGGCTCTTCTTTGACAACTTCCACCTCTTTGCAAGCTTCTTCAATATCAACCTCTTCCTCTTGGTAGCTTTCTTCCAATTCGATCTCTTCTTTATTGTTTACCAAGGGCATGGGAGGTTGTGCTTCTTCTTCTTTAATCTCCATGTCAAGTCCAATGGGAGAGGATTCAAATGTAGATAAGAATTCATCAATGATTGAATCCATCTCCTGATCATCCCCTTCAAAGTCTTCAACCATGATATGCCTTGGAGGTTGTACACCCTCCTCAACAACAAATTCAAACTCCTTAGAAGGGGGCTCTATGACTGGGCTTTCCCATGGACGTTCCGCATCTCCTAAGTCTTCGACCACTTCTTCCTCTTCAATAATTCCGGCTTCCTCTACTTGTTCCAATACAAAGTCATGATCCTTACTGTCCACCGGAGTTTCTAGTGTCTCCTTCATGCTACGTTCTTCATTAGATTCTCCACATGAAGCCATGGGTGTTCCTTGAGTGTCCGAACGTTGGGAAGCTAATTGATTTATTACTTGCTCTAGTTGATGAAGGGTTGCATGAAATTGATCTACTGTTTCCTTGAGGCGAGCATGTGATTCTTGGGTCGATGGATATGGACATGGTGCATATGGAAGTGGTGGTTCTTGGGGATAATTGGATTGGAATTGGGGTGCATAAGGTTTAGGGTCATGTGGAGGTGAATGGTTGTGGTTGGCTTGTGAGTTTGGTGGTTCAAAGGTATGTTAAGGAGGTGGTTCATTGGCATATGATGGAGCTTGCTGGTAACTACAAGGGGGTCCACCATATCTATCATCTTGGTACGCACCTCAGAATGGTTGTTGATTATAGTGCATTGGAGGGGGTTGTTGCCAAGAGGGTTGATCAAATTCTTGTGGCTCCTCCCATCTTTGATTCTTCCAACCTTGATGCCTGTTCTCATTATAGCTTCCATTCCTTACAACAACATTGGAACCAAACTTGAAACCAGAGGGGTGAGAATTCATAGTAGCTAAAGAAAATAAAAATTAATAAAAATTAATGAAAATAAACTCCTAAAACTAGAAACACTAAAAAAAATAAACAAAAAAGCAAATATTTACAATAACCAATAATAAGGCACACGTTTGCAATTCCCCGGCAATGGCTCCATTTTGACGATTACAATTTCTGTTGGTAAAGAATTTTGCAGATAAGTTCTCGTTGCAAGTATAGTTTCTAAACCAACAAAGAATCCTTTGGTACAAAAAAAATTGTTTGTCACTAAAGCAAACCCAATAACATTTATAACCGAAGTATTTAAACCTCGGGTCGTCTTCTCAAGGAATTGCAGGGAGGTGTATTTATTATTGGTTATGGGTTTTTTTTTTTCTGAGAAATTTTAAGAGTTGAATAACAGAAATAAATAATTGTAAATTAACGGAATAAAAATTGAAAGAGATTTATATATGCTAATTAAAAAGCCTTGAATGGAAAAATAATTAATTGGAAGTTCTATCCTTGTTGGAATTCTCTCAAGTGTAGTATAAAGAGGTTGTTGTTTTCACTTAGTTAACCCTTACTAAATAAAAGAAAGTCAAGTGATTGAGCTAACTCTTATTCGCAAATCCTAGTCCTCTCCCTTGTGAAGGTTTAGCGTTAGTAAATAGAGAATTAGCCAACAACTTCCAATTTAACTATCCACTTGAGCATTCCAACTCAAGTGTCTCCTCTTAATCAACCCCTATGTCAAGTTGGGAGTCTACTCTGCCATCTTGCATGTCATCTTTATTGTTGGGAGTTTTAAATAGAAAAGATAAATGATAATTGAAATAAATTAGAAGCAATTAAATAAACAATAAAATTAAATGAAAAAGTACTCTTTGCATTAATAATTTAAAAGAACATTGAACCTGGAATTGAGAAGAAGCAATCCTAAAATTAAGAGAAATCCTAATCCTAAAACCTAAGAGAGAGGAGAGAGCCTCTCTCTCTCTAAAACTACATCTAAACCTAAAATTATGAATAATGAATGTTGTATTTGTTGTATGAATGAATGGATCGATTTTCCCACTTTATAGCCTCTAATCTGTGTTTTCTGGGTCGAAAACTGGGTTAGAAACAGCCCAGAAATCACCCCCAGCAATTTCTGATACGTACAGGTTGCTGCAAAGTCACGCGTGAGCGTCGTCCACGCATTCGCGTGGATTGAGTTTTCGACAGGTGATGCATGCGCGTCACCTATCTTCGGGGCAGCTATGACAAATGATATATCATTGTGAAGCTTCGGATGTTAGCTTTCTAACGCAACTGGAACCGTCTCATTTAGACCTCTGTAGCTCTAGTTATGGTCGATTTAGTACCAGAAGGTTAGGCTGGACAGCTTTAGCAGTTCCTTTAGTTTCTTGTATTCCTTCCACTTTTGCATGCTTCCTTTCCATCCTCTAAGCCATTCCTGCCCTATAAACTCTGAAATCACTTAACACACATATCAAGATATCGAATGGTAATAAGAGAGGATTAATATTAGCAAATATAAGGCCAAAGAAGCATGTTTTCAATCATAGCACAAAATCAGGAAGGAAAATGTAAAACATGCGAATTGTATGAATAAGTATGAGAGTAATGGGTAAAATTCACTAGATTAAGCACAAGATAAACCCTAAAAATGGGGTTTATCATGCTGACGTGATTAAGGATGGAGGAGTTAGAAATGGGACCTAAAGAAATGAGTTGGTGTATTGAGAGAAAATGAACAAAATGTGAGGTGACGTATGATGAGGATGATTATGATGATTAGTGGTACTTAATTATGATAATGAAGGATGATGATGAATGAGTTTGATTACTATTGAATATAAATTGAAATGAGATTGAAGGGGAGATCGTTAATGAGATTGATAATAAAATTGATGTTGAAAATGATTCTGATTGAGATATACATGCCAGGGTAGATGCAGTGGCGTTGTTTCACTTGCTCCCGGTTATGGTTTGAGCCTCCCAGAGTAGATGCAGTGGTTCACCCACACTTGCTTCTGGTTGAGAATGATATATGATTTAAAACTTTATCTGAGTCACGAAATTCCATAGGTAGATACAGTGGGTCGGTTCCACTTACTCCGGGTTGATATTTGAGATTCTGTTGATCCTTCGTCGCAAGTTGTGACCGGACACTTTAACTCCCCGGATTTCCCCAATGAGATGAAAAATGATTGATGAATGATTATGAATATATGCATAGACTCTTGGGGAAGTGCGCTTAGGGACTGTCCAGGGTTCACTACCGGACACGTCGAGTTGGCTATATAATCGACAGATGAGTGATGCATGAGTATCTCAAGCACTTTTCATTGGCATTTGTTATAGAAAAGTTATTACTTTTGCTTGATAATTATATTATTTTTAAGGATATTTTATTACTACTTTGATTTTCTTGGTTTCATGATTCTTTTAGGAAAATGTTAGAAAAAGAGAAGCAAAAGCACAAGGAGGAACTAAAAATTGAAGACAAGTGCAACGAGAATTGGTGAATGTTATCACAACTCTGACCTAAATTCTCTTAATCTCTTGGAAGAGTTGATTAATTGAATTAAGCTTGAAAACTAATTCTCACAACTCTTAAGTTTTGAAACTAGACTTGATAAGTGACATCGAATCAACTAGGGGAGATTCTTATGAATTGTGTGGTTTATGAATCAGTGAACACTCTTTTCTTAAATAATTGACTAAGGGATTAGAGATTAATTAGGTTAAAGAGAAATTGAATCACCAAGGGATCGAGGTTTGATTACTAATGATTTGCCATAAAGGTATCTTTGCATGATCAAGGTGGAAAGTGAAAAGTATTGATCTGGAATTTCTAACATCTCTAAAACCTTAACTCTTTTAATGATATTACCTTTCAACACTCATTGTTTGCTTTTGTTTAATTGCTATTTATGTTTAAAGCTTCCTGAAACCCTAATTTGATTGTCTAGATTAATCGGTTGACTATTGTTTTATCAATCTGTTAATCCTCGTGGGATCGACACTCACTTACCGTGAGTTTATTACTTAGTACAACCCGGTGCACTTGCCAGTGTTTTCTGTTTTTAAAATCCGCATAATGTTTTTATCCCTGTTGCTGGGGATTAATTATGATTAACAAAATACCGGTTAATTGATTACCTAGATTTGACATTTTTTTCTATTTCTCTTCTATTTCAAAAAAAAAATCTTTCTATTCTTTCTTCTTTTCCTCTCTGTTATCACATGGTGCATTTGATTCAGTTTTGTGTTTTGTGCTAAGGATAATAATGGAGAGAGATCACATGGTTACTACTTCCACCTAAGGAATGATTTATATTACTGTGGATGGAGGAACTACCCGGATTTTAGTTGGAAAAGTCAAGACCAAAGAAACTCTAGTGTTCCATATTCCATGTATCAAGAATTATCATCTCCTTACTCATACCAAGAACCACCATCTCTCTAGTCATATGAGGAACCATCATCTTTTTGCCCATATCAAGAACCATCTCCTTATTCATACCAAGAACACCACCTCAATACACCGCGCCCTCATCGAGCAACTTCTGGAGGTCTTCCTCTATAACCCGAGAAGGCATCCCACACACGTCAGAGGTCACCCAATAATAAGCATTGGGAATGCCACCTGATGCATGCGCATCTTTAGTAGTTTTTAGTTGTTATTTCTTTAAATAAAGGTAGTGATCTATTATTTTTATTAGGAGTTTCATGATTTTAATCAATGTTTTTGGAATTTTTTTCTTGAATTAAGTTAGAGATTTTCCTTAGTTTTATTAAGATTTTTTGGTGCTTTGATCAATACTTTTTGGAGTTGCTTTATCCTTTCAAGTGTAGGAAATGATTGAAAGATGTTAGATAAGAATAAAGGAGGAGATGGACAATCAAAGAGGCCTTTGGAGAAGCAAGGAAGTAGCAAACGTTGGAAACAAGCCCAAGAGAAGTTCGAAAAGAATGTGCAACATTGACCTCTTCATATTCCAAAAAAGATAACTTGAGCTGCAAAGCTCCAAATGAGGTGATTCAAGTGCCATTGAAAAATAGACAACCAGAGCTTCCCAACGATATATAATTGTTCATAGTGAACACTGAATCTGAGGGTATAAATCATCATTCTAAGCCAAGTACAAAACAAAACAAAAGGGGAAGTTATGTGTATGCATAAATCCTAGTTCGCGTTCAATGCAAAGGAAGTGGCGTCCAACGACAAGTGTCTAGCAGCCTGACCTCTTCACCTTCAAAGGAATATAACTTGAGATACAGAGGTCCAAATGACTTGATTCTAGCGGTGTTAGAAATCTAACTTCAAGAACTTTCCAATGAAATCTAATACACCATAGTTGATAGGAGTTTCACATAGCTTCCTCATGCAACAAAAGCACAACAGAAACAAGCTTCAAAGCCCAAATTGAAACCAAACAAGTCTTGGCATCCCACGGAATGTGTTGGGCATCCCACGGCTGGTACTTTCATGCACTTGATTTTGAGCCATTCAAGGCCTGGGAGCTTGGCATCCCATGGTATAGAACTGGCGTCCCACGCCTGGCACCTCATACTTTGAATTTGGGTCATCCCTTGAGAAATAATTGTGGCGTTGCATGCTGCACCATGTCTAACCTCCAGAATTCAAATTCCTTATTCATTCCACAATTCTCCAAGATTCCAAATGGATCAAGCCCATGGAATTAATCTCAATTTAGTTGGAATTGTAATTGGAGTTGAATTTGAATTTGCATTTATGATAGGCTATAAATAGGGATAGATGAGTAACAATTACTCACCTTGGAGGGGAGTCTTCGAACTCTCTCCTCACTCTTATTCTCTTCTCCTATTCCATTTTCTTTCATACCCATTTTTGTAATTCTTTAGTTATGAGTTTCTAATTCTCTTCATTGAGAAAGAGAGCTCTGTTGTAATTTAATGGATTAATTTGTTTGATTCTTCAGTTTCAATTCTTCTTTCATTGTTTCTTTAGAAAAGATCTTTGTTCTTAATCTCAAGAATTCAAATGTCTTGAGAAATAATTTGAGTCCAATTTGAATTCTATGAGAACTTGAGAAAGGGATCATGAAAATGAGCTTGAAGATATTTCTCCTAATTGTTGTAAATTTGGGTTTGGGATTGATATGTGACATATAATCAACCCATAACTTGATTCACGAAATTGTGTGGCTCTAAATCTTAGGTTAAGAATTTGGAAATTGATTAAGTTAAGAGAGATTGAATTATCAAGACATTGGAATTTAATCATTTATGATTTGCCAAGAGATAAATGAATGCATGATTGAAGTTGAGATGAGAGCTATTGATCCTGAGAATGCAACATCTCTTGATCCCAAATGTTCCTTCCATTCCTAATTCTTACCATTTACTTTTTAGTCATTTACATTCTTGCAATTTAATTTCTACTTATTTACATTCCCGTCATTTATTTTTTTGTCATTTTTTTGCTTTCATTTACTTCTTTATCAAATAATTTAAATTACATATTGCTCATTATCCCAATATGAATGTCTAACTAGAATAATCAATTAATTATTGTTTGCTTAATCCATTAATCCTCG
Organism: Arachis ipaensis; assembly: GCF_000816755.2. NCBI lineage: Eukaryota > Viridiplantae > Streptophyta > Magnoliopsida > Fabales > Fabaceae > Arachis > Arachis ipaensis. Next base: position 97,123,905 of record NC_029789.2, on the reverse strand, counting down.
TGGGATTGACACTCACTGTGAGTTTGTTACTTGGTACGACCCAATGCACTTGCCGATAATTATGCGAGATTGTAAAATCCCATATCATCACCTGTCGGGACAACGGGAACCCTAGTGCCTTCAGTTCTCCACCGAACCAAACCTAAAAACAAAAGGGGGCACCACCGTCAGCACACTCCCTGGAAGAAGAAAACCATACAAATTCCATACTAACACACCTAAGGACATCTAAAAACAATGGAACCTTCCCCCCATTTTTACTACCATTGCCGTAATCATGAAGCTATGACAAAATAGTGGCACCACCCTAAATTCCTACTACATCCACACAGAAAACAACCCCAAAAAAATGGAAATGTAGAAGCATATAAATAAAAAGGAAAAGGCAGAATAACAAGGGGAGTACCAACCAAAATTTTAGGAAAAATAAAACGGAAGAAGTGGAAATGAAAGCACAGAACCGACGGATGCACCAAAGCGCAAAAACCCAGCCAAAAGCAACACTAGAGAGGAAGTATGGAGGCCACTCGAGGTAAAGAAAAATGAAAGAAGGAGAAACGGTCACAAGTAAAGGAAAATTTCAAAAGAAAAATGAAGGGATGGAAGGATGGAGGGTAAAATGAGAAACAAACGAAAAAACTTCCCCCTCGAATTAAATGTCATAATGACGCATGGGAAACCATGACGGACAATCCTTCCCTTTAGAACTCAATGGACAGGAGAAGGAACGACCAAGCACCCCATGAAATCCCGATCTTGGCCAGGAAAGCTTGGATGGCACTCGACTCCCCGTGCTAAGCTCGCAAACGCAGCCACACAACAGAATGAATTCCTCCAGCGATGAGACTGAGCAAGTACACTCTCTAGAATAGCTACAACCTGGTTACTCGGGCAGTCCAGTAACCATAAATTTCTAACCAACATTCAAATTCAAACACTTACATTACTTTAGCCAACAAATTAAGATAAAGATAATAGCTCACAAATTATGTAAGGAGTCAAAAGCTCCCTTAGGTATGTTACATATTCTTAACTCTCACCCACACCTCTTAAATCTATTTTGATTTGTGCGTCAGAGTGTCTTTGCAGGTACCACCTCCCACCGCTTCGAAGGTCCAACCCAGTCACCACCAAAGCTGATAGATCCCTGATCTTCGTCTACATCCGTACCATTAAAGTGTTGTACACTTACCTTCTTATTTATTATTACAGTAGCCGATGATAAGGGTTAATCACCAAAAATACCCTCAAATTATTCAAACGATGACAAAAATATACCCAGATTTTACTATCGACAAAAATGTATTTAAATAATTTAAAAACACGACAAAAATGTCCAACAATAAATATGTATTTTCAAAAAATGCCTGAGAGCTTGAATTTTGATGAAATTTTTTGCAAGCATGATTAGAAAAATGAAATATTAGTATTCTTAAAATTTGGTGACTTTTTTGTTAAGTATATATTTTTTATTATTGGTTGTTAATAAAAAATTACAAAAAAAAATATATACTCAACGAAAAATTACTAAATTTTAAAGATAATAATATCTTATTTTTTTAATCATACTTACAAAAAATGGCATCAAAATTCAATCTTTAATATATTTTTTGAGAAATACATATTTAATGTTAGATAATCTTGCAAAATCTAACATTAAATATGTATCTTGCAAAAAATAGATTACTTAGTGTTTAAATAATTCGAGGACGTTTTTGGTGGTTAACCCATGATAATTATCCATTATATTATATTATATCGAAATGCCGGGTAAATTGGCTTGGATTAGGTAATCATTCCTTATCATTGAAAATATTCAACCATTTCAATTCAAATTTGTAACTGAGATATAAATGAATAATGATCATATATATCATTAAGAGCATTACGGTAATATAATTCATAAGATTATAATTCTTTTAAATAAAATTCAAACTAAGAGTCAATTATTTTAGTCATCATAATAAAAAATTACATTCAATATTATACTAATTTTATAATTGAATTTGATGAAAAATTATAACGATAAGCTAAAGCCACCGGCCCGTGACTAAAATATATCTCATGCAATATTCATAGCGTATGTATTTATTTATGAATCTTCTCAAATTAGAAAGCTTATTATCCTTACCATTCTCTATGAATAATTTTCTTAACTTTCTTTCTCATTTTGTTTTTCTTGGTCAGCAGTTCTATCTTTCTCAATCATGCCATATTTTTCAGTTTCTGGAGGCTTGAATTGAACCAGAGAACCACTAGGCACAATAGTGACTAATCTCTTTAGTACGAGTGATTCTTCTAAGAGCAAACTCACAGATACCATAGTTGTTAACCTATATGATTCGTCATATTTTTTAAGTACGAACAATTCATTTATATATGTGTTACTAAAATAGGTCTAGCCTTCTTTTATGTTTATAAATCCATTGAAACCCAAGTAGGATGATCCATGCATTTTGGGACGACGACGACAACATTATTATTATTATTATTATCTTTCATATTAAATATATAAACATTTAAATTATTAATAATAATTGGTTTTCTTAATCGATTTAGTGTTTACATACTGCCAATTGCTTAAAAATATTTTAAACATATATTGAATTATGTATTGTCACAATAATCATCAATAAAATTAACTACATTCTAGATTTACCTTGTGAATATAATTAGGTATGGCAAACGAGTAACAATAGAACAAAACTTTTGAAATAGCCAAATAGGTATGCTTTTGAGCGTTTGGTCTTTTCTTTGTTATTTCATTAAAAATTTTAGTTTAGGTGGAGTTGTGACCTAATTTGTACCTCATTCATATTTTATAATAAGATATTTATTTGTTGTCTTTGTCCACAGACGTAGGCTCTAAGCTGAACCATATTAATTCTCTGTGTCATTTTGTTCTTTAGGTTTCTGCTTCCACTTCCGCATCACTCATACTTACTAAATTCCTAACACTACGTAGGACAAACAATTCGATTGGGGTCAGTACACAAAGATTTAAAGTTATTTTTTCAATTTCTCCTCTATTTCTAAGTTCGTAGCTGCCCCACCGATGTATTAGAAATGATACCTTGGAACGGGTGTAAAGCTAAGCAAATAGCTTCTGCCCCAAGAACGGAGGACTGTGTCGGTTGTAAGAGGTGTGAATTCGCCTGTCTTACAAATTTCTTAAGTGTTCGAGTTTATTTGTGGCATGAAATAACTCGAAGCATGGGTCTAGCTTATTGAGACCGCCTCTTTCTTTTTTTCAAAAAACAAACACTACGAGAATACGTTTTGAGCGCCGACTCCAACTACCGTCCATGTACGATCCCTACTAGATCTGACCAACTACCCATCCTACCTTCTCTACGTTCTTGACAGCCCATCTTTGTCTCAGTAGAGTCTTTCAGTGGCATGTTTTGGTCAATGCGCTTCATATTCGCCTGGAGTTCGCTCCCAGAAATATAGCCCCCCTCTCGTCAATCCCATGAGCCTCTTTTTTATCTATTCTAAATTCTCATTCGATTACGGCATCAAAATAGAAAAACTCACATTGGGTTGGGTCATAGGATTCCAAGTACCTGGATCAATCGAAAGTTCGATTCTATCTGAACTGCTCATTTTTCAAATGATATCCACAGTGTTCACAAATATTCATTTTTTGATTTAAAAAATTTTCTATAATTTAATCCATAACAATTTTCGCATTCAATCCATAAATGCTTAGGAACTTTTATACCAGAAACAATGATATCTCAAATTATAGCCCCTCTGGGGTGTAAAATATATCTTTTCTCACCATCCCATAGTGTATGATTTTCCATTCTGAACCGGATGGATCATTTTTTTTTCTGATATAGAAAATCCACGATTTCGTTGGATCAATTCTTAGAAAATCTCCAATCAGATATGGTTAGAGGAACTATATGTGGAGTAATTAGACTTAAATTGATACCGACTCCTCAGAATTTGGTGACTTCAACTCCACCAACAACTACTTTTGAATCTTTTTTTGGATTACATCCATTATCTCAAGTTCTGGATCGAACTAATCCATTGACCCAAATAGTTCATGGTCAGATCTAGTAGGGATCGTACATGGACGGTAGTTGGAGTCGGCGGCTCTCCTAGGATTTCCTCATCTGGGATCCCCTAAGGAAATGGATGTAACAGTAGTCTCGACCTACTCTTTCGTATAACGAATGAAATAACATAAATCCCATAACTTAACTGGTACCTATTCTCCCCCTCTATCTATCCAAGGGATGGAAGGGCAGAGGCCTTTGGTATCCCCTCCAGTCAAGAATTAGGACCATCGATGAATAGATCGGATTAACCAACCAAAGTTAGCCTCAATCATTATATATTGAATACTAATAAAGAGATCTTATATAGTTATTAAGTGGACGACATGTCGAATTAGAGACAAATATGTTCTTTAACGCTACAAAATTGAACTTTGATAGATAGATAGATTTGAAAAAAATCATCTCAAAACTAAGAAATAACATCATTTTAAAGGGAATTAATTCAGTGTATAAGTTTACCGTGGGCACGATAATTGAGCACATCAGAGATGCGTCCTTCTTAGTCCTCTCGTACTAGGGAAAGGTCCTCTCAATGCTCTAACGCCCACACCGGATATGGACCGAACTGTCTCACGACGTTCTGAACCCAGCTTACGTACCGCTTTAATGGGCGAACAGCCTAACCCTTGGAACATACTACAGTCCCAGGTGGTGAAGAGCCGACATCGAGGTGCCAAACCTTCCCGTTGATGTGAGCTCTTGGGGAAGATCAGCCTGTTATCACTAGAGTAATTTTTATCCGTTGAGCGACGGCCCTTCCACTCGGCACCGTCGGATCACTAAGGCCGACTTTGGTCTCCGCTCGACGGGTGGGTCTTGCAGTCAAGCTCCCTTCTGAGATTCGCCCCCCTTTTTAATTGATTAGGGGGTTGGTCCCCTTACGACACACGAGAACGCTCTAATTTATAGAAACATATGTTTCTATATATATAGACCCAGTCTTCTCAAAATCTCAAAAGGTGCTGAGTTGGAATCCCATCCTAACTAAGAATTCTTGTGGTTCCGGAGGATCCAGCTACAGGAGGGAACGGAGAGCCCCCCTTTGACCCCTTGGCTTTTCCGGCGATACGAATGTATTTAAGCAATTGGCGTTCTGTAAGACCATAATGAAAGCGTAATTTTTGTTTTTCTTCTAAACGAATACGAAGGGGACCCTCTATAATTTCGCATGTGAAGAGTTATTTCTTGGTTTCGTCCAGTCATTAATAACTTGATTATTTTTAGATAATAGTAGATATTTTTTATGAAAAATTTTGTAATCCAATTGATCGACCACTAATATATAAATATTATTAAAACAATTCTAAATAAAACAAATTCGGAATCATAGAAAGAAAATTAGTCTATCCATAATAGAAGAGGAGATGAGATCATATGAAAAATGTAACCGATTCTTTCCTTTGTTTGAGTTACTGGCCATCCGCCGGAAGTTCCGGGTTTAATACCGATATTTTAGCAACAAATCCAATAAATCTAAGTGTAGTGCTCGGTGTATTGGTTTTTTTAGGAAAGGGAGTGTGTGCGAGTTGTTTATTTCAAGAATAGGTTGGATCGAACGTAGGATGCTATTTATATAGAGTGAACTACCAACTCAGCCCCTGACCATTTCGCACAATGACAAAGCAACTCCTGTATTGTAATCCACTTCGGTCCCTGTCCCATGCCTCCGTCACACAAGCCGGTCCTTGAGGGTGAATCTCCGGCAAGAATGAACAAAAAACGCTGAGCTGGCACGGTGAGCGTGTGAAGGAGTTGACTAACGGCGCTTTCTGTGCCAGCTCAGCGTTTTCCATTCATTCTTGCCGGAGATTCAACCTCAAGGACCGGCTTGTGTGACAAAGGCTTGGGACAGGAATCGAAGTGAATTACAATATTCATCAGAAGTTGCTTTGTCATTGTACAAACTGGTCAGGAACCGGGTTGGTAATTCACTCATTTATATATTGTATGGTTTTATCCGAATCCTTTTCGTATTTTTCTTCTAAATATTATGAATAAAGGATTTAAGTAATTGTTAAAACCAGACTGAACTGGATGGTTTAATCCGAAAACAGATAAACCGAATCCTAAATCAAATCGGTCCAGTATTCTAACCGATTAAAAAAAAATGGGTCAAAATTAAATAAAACTGGCTAGAACTTATTAGAACCACGAGACAACAATTAATAAAAGAAAACTCCTCTTTAAGTTTGAGTTTGGTCTCGATGACCGATTTAATTCTAACAAATATAAATAATTTAACACATGTTAAATATATATCATCTATTCTTAATTGTTTTATTTCTTAGATTTTTAATAATTTAAATATTAAAATATCTTACATATATGCTCCACAGCGGTGGATTTGCCAATCAACTTGGAGAGCCAAAAGATCCGCTACAATTGTGTCCCAATCATACAGAGTTATGATATACGATCTTGAATGTATATATATTTTGCGAGAACAACAAATATAGTGACCTATTATTAATTATTAAGAGTATTAATTCTATTTAACACTGCGTCACAGTTAAAAATTTTTATACTTTTCGACGTGTGTTTTTTAATACAAAAATAATACGTAAATACTAACGAATCCGCTACTATATATTATGTATAAATACATGTATTATTGTTTGATTTTTTTAATATATATTTTATATTTTAACATATATTTTATATATAAATAATTAATTTAGTATAATTTTTTGTATACATTTAATATGGTTGATTTTGATTCTACAATCAAATATAAAACCAAAAATTAATAACAATAATCCATCATATCATATAGTTAGTCAACTGTTGACTTATACGTATAAAATATCTTACGTTCAAACAAGTATCATTTCGTGTGTGATATCATATAGTTAGTCAACTGTTGACTTATACATATAAAATATCTTACGTTCAAACAAGTATCTTTTCGTGTGTGTAAGAATTGAAACTTTAGTACGAGTCAATTTTTTTGTAATAGCAGATTCAAAATTTATGAATCAAATTTACTTTGTCGTGCGCATTACCCTTTTTATTATATCCTTTTTTTTTTGGCTTGTATTGCTCTTTTGTCAGCCTTTGTTCAGCTTTAATTTGTTATCTTGTTGTGTATGTATAATCTTTGACTGTAAACCAAAATATATTACATATTACAAATTGCAATTTTTGTCTACCATAATAATCCCGTGAGCTAGCTTAGCTTATATATTATCTCTAATCAAGCAAGCGAATTTTTGTAAACTTAAACTGCTGACGAAAACTTCAAAGAGCTTGCTTATTTGATTTATTTGTTCAGGCACGTTACTTAACGGTTCAAAAAGTATTTATTTAGATGAAAAGAAATCGAATTCTCATTAGTCTAATAAGATGATAAGGTTGGTTCTTTAAAAGGGAATGATACCTGTAAATGTGTTTCAATGTCTAAGTCGGAGAGCTAGATAGGTAGAAAAAAAAGTGTTAGAATAAAATGAATTGTACTTGAGAGAGTAACTGAATTCTTTTTTTATAAGTGGTGTAAACAATTTTATCTTTGTGGGAGGGATGAGAGTCCCACTTCATACAATTTTGGAAGTTAGTTAGAAAATAAAGATAGTCCCAAACTGTTAACATGGTGAGGATGTTTTTAGGCCAGTTATATTAGGCCCGTTAAGAATCCAAATGCTAAGTCTGAAACAGTTGTCTCCAAAAGCATGAGGGTAAGCTTGCTTAGTTTCCATGTTGATTGAGTTTGGTTTTTCGTGTGTTCGACGTGTGTTGGGATTTGTATTTTTTGTCTTTAGGGATCATAGTACCTTGTGTTTTAAAGACTTTTGGGCCTTTTGGATCTCTTAGTGGGCTGTTTGGACCCTGGATGGGCCGTTTCAAAATTTTAGTTTATTTAACTTTGGATATCCGTTTTATTGGCTTTGGTGGTGATTAGTCCCGGTGCTAGCCATTTTATCAAGTTCCATTTTGGGTTTATTCGTAAAAATTAGTGTGAGCCTTTTTGGTGGGTGGCTTGGGCCTTTTGGTAGGACGTTTTGATATTTTAGTTTTGTTAACTTTAGATATTCATGTTATTAGCCTTGGGGTGATTAGTCCCCATGAAAACTGTTTTGTCGAGTCCCGTTTTGGGTTTACTCGTAAAAAATGGTTTTGGCCTTTTTGGTGGGCTGTTTGGACCTTTTGGTGGGCTGTTTGGAATTTCTTTGGCCGCGGTCATCTTAGCGGGAGTCGAATTCCTAGGATCTGCTATGGTTCATGTGCCTCCCGCAATCATGGTCCGGGGTTCTTGATCTATATTCCGATTCGTACGGAGGTAGTTTGGAAAATCGCTTCTCCGGTGTGTTTTGGCTAGTAGCATTCATTGGTGGCGACTCTACATTCTAGGGACTACACCCGATGGAGTAGCTCTTGAATTATTCAGTCTGTGTCTTTGTTTAGGCCAGCGAATGGCCTGTTGCTTTTGTTAGATTGGCAGTCCTCTTCCCCTAAGTATCGCCTTGGTTGGCTATGTGTTGTGTGATTTTGGACCATGCTGGCTACCCTTCCATGGGCTGGATGGTCGTCGTGGTCTTGAGGTTTGAGTTGATTAGGTTGTTGGTGAGGGTTGGATTCTGGGTAATCAGGAGGCTTCTCTTCGAAAATGCTTGCCATGCAACCAAGATCTCGGTGGGTCCCCACAAACGGCATCACTTCAGGTACGTTACCTGACGGTTCAAAAAGTGTTTGTTTAGGTGAAGAGAGATCGAGTACCTGTTGGTCCGATAGGATGAAAAGGCGAGTTCCTTGGAAGCGGATGGTACCTATAAAGGCAATCTAATGCCCAAGTAAGAGAACTAGAGAGGTAGGGAATAAGTGTTAGTGTAGAATGAATCGTACCTGAGAGAGCAGCTGAGATCTCTTTTTATAAGTGGTGTATGCTATCTTATCTTTATGGGAGGGGATCCCACTTCGTATAATTTTAGAAGATGGTTAGGAGGTGAAGATAATCTCGGACCATTAAGATGATGGGAATGTTTTTGGGTCGGTTATATTGGACCCATTAAAAATCTGGAGGTTAGGTCCAGAACATTGTTAAATTATTACTAAGACTACTTTCGATCCTTTGGCCAATTGCTATTGCTGAAGTTTTTTTTTTTGTTTTTTAATTTTGATTTTTTTTAGAAAAGTAAACAACAAATTTCTAATACCTAAATAAAATCCTACTACAAGACTGATTATACTACTACAAAGGTGCTTAGAACTGATGATTATACATAACTTGGCCTAAGGCGGAATTTATCGATGATTTGGTCATTGGAAATAGAAGAATGTCGTTAAAATAAGTCAAATTTTTTCCCCGAGGCAATAATTTACCGCTGGTTGGGCCGTTCATAATTGTCGATAAGCTTTGACGCCTTGGTGCATAATAATATTATGGACATGTAGCCTTCAGATCATCGGTAAGTACTTATTTTTAAAATTTAATTATAAATACATAAATTGATGGGCAGATCGTCGATAATATATATTATTTTTTTTAAAATAAGAAAAATTTACAATAAAGTACTAACAGCTAGTTTAACGTATAAAATAATTTTTTTAAAAAATTAGTTAATCATCATTCATTACCAACGCGTTCATTAAATTAATTTTTTAACATTTGGATTTTCACGCGATTATGTATTTATTGATGGCTAAGTCATCTGTGAGTCGTCGATAAAATTGGGTTAATGAAATCTAGTATTTAAGGTCGTCGCTATATATATTTAACAGCGACAAAAGACGCATCGGAATTAGAGTCAAGTAGTCTCTGTCTCCTTCTCCCATTTTTCTGAAAATCCATTCTCTCTCTTATTACCCTCTCACTCCCTCACCGTGTCGCACCTTCTCTCTAACTTTTCTCCCTCGTCGGAACTCCGATCAAGATATATTCTGGCACTTTCATTGTGTTTGTAGTGAATTTCTTTTCAATTTAAATATTTTAGTTTTTTCGTTTAATCAAGTTTTTTTTATTGTTTTGAGTGTCCCTATTTTTTCGACTCTACAAGTTTGCCTCTAATTTAATTGTGATTTGATGCATATTTTCTTTTGGTGATATTTGGAGGCTAAGGTTTCCAATGGAGTAGGGCAGTTCGTGTTATTACTTTTTTTTATGTACTAGTAGATAAATTTTTTCATTTAGGTTTTATTATGTTTTTATTGGTATTAAACATTAATTGAAATTAAAAATTATAAATTAATATAAGTAATAATAATTTATAATTTAAAAATATTTATGGTGCAAACTATTGCATGTTTTGGTTAGAAACTTAAATTCTGAAAATAGAGTTGTAAGATGGAAGAGGCAAAATAATTCTGTGTGGGGGCATAGAGATCCTTCACCTTTTATGTTATTGTGGAGTTTGTTTGTGCTTGCTCTGTATTTGATATGGGGAATAAGGTGATTAAAATAGTAAAAATAAAAAAAAGTAATTGCAATTTGCATGTTGATTATTTATTTTAATTTATATTATATATTGTTAAAATTTTGAAATATACAATTAGTATTGGTAATTAAAAAATTTAGAGTGTTCTAATTATAAGGGAGAATCTGTTAGAAATAAAAAAAAATCAAACACTTAATAAAAAATAAATAACAAATCTTTTTTGGGCAATGTAGGAGAATTCTGGTGCAGATGATTCAAAACCCTTCTTAGATGTAGGTTAAGGTCTATTCAAATAGAGAGTTTGAAACAATCTTTTGTAAAAGATTTAGGCAAATTTTTAAACACTTGTCTGTTGTTAGATGATCATCTGAGGTTGAGAAAACTTAGGTGTCATGTGCCAGGTGTAAATGCACGATGTTTAAGAACAATGATATTGTTAGGTATGATTTGATAATGAAGAAATTTATGCTTAATTATTGCGTTTGGGTACAACATAGAGAAGAGAGTTTAGAAGTTGGAAGTAATTCTGAAAAAGGTGGATATTATTGATTAGATACCGGGTGTCATTTCTTAAAAGGAAAATATTGTTAGGTACGACTCCATGGTAGTAAATGTCTTTCAACAACCTAAGATAGTGGTAGAATCAGAGGAGGAACTTAATCCTGATGTATAACAATTTTACCAAATGTTAAAATTAGCGTGTAAGTCTCTTTAGAAAGAATATGTTCACTCACAACTGTTAATTGTCACAAAAATGATAAATAATAAATTCGAGAATAGCTATTCGCAATACTCTTTTGACCTAGTATGTATATTAGTTAAGGTAGTTGCAAATGATTATAGTCATATTCAAAAAACAAATGTATGTACTAATAATGTACCAACAATGTCCCATACAAGAGAATACTTTATTTATTCCTAATATCTAGACTCCAAAAGTTGTATGCTTCAATAAATTTCGCTCATTACATGAGGTGGCATTTTGATAACGACCAAAAAAGATGATATAATGATCTACCCTTTTTGTGAGAAGCGTGGCTTTATTTTGATAAAAAAGAACCCTAAGTTTTGCAACCAAATCTACAAATAGCAAATTTGATTTTTGTTCTAATAGATATTTTCCTAACACCCACTTTATCATCTTTTATTCGTACTGGCCTGTCATTGTAATCATTTTCTTCCACTTGAGATGTGTATGAAAGATACCTATCCAATCTTAACTTGTGTTATTTCCGACCCAAATAATTTAAAAGCCGAAATAAATGTATATCATTAACCATTAATAGATGAGCTAAATCAACTATAATCTCCCAGAATTTTAACTTATGATGTATCATCTAAAGTCAATTTCACGCTTATAGCCGCCTTAATGTGGATAAATTACACCTAATATTATCAATAGTCTTAAATTTTTTGCATTTATACTTGGCACATGAGCTAATCTTTTTCAACCTTTAGCCAGTAAGAGACATGTGTTTAACAATTCACCTAAACTCTCAACAAAAGTTGGTGAATAGACCCTATCATGCACCCAAAAATAATTTTGAACCATCTGCACTATAATTCTTTTTATATTGACCAAAAAGGATTTCTTATTAATTGTTCAAAAATTTTTTAAAATTTTCACAAAGTCTCTCTTACAATTAGAACACTCCAAATTCTCCAACTACAACATATATATATAATACAATATCGAAAATCAATATATACATTGCAATTAATTTTATTAATACTAGCTATTCTATGCCCATACAAAAATTAATCACCTCTCATCCTATAATTCTATCATAAAGTTTAAGTCTCTCTACTAAACATACAATAATTTAGACACACAAAAAAACATACAATAATTTGTAAAATAAATATTTTTTAATTTGTAAATTATTTTCACTTATATTAATTTATAATTTTCAATTTCAATCATTGTTTAATTAACAATAAAAAGATAATAAATTGGAATAAAAACTAACCTATACCAGCAAATTAATCTATTGAGTCCAGAAAAATAATAATAAATGCAAATTGTTCTCGCTCCAATAATAACCACAACCTCCAAATATCAACAAAAAGTTGAAAAAATCATAAATGAGTTAGAACCAAACATATAGTGTCAAAAATAGGAACATTCAAAATGACCAAAAAACTTAAACCACTTAAATTAAAGGGAATTTCATGACAAAAATAATAACAACGTCAAAATTTAGTTCGAAGTTCCGAAGAAGTAAATAATGTAAAGAGAAGATGCAAAGGAGTAAGAGAGTGAGAGGGTTCCAGAGAGTATTTTTCTAAAGGAGAAAAGAGAGTATTTTTCGAAGGAACACTTTTGTTTTTGACAAGGATAGAGTCCCAGATGAAAGCAAGTTTCATGAAATAGCTTGGTATATGGCACAGGACTATCACATGGCTCATTCTGAATCTATGCGATCTTAGAGAAGAGTGGGAACTTTTGCAGAGAAGCTTATTAAGTGGTAGCCACCTCCTCCTCCTTTTATCAAGCTGAATTCGGACGGCTCAGTTAGTAAGGATGGCAGAGCGGCTTGTGGGGGTATCCTTAGAGATAGCAATGGTCAGTTTTTAGCTTGTTAGAGTGTGAATTTGGGTGCTTGCACTGTAACTGCGACAGAGATTTGGGGCATACTCTTCGGCCTTGAGCTAATCATTAACTTGGGACACTCCCATGTTGAAATTGAGGTTGATTCAGCAGTAGCAGTGCAGCTATGTTCTCAGGATTTGGGGAACCTACATTCGGTAGGAGCTCTTATATCAGCAATAAGGATCAGGTGCAACAGGCTCAGTAGCTGGACTCTTCACCATGAATTCAGGAAAGCAAACTCTTACGCCGATAAATTGGCATCTTTTGGTCATAGTTTAAGTTATGATTGTCATTTCTTTTTTTCATTGCCACCTTGTATTTTCTTGCATTTCTTTACTGATACTGTAGGAACGGTTCACTCCAGAATAGTTTCTGGTTAGTTATTCTTTTTGGGCTTTAGACCCATTGTTAATAAAAAAATTGATAATTAGAAGTCTTAAAAAAATTTTCCCTTTTCAGCAATGTCCTCGTAGTCTACCGATCTCAGCCCTATCACATATCGTTGGTAAGGACGGCGGTATGATCAGCATTTCTTGTAGTGAAAGAAAACAAGAGAGGAAGAGCATAGACGATTGAGGAAGAAAGGAAAGTAAAATAATATAAAATGTAAAATCGAATCAAATTATATATATGTCTCAAATGCACATAAATACATACATCAAAAAACATATACACGTGTTATTTTTATATCTTAAATATTATTCTTCTTTATACTTTTTAAAAGAGTTTTTGCTCAAGAAAAAAATTATCCCATTTATTAGTTCTTATTATTGCTAAAATGGTTTTAATTATATTAATGTCTTGGTATTTTTAGTGAATTTTTGCATCTCCTTTTAGTAGTTTTTTAGGTTTTAATAAAGTTTTTATTGTTAATGTTATTTGGAGTTATTTTAGACTACTTATGTGTTTAGGATTATTGTTTAAACAATTTAGGTGAAGGAAAGTAATAAAAAAGATGCACGCTTAATGTCATGAACTTAACGCCTGGCGCCGATGAAAGCACCCAAGAATGGGCGCCCAGCGCCCAAACACCCATAAAAGGATCCAATGCATGGGCCCAACCCACAAGAAGGAAGAAAGGATGGGCTCCCAGCGCCAATACATGATGCCCAACGCCAAGGACTTTTTCACTCCCAGGGACTCGACGCCAAGCGATCAACTTTGGTGTCCAATGCCTTAAAAAAATATGACTAGCTCTCAACGTCCAAGTCAGAAAACACAACAAAAAGCACTGGCGTCTAGCACCAAACATGGGCGCCAATCGCCCAAGAAATCTGAAGAAGTGGGCGCCCAGCACCCAAAAGAACTAATTGCGGCACCCAATGCCGAATCAAGCTTGAAGGATGGGCGCCCAACGCTAGCATCCGGCGCTTAGCGCCCATGCAAAAATAAAGGCTCAATAATCGTTCAAAGACATTCGATTCGGCCTACACACTCCAAGAACTCATGATTTGAATGCAGTTAGTTTAAATTGCTGTTAGATAAGTTTAGGTGTTGTTTAAATTTAAAATATTGTTAGGTTTATCTTATTCTTCTAGATAGGATAAGATTTAGTTTGAATTTTATGCTAGGTCTTATGATATAAATAAGCAACTGATGATCCATATGGGATCATCTAACATTTAGCATTTATTAGTATAGTTCATTTTTTATTTGCCATGAGTCACTAATTTTCTTGTGTTAGGGTTAAGAGCTCTGTTTAGTTTTAATTATGGATTGGTAATTGATTGTTTCTTTTATTTTAATTAATACATTGATACTTTTTCAAGAATTGAGTTTTGTTTTTATTCTTAATGATTAAAAGTACTGAAAAATATTCTAATTATATCTCAGATTCCTTTATTATCTTGGGAAAGGTAATATTATGGTTAGCTTGACACTCATTCTTATAACTTTTCAATTGACTACGAATAGCTTTAAAAATTGTGTTACTTTAAATTAGAATTGTGCTTAACCTTTTTTTGCCACTAAATTGACCAAGAAATTGGCGTTAAGTGGGATAAATAGAAATTGAATTGTCAAGGGACTGGGAGTTGATTATTTATGATTTGTCATGAAAATATCTTTTCATAAATCAAGGTGGTAATGAACATGAAATTTTCCTTTTCTAAGAATTAAATATCTCTGAAACCTTAACATCTCCATCCATAATTTGTTTCTCTCATTCATAAGCATCGCATACATGATGAACGGATTTTTGTCGGTAAAGAATTTCACAAATAAAATCTCGTTGCAAGTATAGTTTCTAAACCAACAAAGAATTCTTTCATACAAAATTTTTGTTGTCACAAGTAACAAACCCAATAAAAATAATAACCGAAGTATTCAAACCTCGAGTCGTCTCTCAAGAAATTGCAGGGAGGTGTATTTATTATTGTTTATGGAATTGTATCTTTTTGGGTTTTTGAAATAAGGAACAAGGAAATAAAATGGCAAAAAATTAAATTAATAACTAAGAAAACTCTTGGCAAGATATGAGAACTAGAAGTCCTATCCTAGTTGCCCTTATCAATTGTGATGAGAATTGTCTATTGCTCCCACTTAGTTAACCTCTAACTATGAAGGAAAGTCAAGTGGATGAATTAATTTGATTCCTCAAGTCCTAGTCAACTCCTAAGGAAAGACTAGCTTTAGAGGGATTCAAATCAACTAGCAACTTTCAATTGTCAATCAACAAAAGAGTTTGATAACTCAAGAGTCTCCAATTACTCTACCAAAGCCAAGAGGAGAAAAATCTAATTAAAAATCCTACCAAGAAATTTATCAAACTCTTGGAAGGCACAACATAAAATCATAGAAAAGCAATAAGAGATAATAAAATCCAAACAACCAATTGAAAGCATCAATAACATAAATTGAAGAAAGCAATCATAAATATGAAATACCTCAAATTGCATTAAATAGAAAATCAAATCTAATATGAGGATTCATAAACTAAAGTAGCAATACAAAGTAATCAATAAGGTAAATAAATAAACTAGAATGCTAAGACAAATAAAAGTAGAAGAGAAACTAAATTAAAGTAAAGTAGAAATCTAAAATTGAAAATAGCTAAACCTAAGAATCCTAAAACCTAGAGAGAGGAAAAACTACATATAAAAACCTAAAATTATGTGAATGAAAGTTGTGTGAATGAATGAATCAATGAATGATTGATTCCCCCACTCTGCAGCCTCTATTTTGTGTTCTCGGGCTTGGAACTGGGCCCAAATGGAGAGCCCAGAAATCACCCCTGATGCGCAGGAATTTGCCTCTCAACAAATTTCCTTTCGGCAAGTGCACCGGATTGTCGTCAAGTAAAAACTCACTGTAGAGTGAGGTCGAATCCCACAGGGATTGGTTGATTGAGCAATGTTAATTGGAGAATTATGCTAGTGAGCGAAATCGGAATTGAATTGAGACTTGCAGAAAGTAAAATTGGCGGGAAACTTAAATTGTAAGAAATTAAATGACAGAAAATTAAATTACTGGTAATAAAGAATAGGAACTTAAATTGCAAGAAATTAAAAGGGAATGGGGATTTAACATGAAATTGAAGAAGCAAAATGTAAATAGAATGGGTAGATCAGAGATGGGGGAATCATTGGGTTTAGGAGATGTATAATTCTCCGGATCAAATTTATTTTCATCTCTTCCGCAATCAATGCATTCATTGATCTCCTTGGCAATCTTAATTGATTGGATCCTAATTCCTTGGCTCACCAATCTCTCTAAGCATGAACAATTGTCCAATTCCTTGATTTAAGTGCTCATGGGAAGAGATGAAGTTTGGTCACTAATTATACCACACAAATTCATAGATCAAAGTGTTGGTAGGATTTCATGTCACTATATCCATCCAAACCCCAATCTAATCCAATGTGAGAAATCATTTCTAGCATGATCTCCTCATTCTTCTTCCAAGGTTCCGAAGAGATCCAATTATGAATAGCTTCTTTCCTAAGATAACTATCCAATTGGATGAAGAATGAAAGCTTTCTAGCAAAATCAAGATAAAAGAAAGAAGAAGATGAATGAAAATTACTATTGATCCATTGAATTACACAGAGCTCCCTATCCCAATAAAAGAGGTTTAGTTGTTCATAGATCTTAAAATGGAAATTGGAATTGAAAGATACATTGCAACAGAAAAATCAACCAAAAGTAAATGTGCAGTACTCAATTAAAGGGAAATCGAAATCCAAAAAGGTCCTTCTAACTTAAATTCTAAAATATTTATACACTCTCTTCTATTGATCTTTAATCTCTGAATTGGGCTTTTGGCCTTGGTGGAATTGGGTTGAATTGGCTCCAATTGGTTTCCTTTGCTGTTGAGAAGAGATTGGTTTGAATTGCAGAGTTTGATGCTTCACGTTGGGGTCAACGTTTGATGGCCAACGTTGACTCAAACGCTCTTTAGAAAAACTAGAGAAACTTGCTGTCATTGGCGTTTGACTCAACGTTGGAGGGCCAACGTCCTGCTATCCACGCATACGCGTGCTTTGCGCGTTTGCGCAAAAAGGGCAAAAATGGTCATCCACACGTGCGCGTGCTTCACGCGTGCGCGTGGATGCAAAGATCTCGTTTTCCAACTTTAAAACCATGCAAGGGACGTTGGCCTTAGCGTTGGACCTCCAACGTTCCCTCCAACGTTGGCGTTTTCACGCGTGCGCATACTCCACGCTTACGCGTGAATCGCCCTTTTTCCCATCCACGCGTATGCGTCGATTCAAGTTTTTCAAATCCAAAGTCTGGGCTCTTTATCGTGGACGTTAGAGGCTAGCGTTTGAGGCAACGTTGGACTCCAACGTTCGTGTAATGATGCGTACGCGTGACCCATGCGTACGCGTCACTCAAAAATCCTTTAGCCCCAGAATTGATGATTTTCTCACAACGTTGGGGATGACGTTGGACCTCCAACGCTCCCTTCAACGTGAGCATCAGCATACTTTACAGAGAGTTGCTCTGCTTCTCTTCCAATGTTTGAGGCAACATTGGTGGTCCAACTTGGTCACCAACGTTGCTTCTTCTTCAACCTTCCTCCATGCTTTCTTTCACCTATCATCAACCAATAAATGCATCAAAGCCTTGCTAAAGTCATGAGAATTTTTATCATTCTTAGCATACAAGTAATCATAGCATGAATCATCATGAAATTGCATCAAATTACTCATGGTTGAATGAATCTAGGCATATATGAATTTTTACCCAATTTGCTTACTTATAGCTCAAGAAAGTGCATAAAACCTATTAAAAATAAGGAAAAAGGATAGTGAAACTAGCCTAAGATGCCCTTGCAGCACAACCCAGCGCTTTCTGCAATTCTGCACGTGGCGCATGTCACGCGTACGCGTCGCTTGGCAAAAATCTTGGTCACGCGTAAACGCGTCGCTCGCCTTCCACGCTAGTCACGCGTACGCGTCGCTGCCAGCTTCTCAAAACTTTATTTTATTGTGTTCCTTCCACTTTTGCATGTTTTCTTTCCATCCTCTAAGCCATTCCTGCCCTATAAAGCCTGAAAACACTTAACACACAGATCTCGGCATTGAATGGTAATAAAAGGGTAATTAAAATTGACAGTTTAAAGGCCCAGGAAACATGTTTTCAACTATATCATAGAATTAGGAAGGAAAATGTAAAACACGCAATTTATATGCATAAGTGTGAGAATAATGGATAAAATATACTAAATTAAGCACCAGATAAACCCTAAAAATGGGGTTTATCAATACATCCCTGTTGATTTCTTTAAGTCCAATTACTACTGCCAACAAAAGTTTCCTTGATCTAATTAGAAGTTCAATTGAAGACTGTTTTGCTCAATCCTTTAATCCTCGTGGGAACGATATCCATTCATTGTTGTATTACTTGAAGCGATTCGGTACACTTGCCAATAGAGCCATTAAGTTTTTGGCACCGTTGTCGGGATTAACTGAAATTAACAATGAAAATTTGGTTGAATCACTAAATTAGATCTTTTGTTTTCATTTTAATTTTTGCTGCTTTATTCCACACCGTGCGTTTTATTTCTTTTGTGTTTTGTATGCAAGGTAGTGAAGGTTGGACACTATTTTTTATCCTGAAATAGAGAAGATGCTTGCATTATTAAGAAAGAAATCAAGGGCTAAGAGAGAAGTAGAAGAGAGAATGGCAAAAGATAACAACAATGCTAGAATGACTCTTGGTGACTATACCATACCTAGAAAAACCCTAATACCCAAATATAAGAGGATTATATGTCACGTATCCCATTAAGTCCAGATAATTAGTGATTTAGGAGAAATTATTTTCAAGCTGTTGTTCAAGTGAATTGCTTTTCCAAGGTTCACAAGAACTCAAATAGAATAAGGGTTATTCTTTCGATCTACCCAAATTCGTAAGATAAAAAACGAAAACAAATTCTTGAAATTGAAATCAATACATGAATTAAAATAGAAGAATAATAGTATTAATCCATAGAATAAATAGAGCTCCTAAACTTAACAGTGGAGGTTTAGTTACTCATGGCTCAGAGAGAAAACTAGGGTTCTAAAAACTGTAAAGTACAGAATGAGGTGCATAAGAGAGAAGTCCTCAAAGGGCTGAATCTTTTCTCTTTTATATCTAATCCTAATTAATGTAAAATATAATTTTCAAAAATAAATAATATCTTTTCCTATTTGTAAATAAAAATTTTTTTTAATCAAAATAGAAATAAAATCTTTGGATACTCCTTGAAGACTTGGGGACCATTGTATTCCTGAAGGCTGGTGCCTAACTTGGGCTGAGCCAAGTTAGGCGCCACTATGGCAGCAAGGTTTGGCGTGCTTGTGCTTCTTCTGCGGCCTAACTTGGAGAATCCCAAGTTAGGAGCTACCATGCCCTTATGGAATTGGCGTGCCTGTGCTTCATCCAGCGTCTAACTTGGAGAATCCCAAGTTGGGCACCACCAAGGCCGTACAATGTGGAAGAAAAGTATATAGTATTATCTATTATTGGAAAGCTCTGGAAGTTAGCTTTCTAATGCCACCAGAACTGCATCATTGGACCTCTATAGCTCAAGTTATGCCGGTCGGAGTACAAAGAGGTCAGGGTTGACAGCATCATCCACTTTCTCCCCTTTCTTTTACATAAACCGTGTCAAATTCATCCGAATGCTATCTGAAATAAACCAAATTGCACACGAATCAAAGTAGCATTCATAGTGGCTCAAAATTACTTAAATCTTGATTAAACGTAACAGATTCGAATGCAAATTCACTAGAAAAAGATAGGAAAGATGCTCACGCATCACTCATCCAATTGGTGTAGCAAAACCAATTTGGTGGTAGCCCTCAAAAAGATCTGAATGTCCACATAGCTAGTTTTCTGCAACTATACAACACTGAATAATAAAGTTAGCCCATAATCCATCTGGTTATGGCTATTTACTTTCTCATTGAAGGATAGAGCCAAACAGTGGCTCCAAGCTCAACCTCTGGGTAGCATAACAACGTGGGATGATTTAGGTAGCAAATTTTTAACTAAATACTTTTTGCCATATAAGTTGGCCCATTTACGAAATGATATAAATTATTTCTTCTAGAAAGATGGTAAATCACTCTATGAAGCCTAAAAAAGATATAAGGAAATGCTGAGAAAGTGCCCTCATCAGGCATTTTCTAAGTGGCTGCAAATTCACATTTCTGTGATAGAGTTTCTCAAGCCTCCAAAACCATGATTGACTCATCAGCAGGAGGATCATTACATAGAAAGACACCTGAAGAGATGGTGCACGAATCCCCACACCTTCGTACAGTTGTACCAGCAAGTGCACTGGATCGTCCAAGTAATACCTGAGTGAGTCAGGGTCGATCCCACGAGGATTGTGGTTTGAAGCAAGCTATGGTTACCTTGCAGGTCTTAGTCAGGCAAAATCAGAAAAGCTGTTCTTAATTTGTATTTTTGAGATCTAAACTAAGTTGACATGAAAGGAATAAAATAAAATACTTTGTATATTAGAAGGGAATCAGTAATAGGAATATGGTTAAGGATTAGAGTTGCTTTGTCTTTCTGAATTAACTCTGGTATTACTATCTTCTTTGCTTGTGAATGATTCCTTCTATGGCAGGCTATATTTGATCAATGCCATGGGCCGTGGTGATCAATATCCTCTGTTCAGATCAAACGCCATTGGCCGTGGTCATCCAATCTGAACGAGGGTGAAGCTCTAACAGTTCATTCTCCTGGCGATCCTACTTAGAATGCCACAGACAAGGTCGAATCTTCCAGATCAGAGATTGCTGCTCTTTTGGGTTTTAGCCTCTACCACAGAGACCCTAATCTCCCCAGAAATCGGCTTAAATGGTGTCTTGAGAAGTTCCCAATGAAGCCGTGGATTAACCATCTGAGAGATGTATAATCAAGCTGGCGGTTCACGCTTTCCAGTCACGTATTCACACAAACCCAAGTATACACAGGTGGTTGTTAGGCACGCGGTCCTAGTATGATGAACAGAGCTAATTTTCAATGATCACCCTATTCACCATGTTGAAGAACAAGTATACATCTTAGAATTAAATCAAACACAGATCGAAGAAGAACAGTAATACTTTTATTAATTCAAAGGACTCAACAGAGCTCCTCCCCTCAACCTAGGAGGTTTAGAAACTCATACTGAAAGGAAATATAATGGTGGTAAATGAAATAATGGTGTAAAGTCTGTAAAAAGGTTTTAAATAACATAAATCTAATCCCTTAAATAATAAACAAATGACTAGTAAGGATAAAACAATGTTTTTAGTGCTAAAATCCACTTCTGGGACCCACTTGGTGACTGTTTGGGCTGACCTTTGATGAGATCCACATGCTAGGAGGCCTCTAGGACATTGAACGCTGGCTAGGAGGTCCTCTTTAGACATTTGGACGCTGGTCTCTACTCCTTGGGCGCTGGATGCCTGAAAGGGGGCAAGAGGCTGGCGTTGGACACCAGTTTTGGGCCTTCTAATCTGAAGCAAAGTATGGACTATTATATATTTCTGGAAAGCTCTGGAAGTCATATTTCCATAGCCATTGAGAACGCTCCATTTGGACTTTTTTAGCTCCATAAAAGCTCTTCCGTGGGCAAGGAGGTCAGATCCGGACAGCATCTGCAGTACTTTCTCTGTCTCTGAATCAGACTTTTGCTCCAGCTCCTCAATTTCACTCAGAAATTACCTGAAAGTGCACAAAAATACACAAACTCAAAGTAGAATAAAAATGTGAATTTAACACTAAAATCTATAAAAACTTAATAAGAACTAAACAAAACATGCTAAAAACTATATGAAAATGATGCCAAAAATCGTATAAAATATCCGCTCATCACAATACAACTTAAACTGTTACTTGTCCCCAAGCAACTAAAAATATAGTAGAATAGAAAAGAAAATTAAGATATAATAAATCTCTAAGTTTCCAATGAAGCTCAGTCACAATTAGATGAGCGGGACATAGTAGCTTTTTGCTTCTGAATAGTTTTGACATCTCACTATCCATTGCAACTCAGAATTGTTGGCAACTTTAGGAACTTAGAGACCAGATGATATTATGGATTCTCCTAGTTTAGTTCTTTTTTATTCTTGAACACAGCTTTCAGAGTCTTGGTCGTGACCCTAAGCACTTTGTTTTCCAGTATTACTACTAGATACATAAATGCCACAGACACTTTAACTGGGCCTTTTTAGATTGTGATTCAGCTTTGCTAGAATCCCCAGATAGAGGTGTCCATAGTTCTTAAGCACACTCTTTTTGCTTTGGATCACGACTTTAACCACTCAGTTTCAAGCTTTTCACTTGACACCTTCACGCCACAAGCACATGGATAGGGACAACTTGGTTGAGCCGCTTAGGCCAGGATTTTATTCCTTTAGGCCCTCCTATCCCCTGATGCTCAAAGCCTTGGATCCTTTTACCCTTTCCTTTTGGTTTAAAGGGTTATTGGCTTTTTGCTCTTGCCTTTTGGTTTAAAGAGCTACTAGCTTTTTCTGCTTGCTTTTTCTCTTTTTTTTTTTCTATTTATTTTTTCGCCACTTTTTTTTTTTCGCATGCAAGCTTTTTATTTTTCTTTTTGCTGCTTTTTCTTGCTTCAAGAATCAATTGATTTAGATTTTTCAGATTACCAACAATACTTCACTTTTACCATCATTCTTTCAAGAGCCAACATTCTAAAATTTTAACTTCAAATATGCACTATTTATTCATACATTCAGAAAACAAAAGTAATGCCACCACATCAAAATAATTGAGCTATTCTTATTTTAAACTTGAAATTCATGTATCTCTCAATTCTTTTTAAATAAAATTTTCCTTTTTAAGCAAGGTGAGAGATATATGGAATATTTTATAGCCTTAAGACACAAATGCAAATGATCATGAAACAAGAATAAGAGAACAGATAACACAATGTAACAGAAAATAGAAATAAATAACAGGAAAGGAGATAAAGAGAATGAATCCACCTTTAATGGTGGCGGCTAGTACTCCTCCTTAAGGATCTAATGTGGTGCTTGATCTCTTCAATGTCACTCCTTTGCCTCTGTTGTTCTTCCCTCATAGCCCTTTGTTCGTCCCTTATGGCTCTTTGATCTTCTCTTATTTTATTGAGGGTGGTGGAATGCTCTTGATGCTGCACCCTCAATTGCTCCATGTTAGTGCTTAGTTCTCTAAGAGAAGTCTGCAATTGAACCCAATAGCTTTGAGGAGGAAAATACATCCCTTGAGGCATCTCAGGGATCTCATGCTGAGGCGGCTGCACAAGCCCTTGTGCATTCTCTCTAGTTTGCTCCATCCTCTTCTTAGTGATGGGCTTGTCCTCCCCAATGGAGATATCTCCTTTTATGATAATTCTAGTTGAATTGCATAGATGACAGATGAAGTTTGGGAATGCCAACCTTGCATTGGTGGAAGGCTTCTCAGCTACCTTGTACAATTCTTGAGGAATCACCTCATGTACTTTCACCTCACTTCCAATCATGATGCAATGGATCAAGATGGCTCTATCAACAGTTACTTCTGACCGGTTGCTAGTGGAGAAGACAAAATATGGATGAATTCCAACCATCCTCTAGCCATGGGCTTGCGGTCAAGCCTTTTTAGTTGAATGGGCTTGCCTTGGGAACCCCTTTTTCCACTGTTCTCCTTCCACACATGTATCTGAGAGCACTTGATCCAGCCTCTGATCAAAGTTAACTCTTCTAGTGTAAGGATGAGGATCTCCTTACATTAGAGGTAAGTTGAACACCAACCTCACACTTTCCAAGATGAAATCTAAGATTCTCCCTTGGACCATGGTGATCCAATTCCTTGGATTTGGGTTCACACTAATATCATGGTTTTTAGTAACCTATGCATTAGCATATAACTCTTGCACCATTAGAATCCTAACATTTTGAATGGGATTGGTTAGGACTTCCCAACCTCTTCTCCGGATCTCTCTTCGGATTTCTGGATACTCATTCTTCTTGAGGCTGAAAGGGACCTCAGGGATTACTTTCTTCTCTGCCACTACTTCATAGAAGTGGTCTTGATGTGCTTTGGTGATGAATCTCTCCATCTCTCAAGATTCAGAGGTGGTGGCTACTGCCTTTCCTTTCCTCTTTCTAGAGGGTTCTCCAACCTTAGGTGCCATGAATGGGAATGGAAAGAAAAAAAAACTAGGCTTTTCTAACACCAAACTTAAAACTTTGATCGTCCTCGAGCAAAAATAAAGAAAAAGAGAAGAATGGAGTAGAAGAAGAAGAAAATGAAAGGAGATAGAGGGACATAGAGGGCTCGACCAACTGGGGTTTATGAGTGTATGAGAGGTGTGTGTGTGAAGGGTTATGAAGAGGGGTATTTATAGGAGGGGGGATAGGTTAGGGTTCGGCCATAGGGGGGGTTTTGGGTGGAAAATTCAATTTTGAATTGGATGGGGGTAGGTAAGAGTTATGATGGTTTGGGGAAGTGGGATGGATGTGATTGGGCTAGGGTTTTTGGGGAAGTGTGTATGGAGAAGTGGAAAAGTAAGTGGGGTAGGTAGGGTAGGTGAATA
>NC_029789.2:97059224-97073341 GCF_000816755.2 Arachis ipaensis | reverse complement strand
GGTCACTAATTATACCACACAAATTCATAGATCAAAGTGTTGGTAGGATTTCATGTCACTATATCCATCCAAACCCCAATCTAATCCAATGTGAGAAATCATTTCTAGCATGATCTCCTCATTCTTCTTCCAAGGTTCCGAAGAGATCCAATTATGAATAGCTTCTTTCCTAAGATAACTATCCAATTGGATGAAGAATGAAAGCTTTCTAGCAAAATCAAGATAAAAGAAAGAAGAAGATGAATGAAAATTACTATTGATCCATTGAATTACACAGAGCTCCCTATCCCAATAAAAGAGGTTTAGTTGTTCATAGATCTTAAAATGGAAATTGGAATTGAAAGATACATTGCAACAGAAAAATCAACCAAAAGTAAATGTGCAGTACTCAATTAAAGGGAAATCGAAATCCAAAAAGGTCCTTCTAACTTAAATTCTAAAATATTTATACACTCTCTTCTATTGATCTTTAATCTCTGAATTGGGCTTTTGGCCTTGGTGGAATTGGGTTGAATTGGCTCCAATTGGTTTCCTTTGCTGTTGAGAAGAGATTGGTTTGAATTGCAGAGTTTGATGCTTCACGTTGGGGTCAACGTTTGATGGCCAACGTTGACTCAAACGCTCTTTAGAAAAACTAGAGAAACTTGCTGTCATTGGCGTTTGACTCAACGTTGGAGGGCCAACGTCCTGCTATCCACGCATACGCGTGCTTTGCGCGTTTGCGCAAAAAGGGCAAAAATGGTCATCCACACGTGCGCGTGCTTCACGCGTGCGCGTGGATGCAAAGATCTCGTTTTCCAACTTTAAAACCATGCAAGGGACGTTGGCCTTAGCGTTGGACCTCCAACGTTCCCTCCAACGTTGGCGTTTTCACGCGTGCGCATACTCCACGCTTACGCGTGAATCGCCCTTTTTCCCATCCACGCGTATGCGTCGATTCAAGTTTTTCAAATCCAAAGTCTGGGCTCTTTATCGTGGACGTTAGAGGCTAGCGTTTGAGGCAACGTTGGACTCCAACGTTCGTGTAATGATGCGTACGCGTGACCCATGCGTACGCGTCACTCAAAAATCCTTTAGCCCCAGAATTGATGATTTTCTCACAACGTTGGGGATGACGTTGGACCTCCAACGCTCCCTTCAACGTGAGCATCAGCATACTTTACAGAGAGTTGCTCTGCTTCTCTTCCAATGTTTGAGGCAACATTGGTGGTCCAACTTGGTCACCAACGTTGCTTCTTCTTCAACCTTCCTCCATGCTTTCTTTCACCTATCATCAACCAATAAATGCATCAAAGCCTTGCTAAAGTCATGAGAATTTTTATCATTCTTAGCATACAAGTAATCATAGCATGAATCATCATGAAATTGCATCAAATTACTCATGGTTGAATGAATCTAGGCATATATGAATTTTTACCCAATTTGCTTACTTATAGCTCAAGAAAGTGCATAAAACCTATTAAAAATAAGGAAAAAGGATAGTGAAACTAGCCTAAGATGCCCTTGCAGCACAACCCAGCGCTTTCTGCAATTCTGCACGTGGCGCATGTCACGCGTACGCGTCGCTTGGCAAAAATCTTGGTCACGCGTAAACGCGTCGCTCGCCTTCCACGCTAGTCACGCGTACGCGTCGCTGCCAGCTTCTCAAAACTTTATTTTATTGTGTTCCTTCCACTTTTGCATGTTTTCTTTCCATCCTCTAAGCCATTCCTGCCCTATAAAGCCTGAAAACACTTAACACACAGATCTCGGCATTGAATGGTAATAAAAGGGTAATTAAAATTGACAGTTTAAAGGCCCAGGAAACATGTTTTCAACTATATCATAGAATTAGGAAGGAAAATGTAAAACACGCAATTTATATGCATAAGTGTGAGAATAATGGATAAAATATACTAAATTAAGCACCAGATAAACCCTAAAAATGGGGTTTATCAATACATCCCTGTTGATTTCTTTAAGTCCAATTACTACTGCCAACAAAAGTTTCCTTGATCTAATTAGAAGTTCAATTGAAGACTGTTTTGCTCAATCCTTTAATCCTCGTGGGAACGATATCCATTCATTGTTGTATTACTTGAAGCGATTCGGTACACTTGCCAATAGAGCCATTAAGTTTTTGGCACCGTTGTCGGGATTAACTGAAATTAACAATGAAAATTTGGTTGAATCACTAAATTAGATCTTTTGTTTTCATTTTAATTTTTGCTGCTTTATTCCACACCGTGCGTTTTATTTCTTTTGTGTTTTGTATGCAAGGTAGTGAAGGTTGGACACTATTTTTTATCCTGAAATAGAGAAGATGCTTGCATTATTAAGAAAGAAATCAAGGGCTAAGAGAGAAGTAGAAGAGAGAATGGCAAAAGATAACAACAATGCTAGAATGACTCTTGGTGACTATACCATACCTAGAAAAACCCTAATACCCAAATATAAGAGGATTATATGTCACGTATCCCATTAAGTCCAGATAATTAGTGATTTAGGAGAAATTATTTTCAAGCTGTTGTTCAAGTGAATTGCTTTTCCAAGGTTCACAAGAACTCAAATAGAATAAGGGTTATTCTTTCGATCTACCCAAATTCGTAAGATAAAAAACGAAAACAAATTCTTGAAATTGAAATCAATACATGAATTAAAATAGAAGAATAATAGTATTAATCCATAGAATAAATAGAGCTCCTAAACTTAACAGTGGAGGTTTAGTTACTCATGGCTCAGAGAGAAAACTAGGGTTCTAAAAACTGTAAAGTACAGAATGAGGTGCATAAGAGAGAAGTCCTCAAAGGGCTGAATCTTTTCTCTTTTATATCTAATCCTAATTAATGTAAAATATAATTTTCAAAAATAAATAATATCTTTTCCTATTTGTAAATAAAAATTTTTTTTAATCAAAATAGAAATAAAATCTTTGGATACTCCTTGAAGACTTGGGGACCATTGTATTCCTGAAGGCTGGTGCCTAACTTGGGCTGAGCCAAGTTAGGCGCCACTATGGCAGCAAGGTTTGGCGTGCTTGTGCTTCTTCTGCGGCCTAACTTGGAGAATCCCAAGTTAGGAGCTACCATGCCCTTATGGAATTGGCGTGCCTGTGCTTCATCCAGCGTCTAACTTGGAGAATCCCAAGTTGGGCACCACCAAGGCCGTACAATGTGGAAGAAAAGTATATAGTATTATCTATTATTGGAAAGCTCTGGAAGTTAGCTTTCTAATGCCACCAGAACTGCATCATTGGACCTCTATAGCTCAAGTTATGCCGGTCGGAGTACAAAGAGGTCAGGGTTGACAGCATCATCCACTTTCTCCCCTTTCTTTTACATAAACCGTGTCAAATTCATCCGAATGCTATCTGAAATAAACCAAATTGCACACGAATCAAAGTAGCATTCATAGTGGCTCAAAATTACTTAAATCTTGATTAAACGTAACAGATTCGAATGCAAATTCACTAGAAAAAGATAGGAAAGATGCTCACGCATCACTCATCCAATTGGTGTAGCAAAACCAATTTGGTGGTAGCCCTCAAAAAGATCTGAATGTCCACATAGCTAGTTTTCTGCAACTATACAACACTGAATAATAAAGTTAGCCCATAATCCATCTGGTTATGGCTATTTACTTTCTCATTGAAGGATAGAGCCAAACAGTGGCTCCAAGCTCAACCTCTGGGTAGCATAACAACGTGGGATGATTTAGGTAGCAAATTTTTAACTAAATACTTTTTGCCATATAAGTTGGCCCATTTACGAAATGATATAAATTATTTCTTCTAGAAAGATGGTAAATCACTCTATGAAGCCTAAAAAAGATATAAGGAAATGCTGAGAAAGTGCCCTCATCAGGCATTTTCTAAGTGGCTGCAAATTCACATTTCTGTGATAGAGTTTCTCAAGCCTCCAAAACCATGATTGACTCATCAGCAGGAGGATCATTACATAGAAAGACACCTGAAGAGATGGTGCACGAATCCCCACACCTTCGTACAGTTGTACCAGCAAGTGCACTGGATCGTCCAAGTAATACCTGAGTGAGTCAGGGTCGATCCCACGAGGATTGTGGTTTGAAGCAAGCTATGGTTACCTTGCAGGTCTTAGTCAGGCAAAATCAGAAAAGCTGTTCTTAATTTGTATTTTTGAGATCTAAACTAAGTTGACATGAAAGGAATAAAATAAAATACTTTGTATATTAGAAGGGAATCAGTAATAGGAATATGGTTAAGGATTAGAGTTGCTTTGTCTTTCTGAATTAACTCTGGTATTACTATCTTCTTTGCTTGTGAATGATTCCTTCTATGGCAGGCTATATTTGATCAATGCCATGGGCCGTGGTGATCAATATCCTCTGTTCAGATCAAACGCCATTGGCCGTGGTCATCCAATCTGAACGAGGGTGAAGCTCTAACAGTTCATTCTCCTGGCGATCCTACTTAGAATGCCACAGACAAGGTCGAATCTTCCAGATCAGAGATTGCTGCTCTTTTGGGTTTTAGCCTCTACCACAGAGACCCTAATCTCCCCAGAAATCGGCTTAAATGGTGTCTTGAGAAGTTCCCAATGAAGCCGTGGATTAACCATCTGAGAGATGTATAATCAAGCTGGCGGTTCACGCTTTCCAGTCACGTATTCACACAAACCCAAGTATACACAGGTGGTTGTTAGGCACGCGGTCCTAGTATGATGAACAGAGCTAATTTTCAATGATCACCCTATTCACCATGTTGAAGAACAAGTATACATCTTAGAATTAAATCAAACACAGATCGAAGAAGAACAGTAATACTTTTATTAATTCAAAGGACTCAACAGAGCTCCTCCCCTCAACCTAGGAGGTTTAGAAACTCATACTGAAAGGAAATATAATGGTGGTAAATGAAATAATGGTGTAAAGTCTGTAAAAAGGTTTTAAATAACATAAATCTAATCCCTTAAATAATAAACAAATGACTAGTAAGGATAAAACAATGTTTTTAGTGCTAAAATCCACTTCTGGGACCCACTTGGTGACTGTTTGGGCTGACCTTTGATGAGATCCACATGCTAGGAGGCCTCTAGGACATTGAACGCTGGCTAGGAGGTCCTCTTTAGACATTTGGACGCTGGTCTCTACTCCTTGGGCGCTGGATGCCTGAAAGGGGGCAAGAGGCTGGCGTTGGACACCAGTTTTGGGCCTTCTAATCTGAAGCAAAGTATGGACTATTATATATTTCTGGAAAGCTCTGGAAGTCATATTTCCATAGCCATTGAGAACGCTCCATTTGGACTTTTTTAGCTCCATAAAAGCTCTTCCGAATGAAAGGAGGTCAGATCTGGACAGCATCTGCAGTGCTTTCTCTGTCTCTGTATCAGACTTTTGCTCCAGCTCCTCAATTTCACTCAGAAATTACCTGAAAGTGCACAAAAATACACAAACTCAAAGTAGAATAAAAATGTGAATTTAACACTAAAATCTATAAAAACTTAATAAGAACTAAACAAAACATGCTAAAAACTATATGAAAATGATGCCAAAAATCGTATAAAATATCCGCTCATCACAATACAACTTAAACTGTTACTTGTCCCCAAGCAACTAAAAATATAGTAGAATAGAAAAGAAAATTAAGATATAATAAATCTCTAAGTTTCCAATGAAGCTCAGTCACAATTAGATGAGCGGGACATAGTAGCTTTTTGCTTCTGAATAGTTTTGACATCTCACTATCCATTGCAACTCAGAATTGTTGGCAACTTTAGGAACTTAGAGACCAGATGATATTATGGATTCTCCTAGTTTAGTTCTTTTTTATTCTTGAACACAGCTTTCAGAGTCTTGGTCGTGACCCTAAGCACTTTGTTTTCCAGTATTACTACTAGATACATAAATGCCACAGACACTTTAACTGGGCCTTTTTAGATTGTGATTCAGCTTTGCTAGAATCCCCAGATAGAGGTGTCCATAGTTCTTAAGCACACTCTTTTTGCTTTGGATCACGACTTTAACCACTCAGTTTCAAGCTTTTCACTTGACACCTTCACGCCACAAGCACATGGATAGGGACAACTTGGTTGAGCCGCTTAGGCCAGGATTTTATTCCTTTAGGCCCTCCTATCCCCTGATGCTCAAAGCCTTGGATCCTTTTACCCTTTCCTTTTGGTTTAAAGGGTTATTGGCTTTTTGCTCTTGCCTTTTGGTTTAAAGAGCTACTAGCTTTTTCTGCTTGCTTTTTCTCTTTTTTTTTTTCTATTTATTTTTTCGCCACTTTTTTTTTTTCGCATGCAAGCTTTTTATTTTTCTTTTTGCTGCTTTTTCTTGCTTCAAGAATCAATTGATTTAGATTTTTCAGATTACCAACAATACTTCACTTTTACCATCATTCTTTCAAGAGCCAACATTCTAAAATTTTAACTTCAAATATGCACTATTTATTCATACATTCAGAAAACAAAAGTAATGCCACCACATCAAAATAATTGAGCTATTCTTATTTTAAACTTGAAATTCATGTATCTCTCAATTCTTTTTAAATAAAATTTTCCTTTTTAAGCAAGGTGAGAGATATATGGAATATTTTATAGCCTTAAGACACAAATGCAAATGATCATGAAACAAGAATAAGAGAACAGATAACACAATGTAACAGAAAATAGAAATAAATAACAGGAAAGGAGATAAAGAGAATGAATCCACCTTTAATGGTGGCGGCTAGTACTCCTCCTTAAGGATCTAATGTGGTGCTTGATCTCTTCAATGTCACTCCTTTGCCTCTGTTGTTCTTCCCTCATAGCCCTTTGTTCGTCCCTTATGGCTCTTTGATCTTCTCTTATTTTATTGAGGGTGGTGGAATGCTCTTGATGCTGCACCCTCAATTGCTCCATGTTAGTGCTTAGTTCTCTAAGAGAAGTCTGCAATTGAACCCAATAGCTTTGAGGAGGAAAATACATCCCTTGAGGCATCTCAGGGATCTCATGCTGAGGCGGCTGCACAAGCCCTTGTGCATTCTCTCTAGTTTGCTCCATCCTCTTCTTAGTGATGGGCTTGTCCTCCCCAATGGAGATATCTCCTTTTATGATAATTCTAGTTGAATTGCATAGATGACAGATGAAGTTTGGGAATGCCAACCTTGCATTGGTGGAAGGCTTCTCAGCTATCTTGTATAATTCTTGAGGAATCACCTCATGTACTTCCACCTCACTTCCAATCATGATGCAATGGATCAAGATGGCTCTATCAACAGTTACTTCTGACCGGTTGCTAGTGGAGAAGACAAAATATGGATGAATTCCAACCATCCTCTAGCCATGGGCTTGCGGTCAAGCCTTTTTAGTTGAATGGGCTTGCCTTGGGAACCCCTTTTTCCACTGTTCTCCTTCCACACATGTATCTGAGAGCACTTGATCCAGCCTCTGATCAAAGT
This sequence comes from Arachis ipaensis, assembly GCF_000816755.2. Classification (NCBI taxonomy): domain Eukaryota; kingdom Viridiplantae; phylum Streptophyta; class Magnoliopsida; order Fabales; family Fabaceae; genus Arachis; species Arachis ipaensis. The sequence continues at coordinate 97,065,948 of NC_029789.2, read as the reverse complement.
TAACTCTTCTAGTGTAAGGATGAGGATCTCCTTACATTAGAGGTAAGTTGAACACCAACCTCACACTTTCCAAGATGAAATCTAAGATTCTCCCTTGGACCATGGTGATCCAATTCCTTGGATTTGGGTTCACACTAATATCATGGTTTTTAGTAACCTATGCATTAGCATATAACTCTTGCACCATTAGAATCCTAACATTTTGAATGGGATTGGTTAGGACTTCCCAACCTCTTCTCCGGATCTCTCTTCGGATTTCTGGATACTCATTCTTCTTGAGGCTGAAAGGGACCTCAGGGATTACTTTCTTCTCTGCCACTACTTCATAGAAGTGGTCTTGATGTGCTTTGGTGATGAATCTCTCCATCTCTCAAGATTCAGAGGTGGTGGCTACTGCCTTTCCTTTCCTCTTTCTAGAGGGTTCTCCAACCTTAGGTGCCATGAATGGGAATGGAAAGAAAAAAAAACTAGGCTTTTCTAACACCAAACTTAAAACTTTGATCGTCCTCGAGCAAAAATAAAGAAAAAGAGAAGAATGGAGTAGAAGAAGAAGAAAATGAAAGGAGATAGAGGGACATAGAGGGCTCGACCAACTGGGGTTTATGAGTGTATGAGAGGTGTGTGTGTGAAGGGTTATGAAGAGGGGTATTTATAGGAGGGGGGATAGGTTAGGGTTCGGCCATAGGGTGGGTTTTGGGTGGGAAATTTGAATTTGAATTGGGTGGAGGTTGGTGGGAGTTATGATGGTTTTGGGGAAGTGATATGGGTGTGATTAGGCTAGGGTTTATAGGGAAGTGTGCAAGTAAGTGGGGTAGGAGAAGATGCTGTGGGACCCACTGGTCCTAAGAGACTAGGGAATTCAGATTCCCTACCCTCTACATTGGCATTTGAACGCCCAGGGTTTGCTCCCTGGCTGGCGTTCAACGCCAGCAATGCTGCCCATATGGAGCGTTAGCCAGAGCTCCCTGGCTGGCGTTCAACTTTTAATAACACTCCATCCAGAGTGTTCTGTTTTCACTGCTAAATATTTCTGTCTCTGTTCTGCCTGCTGCATATGATCATGACCCTAAAAATAACTTAAAGAAAAATAAAATAGAAAAAAAATAGAAATAAATAATTAATTAAGGTTGGGTTGCCTCCCAACAAGCGCTTCCTTAACGTCATTAGCTTGATGGTTAGCTCCTTTCGGAAGTGAGTATGGGCTCAGATTTTCGCCCCTTACAGTGAACTTTCTCCCTTTCTTCTCATGAATGAGCTTCACATGCTCTAGAGACAAGATACAACTCACTGTATGTGATAAGACTGGTTTCTTAGTGAAGATAACTCTCATACTAGGTGAGAGGCCTTCAGTTGGGACTTTCTTGTCCTTCCAGCCTTTAGGTACTTTCTTCTTAATACCTTTGTGTTTAGAGCTTGTTGATGGCTGATCGAATGGAATTTATATTGTTGGTATAGAATTTCTCAATTGAAATATCGTTACAAGTATAGTTTCTAAACCAACAAACAATCCTCAATCAAAATTTGGTTGTCACAAGTACAAACCCCAATAAAAATTAACCAAAGTATTTAAACCTCAGGTCGTCTCACAAGGAATTTCAATGAAGTGAATGATTATTGGCTATGAAGGAATACAGGGGTTTGATTTGTAAAAGGGGCAAGAAAAAAAATGGCAAGAAAATAAAGAATGCAACTAAAGAAAGCAATTAATAAAAGAGAGACATTCATGGCAAGGATTGAGAATATAAACTTTCTATCCTAGTCACTAATCATAACATAACAAGAATTTATCTTATTTCATCATCTCCAACATGGAAGAAGGTGTAAAGTTATCTTCCATGAGAGAAAGTCAAATAAGACTAGTTAATCTCAATCCAAAAATCCTAATCAACTCACTAATTGAATTAGCAAGAGATTAGAGTCAATGAAAATAATATTAACTAACAACTCTAGATCACCAATATAAATTGGGTATTAATGACTCAAGATTGCCCAATTTCTCTTTCCAAGCCAAGAATGCTCCAAAATCTACTCTAACATCCTTCCAAGCATTTTGTCAAACACTTGGAAGGCATAAAAAGAAAGCACAATAAATTGCAAGAAATATAAAATCTAACAACTATCCAATGCAAGGAATCAACAATAAACAAAGAAGTTAACCATAGAACATAAAAGAAACATCAATTGCATTAAAAAAAAACTAAATCCAACATGAGCATTCATAAACATAAAGGTGACATAAAAGGAAAATTAACACTACCAACTAAGAGAATTAAGATGTAGGAACAAGAAATTACAAGGAAAACCAAAGGAAAACAAGAATTGAATTCTAGATCTAAGATGCAAAGTACCCTAGGAACCCTAATTCTAGAGAGAAGAGGGAACTTCTCTCTGTAGAAACTAAACTACATGATGCTAAGCTACAACTAATTGCTCCCCGTTTGCTCAATCTTCAATTCTGCATGAAATACCCTCAAAAACGAGTTGGATTTGGGCCTGGGAAGCTCAGAAATCGCCCCCAGCGAATTCACTTTAAGTGAGTCACGTGCCGAGCATGACGCGTGCGCGTGGGTGACGCGTGCGCGTGGCTTGCAAATGTTCAACTCACGCGTACGTGTGGATGACGCGTGCGCGTGGCCCTCAATTCTCCAAATGCTCATTTCTTCATGAATTCTCCATTTTGCATGCTTTTCTCTTCACTTCTTCCATCAAATACTTGCCTTATGAACCTGAAATCACTCAACAAACACATCAAGGCATTGAATGGAATTAAGGTGAATTAAAATCACCAATTTAAGGGCCTAAAGAGCATGTTTTTACACTTAAGCACAAATTAAGGGAGAATTACAAAACCATGCTATTTCATTGAATAAATGTGAGAAAACTTGATAAACTCCCCCAAATTAAGTACAAGATAAACCACAAAATTGGGGTTTATCAAACCTCCACACACTTAAACTAAGCATGTCCTCATGCTAAACTCAAGAAAGAAACAAAGCGTATCAGCATTTATTCAATGCAAACTACCTAAATGCAACCTATCTACATGCAATCTATCTAAATGAATGCAAGTGCTTGGTCAAAATAAATCAATTCTCAAGAAAGCATATATGAACACAAGGGCTAAAGCAATAGCAATCAAAGCAAACCCACAATTGAATTGAGTTATTGAAAAGAATGTACAAACTTGCAAGAAATTAGATAATCATGGGTGGAAGCCTGTAATTGAGCGATCGAACCCTCACCGGATGTGTATCCGCTCTAGTCACTCAAATGTATGGGGTTGATTCACTCAATTCTCCCCTAATCATTCTTCCCAGGATTTGTTTTTCATCTAACAATCAACAATTATTTCATGCATGCATACCAATATCATGAGGTCTTTCCCATAGGTTGTAATGGGGCTAGGGTCAAGGTAGGATTGTATATGGTTAAGTGGACTAGAATTTGAATCTTTTATTAACTTAAACTTCCCACCTAACCTATATAACAACCTATACAATTCAAAGCTAACCTAACTACCCATTCTTCACTTTTTCACACACTCATGCATTCTCTTTTTTATCACAACCCATATGCATTAATTTTTTTTATTGAACGTTACTTTGGGGCATTTTGTCCCCTTTTTATTGCTTTTCTTTTTCTTTCTTTTTCTTTTCTATTATTTTTTTTCTTTTTATATATATATTTTTTCTTTTTATTTTTCTCATTTTTTTCAAATTAAAATATACACAAAAGTATCAATGCATATGGTTTAAAGATAATTAATACATGAGTATGTACCCAATTCCCATGATTTTCAACAAAACCACAAAATACACTCTTATCTCTACCCAATGTTCCCAACTCTCCCCAAATCAAATGATAAACACTCTCACTAGCCTAATCTAATCAAAGATCAAAACAAGAGACATTTATTATTTTTCGCTTTAAGGCTTGTAATGTGCTAAAATTAAGAACAAATGGGTTTAGCATAGGCTCAAAGTTGGCTAACAATGGGAGATAAAATGTAGGCTATTTGGGTAAGTGAGCTATTTGAAATAATGACCTCAATCATATAAGTGCATTCATACATAAAATAATGGACATAAAGAATCAAACAAATCAAAGATTACAATCATAGAAGGAGAATAATGCACACAAGAATGAAAATAAGTGGTTATATAATGTAACCACACAATTAGGCTCAAATCTCACATGCTTGTGTTCTTAGCTCAAAAACATGATCCACAATGTGTATAATTCAAGCAAGTTCTCGATTTTTTTCAATCAATTGGGGTGCCCTATAGATAAATTCCTTGAAAAATTTCGTTATTTTGACTAAGCTTATTATGTAAAATAAGAAATTTAGCAAAAATAAGAAAATGCAAAATAAGAAATAAGAAAATGAAATAAAAATCCTAAAAGACATAAAATGAGATGCAAAAGTGTTTGGATTAGAAATTTGTCACCCGAAAATGCCGACTGGTCGGACGACCTCCCCACACTTAAAAGTTTGCACCGTCCTCGGTGCACTCAAAGATGAGCAAGGGGGTACGGCGACTTTCTGAATTGCCACCTTCAACTGGTGGATCAACCGATTGCTGTGTGTTCTTTCTCTCGCTTCCATTTTTGCTTATGATAAATCACCCTAAACAATAGAAAACAGGATAGTAAGACAAGTAAATGCAAAATCAAGGAAGCATAGATCATTGGAATGAGGTAAAAACCACTAGAATGAAATGAGTGAATTTATGTGACATTGATAAAAAATGGGTATGTGGGTTCTAAGATTGCGCACAGTTTATAACACACACACACTAGCATAAAAAGTTAAGTCACAATTACACAAAAGAAAGCATATATTTCACTCATTCTAGTGTGCTTGAGATACTTCGAAGAGAACTTGTAGGTTAAGGCAACCAAACAAGTAGTGAAAAAGCATGAAAGCATTCAAGCAACAATCAAGCAATTGTGAAATTGGATAATGCATGTATATTGATTGATGTGCAAGGAAACTTAGTGGACTAAATGAAACATAGAGCTCACACATCAACAATGACACATATTGAAATTTGTTTGCAACACCTAAGTGACATAGGGGTAGAACACATGGGTGCTATGGAACTTAGGAAAAGAAATATAAGAGTTAAGATCAATCACATAGCAAGCATGGTCTACAAAGCTTGAAGAGCTCAAAAATATGTCACTAGGTAAGCTTTCGATCCAATTTCACAATTCCACAAATCTCAATGCATGAAATAGGTGATGTGAATAAGGGTTAATCCTAAACAAGCATCACCTAACAAAAAAAATGCATTGATAATGTACAATTTCCTAACAATGGATGATGAATGCATGGTGGCTAAAACATGCAACTCAAAAGATTTATAAAGCTTGAAGGCAATGTCACATGTACATGGTGTGCAGAAAGGTTAAGCATGAAAAATTCAAGATGCAAATTCCATGAGTTTTTAGTTATATTACTTGAATGCTATGAATGGAAGATTTCTCATGAAATTTTGCAAGACTTTGATGCATTTGTTTGGATGATTTCAGGGAAGAAGAGGCTAAGCAAGGAAGCAACAAAATCAACTAGTTTGTATGTGAGTTTTATGCATTTTCTTGAGCCTTAAGTAATCATTTGGTTCAAATAGTCTTGCTTGTCTTAAATCATTCAACATGAAGATTTTGATGCAAATTCCATGAGTTTTTAGTTATATTACTTGAATGCTATGAATGGAAGATTTCTCATGAAATTTTGCAAGACTTTGATGCAATTGTTTGGATGATTTCAGGGAAGAAGAGGCTAGGCAAGGAAGCAACAAAATCAATAAAGGAAGCTTGAATATCACATGTGGAGTTTAAGTTCCAGTTTAAGCTTAAACTGGAACTTAAACTACCAAGCCATATAATGTTGGAATTGAAGTTTAACCTCCAGTTTAACCTTAAACTGGAGGTTAAACGCCAGAAGTGAGAATCTCACCAGGGAAGCATTTCCAAGTTTAACCTCCAGTTTAACCTTAAACTGGAGGTTAAACGCCAGAAGTAAGAAAGGCACCAGGAGCATTCCACGTTTAAGCTCCAGTTTGACCTTAAACTAGAGCTTAAACGTGTTCGACCAAGTTGGCCTCAAACTGGAGGTTAAACGTGTTCGACACCTCCAGGGCTACCATTCTAAGCTTCCACGTTTAACCTCCAGTTTGACCTCAAACTGGAGGTTAAACGTGTTCGACCTCCAGGGCTGCCCTTCCTTTATCCACGTTTAAGCTTCAGTTTAACCTCAAACTGAAGCTTAAACGTGTTATATGGAATAGCTTGACCATGCCTTCTTCAAACATAAATAACTTGAGCTACAAAACTCCAATTGAGGTGATTCAAAATGCATTGGAAAGAAGACATCTAGAGCTTTCCAAGAATATATGGCATGCATGGTGGATACTAAAAATGGAGGGAGAAAACAGCCCCGTAATGTGCATAGAAGAGCATAGTACCAACATGCAATCAGGCCAGCTGACCTCTTCACCTTCCATGAAGTATAACTCGAGTTGTAGAAATCCAATTGAGGTGCTTCCAGTTGCGTTAGAAAGCTGACATCCATAGCTTTCCAACGAGGTATAATAGTCTATATTTGGCATCAAATTGGCAAGGTTGACAAGAGAACAAAGTGACGACTCAAGAAAGGGGGGTGCAACGTTTGAGTGTAGTTTAATGGATCATTATCCTTTTTGGATCAATTATGTCACTC